>NC_073624.1:259760532-260080532 GCF_029407905.1 Bubalus kerabau
GAAGGAGCAACAGTCTGAGGGAGTCATTGCATTATCAGAAAAAGATTCCCTGTATTTCAATTCATGATATCAGGTCTCCTATGGCCAAGTCAAGAGATGAAATATAGTGTAGTTGATACACACAATGAATTCTATTAAAGTCTTTTTCACTGGTGAATTTTCTTCAAAGGTAAGTTTTGTGTAGAAAGGATTTCATAGAAGCATGTGAAATAGACCTGTGTAGGGGGAACTGTGTTCTTTTCTGAAGTTGTATATTATAGCTGAAAGAAGAAAATGGAGGATGGAGGATAAGGAAGAAAACAGGAAAGGTACAAAGGTGATGAGAGATTTGCCTACATCCTTATTTTGATTGATATTTCTGCCTTTTTTGTTTTAGAAAAACGCTTGGACACTAAACATATATAGAAGTTACCTATTTTATAATGGGTTGATAACACATTCATATAATTCTAAAGTTGTAGTTCTTGCATTACATTAAGCCCTAGAAATTTACAGCCACAATTCAAGTGTTAGGATGGGGATGTTAAATGATCTTTAGATTTAGATCTCATTTAGGAAATGATCTTCAGTTTCAGAGTTCTATATTTTGGTATTTTGCTTTTCAAAATAGGATTAGAGATGACCAAAGTAGAACATTTTCAAATGCAGTAACTATGAAAAAAATAGAAAAACACAAAGAAACAGCAAAATCACTTCAAATTTCTTTTGCCTAAAGTTGACCATGGTTTTTTCAGTACTTTTCCAGGTGGATATTCACTTGTATATATAAACATGTATGTATATTTAGTATTTATATTTTATGTAAAGTATTTTATTTTAAATTAACATACTGCATCATAAAATTCATTTAAGATAGACTATAATATTTTATAATATGATATTCTTCATTCTTTTAAATAATTATGTAATAAGGTTGGATATGCATGCTCAGTCATGTCTGACTGTTTGTGACCCCATGGACTGTAGCCCACCAGGCTCCTTTGTCCATGGAATTCTCCGGGTGAGAATACTGGAATGGGTTGCCATGCCCTCCTCCAGGGGATCTTATCAACCCAGGAATCGAACTCACATCTCTTACGTCTCCTGCATTAGCAGATTTTTCCAGCAATCGTGTGCAAGTCATATACTGATGTGAGAGTTGGACCAGAAAGAAGAATGAGCATTGAAGAATTGATGCTTTCAAACTGTGGTGTTGGAGAAGACACCCTTGGACTGCAAGAGGATCAAATCAGTCAATCCTAAAAGAAATGAACCCTGAATATTCATTGGAAGGACTGATGCTGAAGCTGAAGCTCCCATACTTTGACTCTCTGATGTAAAGAGCCGACTCATTGGAAATGACCCTGATGCTAGGAAAGATTGAGGGTAGGAGGAGAAGGGGGTGGCAGAGGATGAGATGGTTAGATAGCATCACCAACTCAATGGACATAAGTTTGAGCAAACTCCAGGAGATAGTGGATAGGAAAGCCTGGAGAGCTTCAGTCCATGGGTTTACAAAAAGTCAGACAGGACTGAGCAACTGAACAACAAGGATCTTTTCTGTTCCACATTACTGTACAGTATCCATTTTCATCACCCATCACAACTTGTTTTTAAAAATGGAACATTTTTTTACATTTCAGTAGAGAAATGGATGTGGGAATACAGTCAAGATTCTTTTTGCTTAACTTATGTGGAAATCAAACATCAAAGCAGTAAACAACCAAGCTGGTGCAAGTGATTTCCAATGCATGATTTAGGTATTTTGAGCATATTGGGCTATCTCCTGCATGGTATAATGCTGACCGTTTTCCATTAATGTCTCAATTTGATCACTGTCAACTTTAACTGGTCTGCCAGACCATGGAGCACCATCCAGAGAAATCTGCAACACAAAACTTTACAAACCACTTTTGACATGTTCCATCAGTCACAGCGTTGCCAACTACCTAGACAGTTCCATCTGGCTATTCGTAGCACATTGCCTAACCTAGAGTAACTGCTCATTATTGTTATTAATTTACCCAATTAATACTGACAAAATGAAAGCAAAGAGGAACTAAAGGGTCTCTTGATAAGGGTGAAAGAGGAGAGTGAAAAAGCTAGCTTAAAACTGAGCATTCACAAAACTAAGATCGTGGCATCTGTTGCCATCACTTCATGGCAAATAGAAAAAGTGGAAACAGTGACATATTTTATTTTCTTGGGCTCCAAAATCACTGTGGATGGGGACTGCAGCCATGAAATTAAAAGACACTTGCTCCTTGGAAGAAAGCTATGACAAACCTAAACAGTATATTAAAAAGCAGAGATACCACTTTGCCAACAAAGATCCATATAGTCAAAGCTATGGTTTTTCCATAGTCATGAATGGATTTGAGAGTTGGACTATAAAGAAAGCTGAACACCAAAGAATTGATGCTTTTGAACTGTGGTGTTGGAGAAGACTCTTGTGAGTCCCTTGGACTGGCAAGGAGATCCAGCCAGTCCACCCTAAAGCTAAAGGAGATCAGTCCTGAGTGTTCATTGGAAGGGCTGATGCTGAAGCTGAAACTCCAATACTTTGGCCATCTGATGCGAACAACTGACTCACTGGAAAAGACCCTGATGCTTGCTTCCCGTGTCCCTAACAAGGTGTGGAATTAGTTAATACTCTGGTTCAAGTTTTGCAGATCATCCAGGAATATCAGGAACCCCACGATTTTGTTCTTTGAACACAACGTTGCCGTTCATTCCCCTTCTGATCTTGAAGTCGGTGCCCATGATGGGTTTTCGTTGTGCTTTTCCAACTTTCCTAAATTCTCAATGCTTCCATCTACCTCAGACAGCCTCCTTTTATTCTGATGTTGCTGCTTTGAGGGTGGGTGGGTGAGAGGATGGTCTTTACACAAGGCAGTCTAGATTGCCAGATTGGTTTCTCTTGACTGTGTGGACATGGAAGGCCTAGAGCCTGGAATCTGGCCCTTGTGGCAGATGAGGGTGAGACTACCCTGATGCTGCAGCTGTTCTTTTTTCCTTCCTTTAACGCTTGAGGGAACTTGAGTCCCAGAGAAGTGAATTGGTTTGTGCAAAGTCACACAGGTGGGAAGATGGTTGAGACTAGCGTGGAGCCCATGTCTGACTCCAGCTCTAGTATTTACCTCCTGCTTGACCCCCAGACGTCCTGGCAGCATCCCGCTAGAGGCTTCATAGCACCTATCACAGAATCTTCACGTGCCAGGAATGCCTCCCAGTGTTTTATAAAATCAAATGCCCGCAACTCTGCAGGGAGGCAGTCCTCAAGATGTGTAATGAGTGAATGTGTGTGTGTGCATCTATGCAGATGCACATTTGTGCCTCTTTTTCCCTCTTTGAATGGCATAAATATATGAAATATTTTACTTTCCTCTTTTACCCAAGACTGAGGAGACATGGGCAGGTTTCTGGAGAGCAAATTCTCTGTCCAAATAACAGCTGCCACTCAGATCCAGCCAATCAATATTGTGTAAAAATGTGGACTCAGATTTACCAATTCTGTGACTTTTCAAAATAGTCCAGAAATCCACTTTTTAAAAATGCAGAATCTTCACATATGATCTTGGCAAACATTCTCTAGTGTTATTTTGTAAACACAGTTTAGACTAAAAAGCACATCTCTCTGGATTGAAACCTCTGAGTTTGTTTATGAAGCTCTCTCCCTTACCTTCCATGAGGGCAAATAATTCATTTAGAAAATATAAGCACCTAGATACTTGGTAAAGACAGATGGTATTCCCTAAGTAGATACAGAATATAAAGAAATCACACAAAGAACCTCTCCCCACCTTTTTTTTAGGTTAATGCTGAATCTCAGTGGAAAGACTAGAACTAATTAGAGCTGTTTTCAGTGAGACTTTAATTTCAAGAAAATTATTTTTGACTTTTGCCTTTGAGTTCTATGAAGAATTAAAAATTGTACAATGTTATAGGTGGCAAAAATTCTTAAAACCTCTTTTCATAATTTGAGAAATTGTTATTGTTTTGGAAGATGGAGGGGTGCCATCTAATGGTGGTTCAAGAAACCTTTAGATACAGGAGCCTTACATTTCAAAGAAGCCAAAAGACAAGTGTGTCTTATCTCTTGACAGAAGACCTTTCAGATTTGGTGGCTGCAAGAACATACCTTGACTTAATTTACTGCTTTTGAATTTGCCTCAAAGGATTTAGTGTAGTGAATCTTTCCTTTTGTGTTTTGCCAAAGTGGAGTTGAAAGAGCACAGATGAAATCCATAATCTTGTAGCACTACACGTAGCTCTAGAGTTGAAGCATCTCTACACTGTTCATCCTTTTTCCTCTGTGGGCATTTGTAATCGGATATGAGCAGCTTGATCAGTTTTTATGAGATACTTATTTGGTGACTTCGGAGAAGGCAATGGCACCCCACTCCAGTACTCTTGCCTGGAAAATCCCATGGACGGAGGAGCCTGGTAGGTTGCAGTCCGTGGGGTCGCTAAGAGTCGGACACGACTGAGCAACTTCACTTGCACTTTTCACTTTCATGCATTGGAGAAGGAAATGGCAACCCACTCCAGTGGTTCTGGATATGAGCAGCTTGATTAGTTTTTATGAGATACTTATTTGGTGACTTCGGAGAAGGCAATGGCACCCCACTCCAGTACTCTTCCCTGGGAATCCCAGGGACGGGGGAGCCTGGTGGGCTGCCGTCTATGGGGTCGCACAGAGTCGGACACGACTCTGGACATGGACAATGAAGAAACATCACATAGAAGATAGATTCCAGAATAAATAACAAAGCAACTTGGAGGTAACAAAGGCTATAAAGAGAATTTTGTTGTTGGTGGTATTTAGACACTTAATCATGTCCAACTCTTCTGTGACTTCATGGACTGTAGCCTGCCAGGCTCCTCTCGCCATGAAATTCTCCAGGCAAGAATACTGGAGTAGGTTGTCATTTCCTCTTCCAGGGGATCTTTCTGACACAGGATCGAACTCATGTCTCCTGCATTGCCGGCGGATTCTTTTACTGCTGAGCCACTGGGGAAGTCCCCATAAAGAGAACAGAAAATTTAAAAAATAAGTATTTTCTGAGAAGTAAAAGATGGTTTAATGGATTAAGGGAAAAAGAACAGGCTACAACTATTTCCTAGAAATTGAAAACACAATGGGATAAACAAAAAAAATTAGAAGAACTGAAATTTTATTTATTTATTTATTTATTTAAATAATTGATGCATAATATTTTATTTCTATTTGTACATGCCTCTGTATTTATTTTTTATTTATTTATTTTTAAATTTTATTTTATTTTTAAACTTTACATAATTGTATTAGTTTTGCCAAATATCAAAATGAATCCGCCACAGGTATACATGTGTTCCCCATCCTGAACCCTCCTCCCTCCTCCCTCCCCATTCCATCCCTCTGGGTCATCCCAGTGCACCAGCCCCAAGCATCCAGTATCGTGAAATTTTATTGTGAATTAAATTCTCTGAAATAGGGGAAAAATCAAAGGCTAGAAATTAGAGATAATAATTAGAAAATTAGAGGGCTAGTCTGAGAAAACCAGTGTTAAAGAGTTTCAGGATGCAAGAACAGTGAAAATGGAAGGTGAAGAAATCATTGTGAAATAATATAAGAAAAATTTCTGATACTCTAAAGATGAATATATGAGTGAAAAGGACTGACTGAGTGTTTAGCCAAATAGACAAAAATAATCACGTTCCAAGAAAAATCTTGTGCAATTTTATGCTTTGGATGGAGAGAACATTCTGGGGCGGCAGGGGGGTAGGGTGTGGGGTTAACACAAATAAGCAAACACATATAATACTTTGGAATCAAAATGATTTTGAATTTCTTAACAGCAACATTGGAAGTCTGAAAACAGTGGAACAAAGCTTTCAAAATAATGAAAGAAAACTATTTTTACCAAAAATTCTATACCCAATGAAAATATTAGTTAAATGGAAAATTAATATTAGAGTAATTTCTGATATGCAAGACCTAAAACATTTATATTCACATACACTTTTTTGGGAAGTTACTGGAGGATGTTCTGTATCAAAAAAAGGGATAAACCAAGTAAACCATAAAAGGAAAATGTGGGAATCAGTAAACAGGAGATCAAATGGGGAACAATCAAAAACAATCCCAGGATGAAGTAAAAGGGGATCTCATGATGACTCTTGTGTTCCAGGTATAGAGGTCATGCTTAATGTAGATCTTCAGGAATGTAGGTTTGATAATGTGAGATCTAGTAAATTTCAAGTTTCCATAGTTGTGTCTACCCTTCCCTAGAGGCTGAATTGGTAGATACAGTAAAAGGCAGTGGGAACCATCATTTTACAGGTGAGATCTATAAAGCTGACAGTGTGTTGTTGAGACAGTAAATATTTTCCCATGATGGATGTCTACCACAAAGCCTAGTATTTACCTATTTATGTCTTGAAAAAATGTGTTGATTCCTGTAGTCTCCATGTAGAAGAAAACAGAATTTGTTGCATGGATTTTCTCCTGTAGACATACATATTAATATATGTATAGATTCTCTTATGAGAGACAGATAAGGTCGATAACCGTAATGGACTATGTGTAGAAGAAGCGTATGGCTGGTGGGGGTTGGTGTGAGGTAAACGTTCTATTGTTTACTTTTTTGTTCCTTTTTAATATGGTATCACATATATGTCATTTATAGGTGAATAAAATTATTTTCCTTAAAGTTGTAAGTTATATATATATATAATATATATATAAAGATAAGAAACATTTATAGTCTGAAAAACTATGAGACTATTCCTTTTATCATTTAAAAGTATTTAGCATTTCCTCAATTTATAACATTAGATTATTTGATTTTGAAAGATGCACATTTAAATTCTGTTTTAGTATGGAAGAAGGAAACAGCCAATTTTTTGTAGTACTTGCCAAATACCAATAACACAGATTAAGAATTCTTAGAGGCTGAATAATTGATGATGTGAATGATGAAACCTCTGTTGTTCCACAGGAGTAATTCTATAGTTTGAGAATGCCCTTTAGTAAATGTAATAGAATTCAAGTAATTCTAAACTTGAAAACCTTGCTCCATTAGGATCATATTTTCAGTATGAATTACCTGGTGGTCCCACCATGGGAAGGATGTTTGCTATGGCGTGGACAAGACAACAGCTGAAGCTGAAAAATCAATGTAACCCTTCAGTTCTGCACTAGTAATGTTTATCTTTTTCCCTCATCCTGTCACTCACAGAGATTGTCCAGTTTTTATTGTGAAACTTAAAGAGACCAAGTTAAGATTCAGATTGATGAAAGGTTATGTATGAAAGTTGATTGCTTCAAAATCGGCAAATCAGTTGAATACTCCTGTTTTTCTTTACATTGTTATCTGTTGGGTCCTGATTTTTGTTTATGTATTTTTTTTCTGATTTGTTTCCACAGACTTATTGAAACTTAAAGTAGACCATTCCCATTAATTTAGAATATAGTATACTTAGTACCTTTTCTATGGTACCCATTAGTAAGAGGCAAGATGAGAGGAAGGTAATATCCTAGATAACAGAATTCAGAATTTCATGATTATTAGAGCATATCGTGTTGGCAGGTATTGTTTTATAAATGAAACTTAGTTTGTTTATGTGCTAAGTAATGTGAGTGAAAAGACTTCCCGGGTGGCTCAGTGATAAAGAATCTGCCTGCCAGTGCAGGAAAAGCAGAGAGTGCCGGTTCAATCCCAGGTTCAGGAGGATCCCCTGGAGGAGGAAATGGCAACCTACTTGGTAATCTTGCCTGGAATACCCTGTAGACAGAGGATCCTCGTGGGCAACAGTCCATGGGGTTGCAGAGAGTCGGGCACAACTTAAGTGACTGAGCACAGCACAATGCAAATGAAGAATGAAATTAGCAAATATCAGATTTTCAGAAGGGAAGAAAGAGCTAGACGTCCAGGATAAAAGGAAGAGAAAGGAATTAATGCCTGACTAATGAAGGAAAGTTATGACCAACCTAGACAGCATATTAAAAAGTGGAGAGATTACTTTACAACAAAGGTCCGTCTAGTCAAGGCTATGGTTTTTCCTGTGGTCATGTATGGATGGGAGAGTTGGACTATAAAGAAAGCTGAGCACCAAAGACTTGATGCTTTTGAACTGTGGTGTTGGAGAAGACTCTTGAGAGTCCCTTGGACTGCAAGGAGATCCAACCAGTCCATCCTAAAGGAGATCAGTCCTGGGTGTTCATTGGAAGGACTGATGTTGAAGCTGAAACTCCAGTACTTTGGCCACCTGATGTGAAGAGCTGACTCATTTGAAAAGACCCTGATGCTGGGAAAGATTGAGGGCAGGAGGAGAAGGGGACGACAGAGGAGGAGATGGTTGGATGGCATCACCGACTTGATGGACATGGGTTTGGGTGGACTCCGGGAGTTGGTAATGGACAGGGAGGCCTGGCATACTGCGGTTCATGGGGTCGCAAATAGTCGGACATGACTGAGTGACTAAACTGAACTGAATTTGAGGAATCGTGATATTGGGATTCCTTAGGACAATTAGAAGCGCAATAACTTTTTCAGTACATTGAATCAGTTTGGTGTATGCCCATCTTGCTTTGTTCTATTGTGAAGACATTTTTCGTTTGTCTGTTATAAATTTCCTCACTCGTAATTGTCCATTTCAGAGTGGAGGGGGAAATATTATAGATGGTGGTAATAATTGCATGGGGGCCTCCCTGGTGGTTCAGCCTGGGAGAATTTGCCTGCCAGTACAGAAGACATGAGTTCAATCCCTGGGTCAGGAAAATCCCCTGAAGAAGGAAATGGAAACCCACTCCAGTATTCTTGCTCAGGGAATCCCCTGGACAGAGGAGCCTGGTGGGCTTCAGTCCCTGGGGTCACCAAGACTTGGACACAACTTACCAACTAAACAACAGCAACAATTACATGAAAACAGGAAAGACTGCTGGTGTGGTGTCCTTTCACAGATGTTTATGAATTCTATGGCTGTTGAGTATGAGAGTGGACGAGGAGGGATCTTCCACTTGGTATATCCAAACATGAGTTTACGGTGTCTTAGGTTTGAATTTAATGGATAAATGTTTATGCTGAAAGTGACTGAGTATCTAAACCAAACTGGCTGTAGTAGAAAATGTATTTTATTGCCTTAGCCACTGAAACGGAGAAGGCAATGGCACCCCACTCCAGCACTCTTGCCTGGAAAATCCCACGGATGGAGGAGCCTGGTGGGCTGCAGTCCATGGGGTCGCTAAGAGTTGGACATGACTGAGCGACTTCACTTTCACTTTTCACTTTCATGAATTGGAGGAGGAAATGGCAACCCACTCCAGTGTTCTTGCCTGGAGAATCCCAGGGACGGAGGAGCCTGGTGGGCTGCCGTCTGTGGGGTCGCACAGAGTCGGACACGACTGAAACGACTTAGCAGCAGCAGCAGCCACTGAAAAGGCAAGGGTAAAACTGGCTTCAGGAACTTGAACTTGAGTATCAAGACTTGGCACTTCTCCACCTCTTAGATCTGTGTTTGGCTGTGTTGCTTTACTTTCAGACATAAGAGAAAGCTGGTCCCAATCAACATGATCCTGAATCCAACAGTAGAGGGAATCTGCATCTTTATGCTTAAGCAAAAGTCTCAGAATTGTGTCTTAAAAATTTTTTTTTAAATTTTATATTGGAACTATAGTTGATTTACAATGCTGTGTTTGTTTCAGAAATACAGCATAGTGATTCAGTTACACATGTGTCTATTCTTTTTCAAGTTCTTTTCTTATTTAAGTTATTACAGAATATAAAGCAGAGTTTACTATGCTATAAAATAGGTCCATATTGGTTATCTGTTTTATATGTAGTAGTGTGTATATGTTAATCCCCCATCTTTTCTCTTTGATAATGGTAAGTTTGTTTTCTAAGTCTGTGAGTCTGTTTCTGATTTGTTAATAAGTTCATTGTATCATTGTTTAAAACTTCCACATATAAGTGATATCATATTTGTCTTTGTCTGACTTACTCCATGTAGTATGATAATCTCCAGGTCCATCCATGTTGCTGCAAATGGCATTATTTCATCAGAACTGTCGTGTTGACTTTCAATGGCCTGATCTAAATCTGTGGCCATCCCTGTGAGTAGGATCAGGAGCCAGGGCCCCTCTCTTCAGGGTCTTTGTGTCCTCCGTGATTAGCACAGGTGTTACACAACCTAGAGTAGGTGCTCAGTGTGCAGATGTTAGGCGCACCTGTAACCTGCTCTTCTGAAAGCAACCAGTTTGCATTGTTAGAGCTGTTCTAATATATTCCTGATTTTAATTTTGAAGGATTTTTGGTAGAATTAGGTGACTTGTTGGATAGGCTGAATGAAAAGTGAAAATCGCTCAGTCATGTCTGACTCTTTGCAACCTCATGGACTATACAGTCCAGGGAATTCTCCAGGCCAGAATACTGGCGTGGGTAGCCTTTCCCTTCTCCAGGGGATCTTCCCAACCCAGGGATCGAACCCAGGTCTCCCGAATTGCAGGTGGACTCTTTACCAACTGAGCTATCAGGGAAGCCACATGGATAAGCTGAATATAATTACTAAAATCCAAGAACATGAGATTTTATATCTGCATATTATCTGGACTCTGTCCAAACTTCATAGTATAATTTGGGATAGATGTAAGAAAGTAACCTAAATATGAGTATTGTTTAAACACAATAAGAGATTAAGAGATAAGAGATCCCTTATTGACAGGAAAAAAAAATTTTTTTTTTTGAATCATGCTACCAAGGAGTGGGAGTCATGAGGGTAATGTAGATGATAGTTGGAAATGAGAGGATTTGAATTTTGGAATATCATGGCATTACAATGTAGAGGAATGAGTCAGTAAAACTAAAATTACTCTTTCACAATTGTGACAGAATATGAAATAAGCACATAGTGATCTTTAAATGTATGTTTGAAATTCATTTTATAGAGACGTTTAAAATAGGTGGTCTGGTGGGTTGTGTAAAATATTCTTTAAATCTAATAAGAGAAAAAGTGACCTGAAATAGATGTAAGACTTTTGTGTTGTGTCAGTTGCTAATGCCTAATCTTCTGAGTTTAAGACAGGACTTTAGTATGATAGAGGAAAATGTACCTAGTTACCCTAAAAAGAAGCTATTTAGCACTTGTGTAATTATGCCTGTCTTCTGATGGGAACTTCACTTTCAAAGCTTTTTCTACATCATCTTAACTTCCATTGAATGCCAGCTTTGCTTCAAAAACTTTTCTTACAAGTTGAAAAGATGAAAGCAGAAGCGATTCAGTTATCAGTGATGTCACAGAATTTGAGGCATTTCCAATCATACTTTGTTCATTTTGCATAATCTCAAAACTCACTGATGTGCGCCAATCCAAAATGAATTTACTGACTTAACCACAGCATCTAATTGCGTGGGAGATTGGAAGAATGCATCATTTAGCTCATTGGCCCTGGCATTAAAAGATGTTAAATATTTCAAATAGTCAAGAGAATCATAGTTTCAGTTAAACAAATGTACTGTTTATCAGAATAATAAGGTGCAAACTTTTAGGAGACTCATAATTATACAGTTTTATGAAAATCAGTCCTGAATATTCATTGGAAGGACTGATGCTGAAGCCGAAGCTCCAATATTTTGGCCACCTGATTCGAAGAGCCGACTCATCAGAAAAGACCCTGATGCTGGGGAAGATTGAAGGCAAGAGGAGAAGGGGATGACAGAGGATGAGATGGTTGGATGGCATCACCGACTCGATGGACATGAGTTTGAGCAAACTCCGGGAGTTGGTGATGTACAGGGAAGCCTGGCGTGCTGCAGTCCATGGGGTCGCAGTTGGACATGACTGAGTGACTGAATTGAACTGATGGTGGTTTTGGTTATTGTGTGTAAGTTTAAAATAGTAGCATGCTTGGAAATGTGTAGCATAAATGACCTCCATATTATTGAAGACAGAGATGTGTGGTTTGTAGGAATAACAGGTAGCAGACAGTCTCATGTGGTTATGGGTAGGGCGTCTGGAGGTGAACTCCTGGGTTCAAATCTTGCCAGCCACTTACTTAGCCAAGGGACACTGCGTGTGTTAACTAATATCTGTGCCTTAGCTCCCTGAACTATGAAATGGGGTTAATAATACTGACACCTTCACAGAGATGTTGTAAAGATTTAAATGTGTTACTGTGTGTAAAGTACCTAGAACAACACTATCTAAGCATTTGCTGTTGTGATTACTTTCCATAGGTCTTAAACTTTTTCTTCGGGATATATGGAATCTTAAAATGCTATATCACAGGCTTCCCTTATGGTCTAGTGGTTAAGACTTTGTCTTCCAGTGAAGGGAGTGCAGATTCAATCCCTGGTTGTGGAGCTCGGATCCCACGTGCCTCGCAGCCAAAAAAAAAAACCAAAGCATAAAACAGAAGCCATGTTGTAACAAATTCAATAAAGACTTTAAAAATGGTCCACATAAAAAAAAATCTTAAAAACTCTGTTTAATAATGTTAAAAAAAATATGGAAAGTCTGCAGTAAGTTCAAGTGGATTGCATTGAAAAATTTAGTAATTAACTTAAAGCTACAAATGTGGTTTACTTTTGTGTCTCCTCTAAGACACACCCCTCACACTTCCCAGGTAGGCATCGATTGTTGCGCGTGACATCACAAGTTATTCATCCTTTTCACGCTATGACTCAGTCTCACTCTTTCTCACTTAGAACTGCAGGTGTTGTCTTATTTCAGCTTAAGGTTCTGTCACATCTCATGTTCAAGCAATTGCGTTTTCTTTCAAAATCACAACAGACCAAAGTTGTCTTTTTCTTCCACATCCAGGGCCTGGGTTGCTACCTCCATATCCCCTTCACTCAGCATTCTCTTTCTTGTCCCTAGTTTCTTTCTTTCCCACTGTTTGTCATAAGTGAGATGTAAAATTATTTTGGCTTTAGAATTCCACAAAAGATCTTCATTTGCCTCTGGTTTAGCCCAGCACGCCCAGTTTCCTGCCTCACCTAGGCTTTCCCAGTGCACACTCCTGGTTTAGAAGTCAGGGAAGAGGTTGCAGTTGATGAGAACTATCTACTATCTTATTTCTTCTCCCAAGTCCCTTAGCCCCATGGCAGGCTTTCTTAGAGAGAAGGCACAGGTGTTAAAACTGTCCAGAATATCTGTGCCTGTTGGTCTGTTGGAGGAAGGGGGACCCCTTCCAGGGTCCGAAACTGGGCTTTTGTCTAACACTCGGAAATGAATTGTCCAAGGAGATACATGTGCTGACAAAGCAAGAGATTTTATTGGGAAAGGGCACCCGGGTGGAGAGCAGCAGGGTAAGGGAACCCAGGAGAACTGCTCTGCTGCGTGGCTCGCAGTCTCAGGTTTTATGGTGATGGGATTGGTTTCCGGGTTGTCTTTGGCTCATCATTCTAATTCAGAGTCTTTCCTGGTGGCACAGCATCGCCCAGCCAAGATGGATGCTAGCGAGAGGGATTCTGGAAAGTGGACAGACACGCAGTGTCTCCTTTTGACCTTTCCCAAACTCTTCCGGTTGGTGGTAGCTTATTAGTTGCGTATTCCTTACCAGGATCTCCTGTCATAAAACAACTCATGCGAAAGGTCACTAAAGGGCCTGGCCAGAGTGGGCGGTTTCAGTCCGTGTGCTTCCCTTAAGGTCTACATCTCTTTCCTGGACTCTTATCTGAACTCTGCATCCCTGTCTACAGATTTTGCAGCCTCACACATGTGAGACAATCCCAGACCGCCTTGTTTGAATATATTCCACTGAGTAGTTTGCCTTTTAACCCTAAAGTACATTAAGAACATGTGTATCTGGTGGTTCCTAAATATGAAGCCTTGTGTAGCCATGTGGCAAAGGCAGCTACATGAAAATTTTATTACTTCTTGACCAAGGTAAAGATTAATAGGAAGCATTTTGGTTCATAGAGTACATAATGCAACTTTTTTAAAAGCCATGAACTTGTTATGTTCGGGTGGCTGCTCACATAATCCTTTGGAATCTTAATGATCTGTGAGATAAATTGCTCACATTTTTAGAGATACATCTACATCACAAAACATCAGCTCTTTCAAGAGGCCCCTGTGCTGTTGTGCTTTTGAAAACACTTGAATCACACAGAGCTGAAAGTAGGAACAATATTGGCGTCTCATAAACACACACATTGTACGAAGAAGAAAACAATAAAGGTTATGGGAAAGAAAGTAAACGCTTTGCCAAACTTGCTTAGTTTTAAAGAAGCATGGGCATTTTCTAAGAAGTGATATTAGTATTTTAGCTAGTACAATGGGAGAAATTTAAGTCCCATTAGAAACTTAGGTGTTCTTTCAAAGTGTTAGCATTTCCTTGCAATAACTGAAAAATTTTAAAAAGCATTCTCAAGACAAAACTATGGGAAAAGTAGATATGACCAAGTAATAAACTTTGGCTCTCACTCACTGCCTTGTGTGACCGTTCCAAGAGTTTTGCTCATATTGATACTTGTATAATTGTCAAATAGAGAATGTCACATTAAGATTATCAGTCCTTTTGATAATTTTAGTTTTTGCTTGTCTTTTACAGTTTGATTTGGGGGAAGATGGGCTTTAATTCAGTTCACGTGTTGCTGCCTAGGTTTTTCTTAGAATAAATTGAAGGGACATTTAATAAACTAAATTTGATAAATAAGTATAAGGCAAGTTATTACTATTATGTTAATATGCAAGTTAAAGAAAAAAAAGTACTTATGGATAGTAAACAGTACCACCTAAGAGGATTGTCATTTTTGACTTCTTTCTGTGACCACACATTTGAATTGGATAGCTTAATATTTGATACATCTTTATGTCTTAATTGCTTACTAACTCTTCACTCTGTGTTTATTTCTATAGGCAATGAACCCTAATGAAAATATATTGGATACATTTTATGAACAAAATTTTTTTCTTTTTTTTCCCTATAGGGATGCCCTCTGCATCTTTATTAGTAAATCTTCTTTCAGCTTTATTCATCCCTTTTGTGTTTGGAGAAACAGAGATCAGGTTTGCCGGACAAACAGAATTTGTAGTTAATGAAACAAGTACAACAGTTATTCGTCTTGTCATTGAAAGGATAGGAGACCCAGCAAATGTTACTGCGATTGTATCGGTAAGAAATGACAGTGGTTCTGTTTTTACAGAAATAGGTAGGAAATGTCTTAGTGATCAGAATGTCTTTAACTGTTTGAGATCCTGAGTAGTTCCATTATGATAAATAATTTGCAGATAAACTATTCATTCTTTTTATATGTCTTGGAGGTTTATAGAGTGATCTAAGGTATATTTGACAGTAATAGTATTTTAAAAATATAGACTGATTATTTTAAAATGTGAATATGCTTATTTTAAAACAAATATAAACCAAAAATATCAAGTATTTCTAAGTAAATTTTTTTTTGGGCAACTTGGATTCTAGTTATCTCTGCTTGGATTTATTGCTTAGAATCAGGTGACTTAGAAAAATATATGAAATTTTAAAAGTAGAGGAATGGCAATGAAAAAAACCTTTATGTTAGAGAGCTCCTCTTTTGGGAGAAATTAAGTACAGTAAGTAGAAGTGAGAAGTAGAAATTTGATAGAATATTGCTCTATCTTGCACACAGTTTAGTTAGTAGATGGGTTGTATGTACACGTATCTGTGTTTGTATTTAACCAGAAAATCATGTCATATGAACACTAAGGACATTGATATATTTGAGGCCCAAACTACTTGGAATTTTTTTTTTTTAAAGTTTTTTTAAGCGATAGGTTAAATCGTCAAATTGGGAAACATTGTAAAAAGAGACAAAGAAGAAAAACTAAGAACCCCAGTGTTATAATTTTGTGCATTGCTTTTAGTTTTTAATTTATGACATGTTTGTATTTATTTGAATTTATTTTTAGTTTGATTATATTTGATTAGTTTGATCATATATTTATATATTTTTAGCTTATTATATTTTATAGCCTTTTACATATAATTTTGATCATATCCTGATAACTTTTTCAGATTGCTCTGTCATAGTCACAGCTTTTCTTGATGGTGGCATCATTTCCTAGTCATTTCTCAACAGTTTTTCATTGAGTTTGCTTCCAGTTTTTGCTGTTGTAAATATTGCTCTGATGAAACTGTACACATACATACTAATTTCTGCATTTTGGATTGTTAAATGATTTGGGGGTTATAGGACCATGATTTTCTCTTTGTATCCATGTCTTTTGATATTTAACACTTTTGAAAGACTATGCCAACTTTTTTATTAAGGTATGAATACAAGTTTTTTAACACCCTTAACAACTTACTTGGATTTCTCAAGTCTTTAAAACTAACTTTATTTTTGTAAATGAGAACTAGATATTGACTATAATATCCCCATGCATCCTTCATTTTTTATTTATACTCAATCATGATTTTTTTTCTAGTAGCTAAGTTACTCATTTTGCATTCTTTGGCAGAAAAAAATCTCATTTGGATTTTCACAAGAAGTTGCTGCTTTATAATTTCATAATTATTGCTCCTTTGAGAATCTTAGCAATGCTGACATTACAGAATGAGGTCTTAAAAAGTTCTGAGGAAAAGTTTATAATGACTAATAAATTTGGTATACTGAAAATCGAGTCTTTATTGGTGCTGTGGGAGAATATAAATAAAGCTTCAAGTTGAAAGTTTTAGAAGGAGTAGTTTCATTAAACCCGATTTTTTTCCTGATGTCTTTTAGCAGGCTACTTACACATCTTCTTTGGGAGAGTTTTAGCTACAGTTGATCTTCTTGTTAGGTTTGCTGTAATCCATGTCAAATCAATCAAGAGTGGAGAAAAAAAAATTCACATCATTGTTTTCCTATGTAATTATTAGTTTTCTATGAAATTATCCCTTTACCTTCAAGAGAACAAACAAATGTTTTTACGTAGAATCATTTCTTTTTATAATGCTTTTGAAAGGTGATTTTTATCAGTTGTTAGATATTTGTTTAGTTTTTGTACATCCTATTTATAAACTTCAGTGTCATTGGGTGATTCATGTTTTTTTTTTTTTTTTTTCTGTTGGTTGCTGTATTTAGCATCAATTCTGCTTGTCCTAACTCTATGTTATGTAAGAACTATCTGTGTTTTGCATTTGATAGCTGTATGGAGATGACACTGGGGACTTTTTTGACACATTCGCTGCAACTTTTATACCCTTTGGAGAAACCAATAGGACAGTGTACATAGCAGTATGTGATGACGATTTTCCAGAGCCAGATGAAACTTTCATTTTTCACTTAACTTTACAGGTAAGTCCTTTTTTTCCCCCTGTTAAAGCTTAAACTTATAAAAATCTTACAACGCTTAAGAATCAGTTTCTATAGAGATAAGCCAATTTAAGTGCTTGGTGGTGGTTTTCATAGAAGCCAGAACTGACGGTCTCGTTGGCAATTCCATGGTCTGGTTATTCCTCAGACAATCTTGTGTAGAAGATTCTGCAGCTAGTTTTTGGATTAATGCAGCTTTATTTAGGAATTGCCATGACAGATGCTCAGGAAAACCTTGTCTTCCCTTTGGCCCTTTTCTCTTTGGTCCCTCCCCTGCTACCAGCTGCACAAAGAATGACCGTGACTTCTGAGTTCCAAGGAGAGGGCTACAAAAAGCAGGCCTGGAAGTGGGAGGTCCCTGTGCTTAGAATAACTTTGGAGTGACCCTGGGAAAAATGCTTGACCAGACTAAGGTTTAGTCGTCCTTTATGACCTGATCTATTAGGTCGAGGCAATGTTGGCTAACACTGCTGTAGTTAATTTTTCTCCAGTGGATTGAAAGGTTTTTTTAGAAGAATTGTGTTGGTATGATTAAAATTTTTATGAAATTGGTACTGGAAGCAATCATGTTTTGCTTTTGTAAAAAGCTTTTCTCATAATCCTTTATGGTGCTATCAAATATCAATAAAAATGTTGTAACACACTCTTCCCATACTTATTAGAAAAACTGTTGTACTGTTTTAACTTTATTTTGACTCTACAACTGATAGAATAACTAATTCTTTAAGTTCTAGCACCTTCTATAGTGTAAGAAAAGAGTCATGTTTGAACTGAATTTCATAGTCACTTAATTCTCTGTTATATTGTGTTACAGAAAAACCTGAAAGAACTTTTTGGCCAATTCAATATTAGTCATGAAATTTAAGTAATTAGAATATATTACTAGCCAGTAATGATTTAGAATTACAATAATTTATATTTTAACAGTGATTAATGGTTTTAAATACTCTTTTGAAGAGTTCTTGTTTGGGACTTCACCATGTTGACTTAGTTTGAATATATTTTCTTAGTCTGTGCCTTAAAAACATACTTGTATTTTTATTCATTTTCTGAATGATTACTTAAAGACTGAAATGCTATTAAAATAATTGTTTTCCTCTTGTTTAATGTGTTGATTTATTTTTTGGCTTTTGTTTTAGAAACCTTCAGCAAACGTGAAGCTTGGATGGCCCAGGACTGTCACTGTGACAATATTATCAAATGACAATGCATTTGGGATTATTTCCTTTAATATGGTATGTTCATGATTTGATTTATCTTGTGATTGCTGGATAATAGTTGATTAAATTTTTGGGTAGCTTTTTATGTTACCTAGTATCATCCTGTGTAAACATCCTGTATGTGTACATAAGATTTGCTCAACTTCATCCATATTCCACATTCTGTAGACTGTCCTTCTGTTTGTTCTAAGATTACTTAGAAGTGAGGAGGCCTGTACAATCATGGTCATCTCTCGCCCTAATCTCTTTCTGCTGATCATTCCGCCTGCTTCATTTGTTCTCTAACTTGGATGTTGTCTTAGTTCAATCTGCTATAAACAGAGTATCAGTACATAGACTGGGTGGTTTAATAACAACAGAAATTTATTTCTTACAGAGGCTGACAAGTCCAAAATCAGGGCATCAGCAGATTTGGGGTTTGGTGTGGGCCCTTCTGGTTCATAGACAGTTCTCTTTTTGCTGTGTTTCCATGTGGTAGAAGGGGCAAGAGAACTCTTGGATGTCTCTTTTATAAAAATACTAGTCTCATTCATAACAGTTCTGCCCTCATGACCTACTCCCCTCCCAAAGCCCCCAGCTTCCAATAACATCGCATTGGAGGTTAGGATTTGAACATGAATTTTGAGGAGGCACGGACATTCAGTCTATAACAGATGTTGTAACTCAGCTCCTTTTGCTTTTGATATTCCCAACTGCCACTTAAAAAAAGCATTGTCTGTTAGCCTCCTCTGAAAGTTTGGAGTGACTCGAGACAAGAGAAATACATTGAAAGATAAAAAAAAAAAAAAAAAAAAAAAAAGCTATAGTAAGCTTAAATTGAATAGCAGACATTATAGCTCTTAAAAATTCTATAATTATTCTCTACCTGGAGATTTTCCTATTAATTAATATTTCTTGAAGGTTAAAGCTCCATGTCATCCCCCTTAGTTTTGCTCAAAAGTTCATTTTTTTCCCTCCCTTATCACTAAATTCATGTGCCCCTGGTTAGTCCTATGTTCAGAGGGTTTTGTCTTTAGAATCCCTCCCTGATAAAAATCGTATTCAGCTCTGAAATAAAAACAGAATTTGTATTAAGTGGAATGATATATTGCAACTACATTTTAGTCTACAGTAAGATTCCTGGTTTTCAGAGTCTTTTGAATATGCTACTGATTATCACTACTAAAAGATGATGTGACGCTCCCCACGTTGTTATCTATATTCCAATTTGGGTAACTCCTTCAATTGATGTATGTCATTTTCCTAGCACCTTAAATTGTCTTTGAAACAAGGTGAGCTATAGATAACATGATCTTTAGAGTTGCAGTATCCTTATTAAAAAGGATATGTGGATCATGCCAATGTAGTAGACATTTTGTAACCTCCATTATTAGAGCATTTACAAAAGTTAATTAATCAAATCACTTCTTTTTGAATGATAGGGAATTATTAGTTAATTATGAACCAGGCTCCCTTAATTGCTTGAGTTTTCTCCCCACTGCCTTTACAAAACTCACTCCCAACTCATTATCCTCAACCTCACCCTCATTCGTTTAAAGGTTTCTTTCCTTCTTTCTTTTGACATTAAATATCTTAGCCTCAGAATGAATCCCGGTCTCTAGCATTGGTCCCAAGTTCCCAACTGTTGTGGTCTCATGGCTGCCCGGCAGTCTCTGCCTGGGTACCTGCCCTCTGTGATTAAAACTGAACTAAGTAACTGATGAGCTTGCAGTCAGTACTTTGGTTTCCTAAAGTACCTAGTCTGACTTTGGTTTCCAGACTGGATGATGATTGTATCAATGATGAAGGTGATGGAGATGGTGATAATAATTATAGCCAAGCTTTGCTGGCCCTCACTGCATGTCCTGGACTAGGATAAGCACTTAGGCGTGAATTATCTCATTGTAATCTCATCAGAACCCTTTGAGACAGGCATTCCTACCCCTGGTGATGGATGGGGATACAGAGACCTAGGGGTCACCTGCTGCCTTGGCTGGCCTGTACCTGGCCACTCACCTCTTCTACCCTGAGTTTCAACCGGCCATGCCAACCCTCCAACACTTGAAGTCCTGGCTCTTGCTTCTCCTCAGTGATCATGTCTTGAAAAAATTCATTCAGTTCAGTTCAGTCACTCAGTTGTGTCCGACTCTTTGCAACCCCATGAACCGTAGCACGCCAGGCCTCCCTGTCCACCACCAACTCCCGGAGTCCACCCAAACCCATGTCCATTGAGTTGGTGATGCCATCCAACCATCTTATTCTCTGTCGTCTCCTTCTCCTCCTGCCCTCAATCTTTCCTAACATCATCTTTCAAATGAGTCAGTTCTTCCCAGCAGGTGGCCAAAGTATTGGAGTTTCAGCTTCAGCATTAGTCCTTCCAATGCACACCCAGGACTGATCTCCTTTAGGATGGACTGGTTGGATCTCATTAGCAGCTACCTGTTTTCAGTGGCAAGCTGGCCGATGAGGAAGAAACCATGGTTGAGAGCAAGGCTGAGCCACAGTCCCAGTGAACTGCCCGGGTCTGGAGGCACAACTCATTCCTGTGACCTCCTGGGTCCCTGGGAGCCTTTGAATTCATCACCTTTCAATTAGGTAACCTTTAAGATTCCTCAGTAGAACAGCTCGTTGTTAGCAGAAGCAGGGCAAGAACCTCCATCTTTTGCCTAACTAGTTTTATGTTCTCCTTATACTATTATTTGAACCTTCTAAGCCTTATTAGCTGTAGTTGGTGAAGGTGAGGAGACCCCACATTCTTGAGAACACTAAGTAGATGGATTTGTCTGTGGAAAATTAGGATTTCTAAGGTAGTAACAGTTTGTATGAGCTCCTGCCTCTGGTTGATCAGCACCTGATGGTCTTTGCTCTCCCAATAGCCTTTCTCAATCACAGTGAGTGAGCCCAGAGGCAGAAATGAATCTGTGCCTCTTACTCTCATCAGACAAAAAGGAACCTATGGGATGGTGACTGTGACTTTTGAGGTAAGTTTACTGTGAAATCATTTTAAATGGTAATGCTTAGAACTCATACTAGATCCCTGCAATTTAAAAAATCAAGGTCCTTGGTATAATAAATACGCTGTTTAATGAAAATGAAATAGAATGCTTTCATCATCTGATAAACTTCATGTTTAATATAAAACTGTTTTCCTTGCTGCTTGGAATATACTATGCTTCCATGAAACACAACAGATTATTTTAGATACAGGATAATAATAAGCCACAAATTAATGACAATAATTCTGTAAGATTCATAGAACATTTATGACAGATCTCTTTAAGGATATAAAATTTTAAAATGTTCGTGGGTTCCTTAGGCTTACATAAAATTATTGAATATGTAGTCTTCCCCATATACATTCTCCATTTAAAAAAATACACTTAATGGATGGTGCTAACAGCAGTCACATTCCAAAAATTGGATAAAAATTGGCTGCATAAATGATAAGGCATCATCAGGTTATAGTGTTTTCAACTCTCTGTAAATGTCTGAAGTTATTTTATCGAATCTTGAGCCTTTTGTTCTGTTGAAATGATTACAGCTAACATTCATGGAGCACTTAACATCGCTCGGCCCTGGTCTAAGTGCTTTACACTGATTATTGCTGCACGTGAACTGTAGCTCTTCCTAGGACTCAGTGTCCCTCATGCCATTTAAAATGTTTTTTTCCATAGTCCTCACCATCATCCGCCACACGTTTATTTATCTTCCATTTGTTCCCTTTCATTAAATGTCAGGTCCTGGTGGGTAGAAAGCTTGCTTTGTTCTCTGCTATATCCTTAGTACCTAAAAGAGGTCAGACACAGAGTACTTAATAAATACTTTTTGAAAGGAATATGATTTTATTAAATATTTACATCTGGCCTGGTAATTGGACCTTATTTCCTCATTTTAAAGATGGGGAAACAGCCACACAGGGTTGTTAAAAATACCTCATCCAAGGTTACAGCACCAGAGGTAGAACTGGTATTTGATTCCATTACTTCAGAGAATATAATAATTTTGAATGCATTCTGGTCAAGAAAAAGTTTTTATAATTTTTTTCCTCAGGCTTAATATTATGGTTGAGAAAAGAGAAAACTCTTAGAAACCATGTCGTTTAATCTGCATATGTGCTAAGTTGCTTCAATCATGTTCAACTCTCTGTGACCCTATGGACTGTAGCCCACCAGACTTCTGTGTCCATAGAATGAATTCTCCAGGCAAGAACAGTGAGATTGAACCTGGGTCTCCCACATTGCAGGCAGATTCTTTCCTCGCTGAGCCCCCAGGGAAGCCCTTGTAGTTTAATTATAGTCAAGATCTATAATTATATTATGGGCCTTGACTCCATTAATTAAAAGGGCAGACTTAATACAGGTTAGTGTCATTCTTCTTGCATAAGATTTTAAAGTAAGTTTACCAGTTTATATCACAGTAATGCTTTCTTACTCTAATGAAATGTTTTATGTTTATTGATGGCACCATGTTTCTTTGCAGGTAGAGGGTGGCCCAAATCCACCTGAAGAAGATTTAAGTCCAGTTAAAGGAAATATCACTTTTCCTGCAGGCAAAGCAACAGTAGTTTATAATTTGACAGTACTTGATGATGAGGTAGGATGTGTTAAATGCTTAAAAGGAACAAGGGCTCTCTGTATTACAGTCATGTTAGAGAGTATTATGTCAAGTATTAAGTTGTGTTCAGTATTTGAAATTATTCAAGAGCACAGTCATATATAAGGTTATGTACTGCAGCCAGATATGCCATAGCTGTTAATGCCTATTTTGGAATAGATCTTGTTAATATCTACCTTATTTAATTCACATTAAGTTGTATATCTGAAAGGCGATGAACTTGAATGTAACTGACAGCCACACTCAATACAAGCATTTCAGCATTTTGTAAACCTTGGTGATTGATTTTGCTAGTCATTGCAGTTTTGAGCAGGTATAGTATTACTTACCCAGCATAAATGTATTGCTATAAAAGGAAAGAAAATTCTGTTGCAATTGATATTTATTTGTTTGGATGTTTTAAATGTTCACATTCATAGGAAGGCTTTTGTTATTTTCAATTTCACAGTGAAGCTACCAAGGATTGAAATATATGACATAGCTAGGAAAGAGTGAATTTGTACAGTATATACAGGGATGTTCCTTATGAGCTAACCAAAAGAAAACATGACTTTTGATACAATAACCTTAGCAGTAATACCAGAAGAAAAGGGATAGCTGGGAATTTATCCCTCTACCCTCCCACAAAAAATCATGAAACTAAATCACAACAAATCCCAAAAAAGATGAATTAGAAGACATTATTGGAAAAGTATTTCTCTTGAAAAAGTGAGATATTGAATAGTGCTCATAGCTCTAGCTCACTGGTTATAAAAACTGGCAAAAACCGTTTGTTTTTAGAACCTGGAACATTGAGCAGGTTATAGTTTGGGGGCAGTGATTAATATACATTTTAATTGTAAGTTTAAAAGACTATGGTTAATAATATAGTATTCTATACTTCAGAGTTACTGAGAGTAGGGCTTAGGCATTCTCTCCACACATACATACATAGAATTAACTGTGTGAGGTGATGGATTTGTTAATATCTTGATCTTTGTAATCACAATGTATATGTATATCAAATCATCATATTGTTCCCATAAATATATTAGTTATATATTTTTATTCTTCAATAAAGTTTGAAGGAAAAAGATCTTCCGTCAAACCATTGCATTTTCTTTTTTGAGATAAATAGCTTTACTTTTTCTATTTCTATTGATGGAGGTAAAAGTATATATTATTTCACTTTCATTCATTTATAGTGAAGTAAAAATTCAAATAGCACAGTAGAGATTATCCCTGGGATTTCTGTGTAGTTAAAAAAAAAGTTTAATTTTAACAGTGTCATCATTTTGCCTAAAGTGACTCTTATAGCTTGTTTTCCAGAGATACATGATATGTATTTTGAAAATCATATAATTGATATCATGGTTAAATCTTGAGATAGGAGCTGCTTAGAAGCAAGAATAATTGATATGATAGAAAAACTAACAATTCGTGTGTGATGTTTATTGTAGTTTACCAAATTCTTAAATATTATTAGACCTTGAATGTTGCTTCTGATCCTGCACACCTGATGAAACTAATAAGAACTTGTTTTTCTGTCAGATCTTTAGTTCTCTAGAGATTGATCAAGGTTGAAAGTCATTATGCTGATACTTCATTTCTTATTCGTATCATTGCTTTATCTAAAATATGTTAGTTACCTTTGGAAAATAGTTTAGTAAATAGACAGTGAACAAGCCTCCTTATCTGCTCCTTTCAGTTAAAGATTTTTTTTAAAATTTCTGTGTAATTGCATTGAAATATAAGTGCTTTTTACACTTGTGTTTTGCAGGTGTTTTAGCTATTGATGTTTTGCCATTGCTTGTATTTCTCTGACAGGTACCAGAAAATGATGAAATATTTTTGATTCAACTGAAAAGTGTGGAAGGAGGAGCTGAGATCAATACCTCCAGGAGCTCAGTGGAGATCATTGTTAAGAAAAATGACAGTCCTGTGAGATTCATTCAGAATGTTTATTTGGTACCCGAGGAAGACCACATACTCACAATTCCAGTGGTTCGTGGAAAAGATGACAGTGGAAATCTGATTGGATCTGATGACTGTGAAGTTTCTATCAGTTATGTTATCATAACTGGGAATTCAACAGCACATGCCCAGCAAAATTTAGACTTCATTGATCTTCAGCCAACCACAACTATTGTTTTTCCACCTTTTATTTATGAATCACACCTGAAATTTCAAATAGTGGATGATGCCATACCAGAGATTGCTGAATCGTTTCAAGTTGTGTTACTAAAAGATACTTTACAGGGAGATGCTGTGCTGTTCGACCCTTCTGTTGTGCAAGTCACCATTCAGCCAAACGACAAACCTTACGGCGTCCTCTCGTTCAACAGTGTCTTGTTTGAAAGGCCAGTTATAATTGACGAAGATACAACAACAAGGTAGGATTTATTTTAAACCTTCTATTGCTGCAGTTATTTAATATATTACTCCAATATTTGATATTCGTGGTGTTGGACACAGTGCTGAACTGTTAAGGATATATGTAATTTCCTCGACCATGGTTTCACTGTTTTCTTTCTTATTTGGGGAGTGATACTTAAAACACATATTTAAATATGCAAGGTAATTCATGTTACGGTAGTTTCCTAGGGCACATCTTCATACCTACTCCTTCATATTAAAAGCAGTCATTCTTTATGGTTTGGATTCTGCTTACCAGTGGCTAGTGGCCAACTTGATGTTGAAAATGCCCATTTCAGGGGAAAAAGAGTGTATTATGTGACCATATCATATTTCTTCCAGATTTGAAGAAATTACAGTGGTTAGAAATGGTGGCACTCATGGAAATGTTTCCGTGAGCTGGGTACTGACACGCAATAGCAGTGATCCCTCACCAGTAATGATGGACATCAGGCCAAGATCTGGAGTTCTGCATTTTGCACAAGGGCAGATGTTGGCATCAATTCCTCTCACTGTCGTTAATGATGATCTTCCAGAAGAGGCAGAAGCTTACCTACTTCAGATTCTACCTCATACGATACGAGGAGGTGCAGAAGTGAGCGAACCAGCAGAGGTAGATCTCTTGCTATGCTTTGTTTGTAGAAATACTTCTGTGCTCTCGAACAGACAAAGAATTTGACCATACACATCTTATATATGTTTAGTTTGATGTGACAGGAAGAGCATGGATTTTGGAAGTGGAGGTTAATTCCCTTGTTGAAGGTTGTCCCATCTGTAAATAAAAAGTTTGTTCTTAAAAAAAATTCCACAAAGTTTTCAAATGTGTTTTTAATTTATCTTCTTTTTGTTGTTCAGTCACTAAGTTGTGTCCGACTCTTTTGCGACCCCATAGACCATAGCCTGCCAGTCTCCTCTGTCCGTGGGATTTCCCAGGCAAGAATACTGGAGTGGGTTGCAATTTCCTGCTGTCAACTCACTTGGGATCTTTCCAACTCAGGGATCAAATGTGCATCTCCTGCATCGGCAGGCAGATTCTGAGCCACCTGGGAAGCCCAATTCCTTTTTTACTCGATTACTTATACGCGTAATCATTTTTAGATATGATACAGAATTACACATTAAAATTCAAAATAGCCTAGAAAATAAACAGTTTGGTGATCTCAGATGTGAGAATTCTGCACTTTAATGTTTTATTCCTTTATCTGCAGCTTTTGTTCTACATTCAGGATAGTGATGATGTTTATGGCCTAATAACATTTTTTCCTGTGGAAAACCAGAAGATTGAAAGTAGCCCAGGTGAACGATGTTTATCCTTGAGTCTTACAAGACTGGGAGGAACTAAAGGAGATGTGAAGATATTTTATTCTGCACTTTATATTCCTGCTGGAGCTGTGGACCCTTTGCGAGCGAAAGATGGCATCTTAAATATATCCAAGAGAAGCAGTCTCATTTTTCCAGAACAGAAAACCCAAGTCACTATAAAATTGCCAATAAGAAATGATGCATTCCTTCAAAATGGGGCCCACTTTTTAGTACAGGTACTTTAATGATTAAAATAATCTCAACTTTGGCTCAGCAACAAGTATCCTTACCTGAGTGAGAGAGTTAATTAGTCATTATTTTATCCTTATTTATATTTTGGATTCTGTTGCTTACTGCAAGTTATGTGGGGAATCTAAAGAGAAACCGTCTGCCCCTCAGGTGTATAAGGATGAATAAAACAAGGGTTATACTAAGATCAGTGCTTTAATTATGAGATAATAAAAGCAGATCAGACATACTAAGGTCAGTGTTTTAATTATCCAATAATAAAAGCAGATCAGACATGAAATGTAGGTCAGTATAATTCATAATATAATGGAGTTATTCATGAACTGTGAGTAGGGGAGGGCCGGGAGAGAGCCAGTGAGAGGTCTGTCATCCTTTTGAGTTGATTTGGGAAAATGTGACATAGAAATTTGGATTGTAGAATAAATACGTTTTTCATGATGAATATTGCAGGGAAGGCGTTCAGAAATGAAAAAAGCAATATGACAGAAAATTGTTTAGATACTTTTAAATAGTATACCAAAAAAATCTGTTAACATAGGTAGAGTCTTTGGACTTTTATTACTTAAAAAGAAATAAAGCTCTTATAACATTTTTCTATCTTATTTCTTTTATTTCTTAACTTTTATTAACCAAAGCATTATTTAAACATTTTTTTAATTTAAGTTTTTTGGCCATATGGCTTGGCATGCGGAATCTTAGTTCCCTGACCATGGATCAGACCCATGCCCCCTGCAGTGGAAGTGTGGAGTCTTAACTGTTGGACCGCTGGGGAAGTCCAAACCAAAGCATTGTTTTTATTGCCAAAGTTTGATATATCTGTACTCACAATACTATAGTTGTATTTTCCATATGGTTGCTATTGATTGATTTTGAAAATTAGAAAGTAATAAAGGGTGCTTATCAAATTTTGATTATGTAACTAAATTTCTAAATTTCAAACAGAATCAGATAGTATGAATAGAGTAATAAGGAATGTATAATCTGTTACCATACATTTTGCTAACTGAAGTATATATGAAATGAAATCTCATATTTCATCAATTTCTATGAACCATGAGATATTTAAGTTTGTTTCATATTTTTCCCTAGCTTTGTTTTATAGTTTATTATTGCTTTCTCTGGAGTTTTGACTGCCCCCTTTTATATGCCATTCTTACCAAATTAGTCCTTCCATCCAGCTGTCTTTTTTGTGCAGTCGATAAATTGTATCTAGTTCTTTGTGACCCCATGGACTGCAGCATGCCAGGCTTCCCTGTCCTTCACTATCTCCTGGAGTTTGCTCAAATTCACGTCCATTGAGTTGATGATGCCATCCAACCATCTCATCCTCTGTTGCCCCCTTCTCCTCCTGCCCTCAGTCTTTCCCAGCATCAGGGTCTTTTCGAATGAGTTGGCTCTTCACATCAGGTGGCCAAAGTATTGGATTTTCAGTATCAGTCCTAAGCTGTCTTGTGTTGAATGCTGAATTTAGCTGTGCCAGCTGCTTTCTCCAACTTGCTTCTCATGTGGTGCTTGTGACTGTTTTACTAACTCCTTAATTTTCTTGGTTTCTTGTGTCTTATTTCTTGGATTGTGTTTTAGTTTTGTTGTAACATATGTATCCTCAAATACATGAGCAGAAAAAGTATGTGCCAGGTAAACTTCTTGAATCTTTGAGCTCAGTGAAACTTCATACATTGATTCCTGGCTTATAGGAATTTCCAGATTAAAATAATTTCTTCTTAAGAACTTGAAAGGTATTCTCTTTTAGCTTCCAGAGTAGCTAATGAGAAGTTTGAGGAGAAGAAATCATTTGCCTTTAGATTAACTTGCTGTTTATCTCTGAAAACTTTTTAAAAAAAAATCTTCTTGGCATTTTGAATTTCTCATGGCTGTGTCATACCTTGCGTAGCAGTTGATGGGTTGGGCCATTTTATTCTGAAGATTTTTTTGTCTTTTTTTTTTTTTTTGAGCTGGTCTACTTCTCATGCTTGTATGGTTTGTGCATTAATTGAGGACTCCTAGTGGAGGTGTCTTGGAGAAGGCAATGGCACCCCACTCTAGTACTCTTGCCTGGAAAATCCCATGGGTGGAGGAGTCTGGTAAGCTGCAGTCCATGGGGTCACGAAGAGTTGGACATGCCTGAGCGACTTCACTTTCACTTTTTACTTTCATGCATTGGAGAAGGAAATGGCACCCCACTCCAGTGTTCTTGCCTGGAGAATCCCAGGCCTGGGGGAGCCTAGTGGGCAGCCATCTATGGGGTTGCACAGAGTTGGACACAACTGAAGCGACTTAGCAGCAGCAGTGGGGGTGTCTAGAGAGTGCTCTGTTAAGGGGTATATGATTTGACAGTATGTAGGGATGACTTTTTGTGATATTTCTATGTACAGGGAGACCTTTTGTCAGTGTCCCAAGGCTTTGTCCCTAGTGGTGGGAGATCTGTATTTCATCTTTATTGTTATTACTATTATTCTGTTGTGTCTCCTCATAATGAGTAAATTATTATATGAGGCACCTTTCTGTCTATGAGGATAACCCACTTTTTAGAGGACCCTTGAATTTCTCTTCTTGGGTTTATGGGTGAACAGCACATGGTATCATTCGCAGTTGTTTCTGTTCCCCCTGCCACTGGTGGAGTGCTCTTGTGAGATGAATGGCCAGACAGTGGTGGATCTGAATCCGTGAAGTGAAATTGAGTAAGTGGTCAAGCCCATGGTCCTGGCCCTGTTGAGCAAGAAGGTAAGGCAATTAGAATACTGCTGTTGCTGCTGCTAAGTCACTTCAGTCATGTCTGACTCTGTGCAACCCCATAGACGGCAGCCCACCAGGCTCTTCCGTCTCTGGGATTCTCCAGGCAAGAGCACTGGAGTGGGTTGCCATTTCCTTCTCCAATGCATGAAAGTGGAAAGTGAAAGTGAAGTCGCTTAGTCGTGTCCAACTCTTTGCGAGCCCGTGGACTGCAGCCCACCAGGCTCCTCTGTCCATGGGATTTTCCAGGCAAGAGTACTGGAGTGGGGTGCCAGTGCTTTCTCTGAGAATACTGCTGCCAGAGCACATTTAGAGGTATACTTAGAAAATTTTAAAAAGCTTTAAGTTTGGCCTTCTGAAAAACATGTCGTAACTTTATTTATTTATGACTGCGCTGGGTTTTTGTAGCTGTGCATGGCTTTCCCTGGTGGCTTAGGCGGTAAAAGCGTCTGCCTACAATGCGGGAGACCCGGCTTCAATCCCTGGGTTGGGAATATCCCCTAGAGAAGGCAATGGCAACCCACTCCAGTTCTCTTGCCTGGAAATCCCATGGATGGAGGAGCTTGGTAGGCTACAGTCCATGGGGGTCGCAAAGAGTCGGACACGACTGAGCGACTTCGCTTTCACTTTCTGTGGGCTTTCTCTATTTGCGGTGGCCGGGGGCTACTCTGTATTTGCGGCGCACAGGCTTCTCGTGGTGGCTTCTCTCATTACTGAGCACAGGCTCACGGTTTCCGTAGTTGCGGTTCCCTGGCTCTACAGCACAGGCTCAGTAGTTGCGGCACACGGGCTTAGTTGCCCCATGCCATGTGAGATCTTCCCAGGCCAGGGATTGAATCCGTATCCTCTGCACTGGCAGGCGGATTCTTATCCACTGGACCACCAGGAGCACTCCTTTGCCTTCTCTGCTGTTGGTGTCCTTTGGATTCAGAGCATTCTCATTAGTAGACATTGTCTTGGTCAGTTCAGGCTGTTGTAAAGATTGCCACAGACTGGGTCGTGGCTTAAACATCAGACATTTACTTTCCTCACTTCTGGAGGCTGGGAGGTGTGAGATCAGACTCTTGGGGAGAATCCCCTTCCTGGTGTGCAGAAATGATATCTTTTTGCTGAGTGCTCATGTGATGGAGAGAGAGAGGATCCAAATTCTTTGGTGTTTCTCCTTATAAGGGCACAAACCTCATCATGAGGGTTCTACTCTTACAACCTGGTTGCCTCCCAAAGGTCCCATTTTCAAATACCATCATATTGGGCATAAGGTTTCAACATATGAATTCTAGGGGTGAGGATACAAGCATTCAATTTATAGCATGTATGTTTAAGGTTTTTTGGTCCCTAGAATCTCAGTATTCAGTTCTCCCTTTGTCTCCAATCTTGGCTAGGTCAAAACTCATATGAGAAAGAAATTACTAAAACAAGTGAAATGAAGGCAGGATTTTACACAGTTGATTTTGCTTTCATGGAGCCCTGGAATTCCTGTAGTAGTTGCAGTGACGTGACCTAAGAATTGATGAATTGATTGACGTGACCCGAGATTGAGAATTGATGATGCAGAGTATTGATTTTGAATTGTAGAGAACCTTTCTGTTTTCCATTTCTGATTTGTTTTCTTACGCTGCCTCAAAACCAGTTTTTACTGTGGCTAGGAAGGGTTGAGGGCAGGAGAAGAAGAGGGTGGCAGAGGATGAGATGGTTGCATGGCATCACTGACTCAACGGACATGAGTTTGAGCAAACTCTGGGACATAGTGGAGCACAGGAAGCCTGGCTTGTTGCAGTCCATGGGGTTGCAAAGAGTTGGGCATGACTAAGCAACTGAAGAACAAGAGACACCCTATATTTATGCCAGTGTTAGTAACCTTTATATTGAACTTTTAGCCTCTGAAGACATCCAATATCTCTATCCACATGGCTGCAGAATCCCTATGTAAACAAAACTCTATTAAAAATCTTCGACTGGTCAGAATTACTCTAGTGATTTTATTTCAGCCTTCTATATGAACATGACCAGTGAAAAAGCTGGCTTAAAACTCAGCATTCAAAAAACGAAGATCATAGCATCTGGACCCATCACTTCATGGCAAATAGATGGGGAAACAATGGAAACAGTGACAGACTATTTTCTTGGGCTCCCAAATCACCGCAGATGGTGAATGCAGCCATGAAGTTAAAAGACGCTTGCGCCTTGAAAGAAAAGCTATGACAAACCTAGACAGCGTATTACAAAGCAGAGACATTACTTTGTTGACAAAGGTCAAAGCTATTCTTCCAATAGTGATGTATGGATGTGAGAGTTGGACCATAAAGAAGGCTGAGTGCCGAAGAATTGATGCTTCTGAACTGTGGTGTTGGAGAAGACTCTTGAGAGTCTCTTGGACTGCAAGGAGATCAAACCAGTCAATCCTCAAGGAAATCAGTCCTGAATATTTGTTGGAAGGACTGATGCTGAAGCTGAAACTCCAGTACTTTGGCCACCTGATGTGAAGAACTGACTCATTAGAAAAGACCTGGATGCTGGGAAAGATTGAGGGCAGGAGGAGAAGGAGGTGACAGAGGACGAGATGATTGGATGGCATCACCGACTCAGTAGACATGATTTTGAGCAAGCTCTGGGAGATAGTGAAGGACAGGGAGGCCTGGCATGCTGCAGTCCATGAGGTCGCAAAGAGTCAGACATGACTGAGCGACTGAAGAAGAAATATGAACATGACAGAGTTTATTTTTGATAACACTCGAAAAGTAAGGAGAAACTTGAAGAATATCAGAATTTTGGTGATCGTGGGTTAGAAATCTGTTTGTACTAATTCCAGACTCAATTTTTATCTATTTCTATATTCAGTTGAATAAGAAAGGTCTTATAGTGCAGACGGTCATTTTAACACTTTAGGAAGAAAGGACATTATTAGTCACTAACACAGTTCCTTAAGGTTCAGAAAAGCTGTTGGCTCTAGAAGGCCGGTTGGAATTAAAAGGTTGTGTAGTTTGTATAGTACATAATGGATGAGCAACTTTAGAATAGGAGGCATCAGACTCTGCATGGAAATCTGAATGAAACTGAAGAAAGGAGAATCAGAGACATGAGCTTCTTATTCTTTAGTGACCCTCTCAGCTAAATACATTAGTCTGGGATACAGCTTTTGGCAGGCATGGGGGTTACTAATGTGCTGTCCCCCTTGCAAACTGTCTGAAAGCAAAGAACGACTGTGAATGGAGTAGTCTGATTTAGCAGATGCTTAAGGAACCCAGACAAAAAAGGCTTGGAGACTAGGAAGTAAGCCATGGAAAATTAGCATTTTTGCTTTTGATCAGTTCATTTCATGGCCTTCTATATCTTCTTTCTTCTTAGTTTTTAAAAATACTATGTTTAGAATTAGTTCTGTAACTGTTTTGATAAATTTAAGTAGAATATGAATTTTCTCCTTTTTGAGAAGTTTCGAAGTAAAATATGTTGGTTTTCTCCCCCCTTGATGTTTTCAACAGTGTTATCAGTTTGACTCTCTGTGAATATATAGGGATGAGAGTGTTCATTCACAAACACGTTCTGACTCACGCAGGACCATTGTGTTTTTGGTCTTTGCCTCTAACCAGTGTGCACTTTATATGCCATTCAAATATATATATTTATTTTTAAATTTTTGTGCTATCTTTAAAGATAAATACATATATATGTATATTATTTTTCTGTAGAAGAATAACAGTTATGTGGTTTTAACTATTTATTTTCACATTTCATTTATTTTATTAAGTAAATGCAGTATCCTGAAGAACTGGATGTTTTATTTTACTTGATTCAGTCTACATACCAATATTTGGCAAAATTAGTTTGATTTCTTTTTTTTTTTCTTTTACTCAAGTGAAGTGAATATTTACCAATTATGGAGCTTTGGGTATTCTTCTCCTGTATATGATTTTCAAAGCAAAGTGTGTTACATTTAAAAAGCATTTACTTTTGCCCTTATAAACGTACACTGTTCATCAGAAAATGTGAGCATATGTGCAGGATCAGTTTAGGCCTTGTCCACCAGGGGAAAACCAATTTCAATCACCAGTGTCTACTGCTGGTTACGTAGTGGCTTTGTATCCACATTACAAAGCCTAACAGAGGGCTCTGGAGAGGGAGAGATCCATACTGCTCCATTAAGTTTACAGTTGCTTTTTAACTTAAAATCTCTATGCTTTTTGCAGCCCTATAATGACTGTCTCTTCCTGCAGTCACGTGAACACTGTGAGGATTGATAAGTTGGGTTTTCGGAAGTTGAAGATTTTGATGTATCAGGATTCGTAGAGAGTTCATTTTGCGTTGTAGGGGTAAATCAGCACATTTATTGTGGAGCTGCTGCACCTACAGGCCTATGTCATGTTTCAGGAAAATATTGAGAAGGACACAGATTCACGAGAGTTCTGTAGTCCTGTTGGGAAGTAAAAGTCTGGAACATGGGAAATGATGATAAGCAAGCAATATGTGAAATTTAAAGTGAATTTCTAAGTTTAGTGAGGGTAGTAGTAGAAGTCGAGGAAGAGATAGAAGAAAGAGGGCTGGAGAATCCAAGGAAATTTTCCTAGGGGAGAGGGATATTTAACTAGTTTTTAAAAGCGAGCGCATTTTGATTTTTGAGATGGTTAGAGGCGCTTCTACATGAGGAAAAACTTTGAAAATTACAGTGAAGGTCAAGTTTATTAATCACAGGGACACATGATGCATTTCTTTAAACATAAAGACATATTAAGTCACATTTGGAGTTGTGAATGGTCTTCTGATAGTGAGTTTTCTCTGGCAGAGAGGAGGAGTGAATGATTTGATTGGAGACGTGGTTCAGTGGAAGGGAGGAGGGAGGTGTGGGCAACTCGCTGATGTTTGGCTTTAAATCAAGGTAGGTGGGTACAGGCAACAAGGAGGAAAAGTGGATGGCGGTACTGGGGAAAATCGTGTAACATGGAGCAGAGATAGTGGTTTCTTTTGTGCACATTCTATCCTGTAAGGTGTCTCTGTGACATTTATGTCATATTCAGTGGCAGTTATAAAGATTTGGAATTTTGAAGGAGAGATCCAGAGGTTTTTAGGGAGTGGGTGTGAAATTGTAAGATAAAGGTCTCAGGAAGAACCCTGGGAATAATCATAATTGAGAAGCAGAAAGAGGTTAAGAGGCCAGTGCAGGCGGTTGAGTCAGGATAATGAATGAAGGAGATGGAAGTTGCCAGATTATTGGTGGCCTTTACCCATGTTTGTCTTTTCATTCAATTGAGACTTTAAAACTTAAACATTTCTTTTCTTTTCATTTTGTATGGTGTTTTTCTGTTTATTACAGTTGGAAGCTGTGGAGTTGGTGAATATAGTTCCCCCAATTCCACCTATAAGTCCTAGATTTGGGGAAATCCAAAATATTTCTTTGGTGGTTACTCCAGACATTGCAAATGGAGAAATTGGCTTTATTAGCAATCTTCCAATCATTTTGCATGAGCCAGAAGATTTTGCTGCTGAAGTGGTAAGTAGACTTTTTCTTATTGATGGGGCATATTGAGTTTGAGATAGAGACACTTTTTTGAGGGGGAGTCAGGTAAATATAGAGTTAACAGATCTTGAAAAACTTCACCGTTTATAGCAAGCCTTCAGTTTGTAATTTGACATAAAGTAATTGATGAATGTGTGATTTTTTTCATGTTTTTCCATATTTGATTGAATAAAATTAGAATTAATTGCTTACAGGAAAAGAAGGATAGTATGATGAGGCTGTTTTCAGCTAGTGCTTGTGACATTTGATAAAGTAATAGCCCAACACAATTTTTTTGTTTAAATTAGCTAAGTCATATGTACCACAAGAATCCTTGACTTTTTCCATTTCCAAGCACTCCTCATGCTTGCCTTGGGCAGGATTGGGGTAGCGTCCTATGTTTGGTGGTGAAAGTGGTGGTGATAAAGTAGGGGATACAAAATCTTAGGAATTATATATATATATAAAATTTATATATATGAATATTTCTGGATACACACACACACTAGCATGTTCACACATATGGCACCTCTCCCTTCCTGCCACCTGGTTGAATTTTCCTGCCATCTGTCTAGAGACCACTTTGACCTTTGACCATGCCATTCCCTGAGCCACAGTCTGTCCCTAAAACCCTCTCAAGTTCCCTCACACTTATATTTGATTTAAACCGATTTGTGGTTCAGGTTAGGAATGTGTAGAGAGTTGTTTTTGTTACCAAAGCCTCATGTCAAAATACGGTGACCACAACTTCTTTTGTTTGTGTATTTGATTCTGTGAATTGGCAGAGAAGCTCAGTTTTTCAAGATGGTTTTGAATTTTTGTATTTTTCATAGTACACTGTTTTCTTCTAAAACCTCAAAAGCATTCAGTTTGTTCTGAAAGAATGGTTTGTTCTTACTCATCTATCTTACAAAGCTCTACATGTACCATTCCATATTTTTCCCTGGAGGGAAATGAGCTTCTAGGGAAAGTGTTGGTCTCCCTGAACTTGTATTCTTCTCCTGGGAAACAGCAGAAGAAGTGAGAATTTCCCTTTGTTCTGTTTGTCCTATTTGCAGCCTGGCCACGCCCACTCCCTTGGGGTGATTCAAGGGCCCAGCCCTTTCTTGCTGCTTCTTTTTTTTTTTTTTTTTCAATCTTTTCTAAGAATCTTACTTTCTTGCTAGTATCCAGCCTTGGCGGTTGCTAGCTGAATTAGGAGAATGGTTAGTGAGGAAAATATCTTCCATGTTTTTCAAGGTGGCCTATGTTAAAGGGCAAAGCTCAGAGGACACCTTTTTTAGGCACTTAAAAATAATTGCATACCTACTGTTAAATATTTGTTTATATTCTTTGCTTGAAAAAACTTTATTATGATCCTTTTCTTAGACATTTTGAAACTGTGCTGGACTCAAATGATACTACCAAATACAATTTGTTTCGGAATTATTATAATAGTTTCCATTTATTTAGTTCATGCTATGGAGAGACACTTTACTCTTCACCAGGAACTTGCAAAATAGGGAACCTCTAGCTTCATTTCACATGTGGAAATTGAGGTCAGAAAGGTTAAGTAACTTGCGCATGGAAACTCAGAGCCCTGATTTGAGTATCAGCATTTGTTTGGCTAGAAGCATTTCTTATTCTTACTTGTATTATTATTTTCTTATTTTCCCTCTATGACTTTAGGATGCATTTGATGTAACTGTGTACTTCCCAGATTTATTCACAAAAGCTTATTTTTCAGTTTGTATTGTGATATTAATTCTCTTTTCAGCGACTCTCTGATGGAGATTTACTCTTTAACTAAATTGTTCTATGTTTTTCACGGTTCTTTGGCTCTTAAAATGAAGTCTTTTTGTTAAGACAAATCTCAGGATAGGCATATTGTTGGGTGGGGAAAATTTAGTAGATGAATTTGACTAGCAAAAACTAATATGAAGTAATTAAATCTTATAATTGTCATGCGTAGAAAGAAGCTTGTTCAGTTGTGCTTTTAATAGCATTTTAATTGTTCGCTTCTCTATGCAGAGTGCTAAACATTCATTTAGCATGTGTCTATACTGACTGAAAAGCTTAGGTAGTTTGTGAGCATGTATTTCAGAAGAACTTGTTCTGTTTTTTTCTCTTTATAAGGTATGCATTCCCTTACATCGGGATGGAACTGATGGCCAGGCTACTGTCTACTGGAGTTTGAAGCCCTCTGGCTTTAATTCAAAAGCAGTGACCCTGGACGATATAGGACCCTTTAATGGCTCTGTTGTGTTTTTATCTGGGCAGAGTGACACAACAATCAACATTACTGTCAAAGCTGATGACATACCGGAAATGAATGAGACAGTAACACTTTCTCTAGACAGGTAATAGCGCATTGAGGCAGCATTTAGTGGCATGTATATGTTCATGTTCTCTGAAATAATTTTATTTCTTTTCTTCAGGTAAAGTATGGAGAATAATTCTTTTTCCATGTAAAGTAAAAAGAAAAAACTAAGTAGATAATGCTCTGCTGACCTGACTTTACTGCTGTTTTATGATGGCTTTTGGTTAGATCATAAATATTATGACGTAGTGAACTGTTACGCTGATATTTTTGTGAAGAAACATTACATTGAGAATTTAAGGTATTAGATACATCTTAAGCATAGCTAATATGTTGCTATATTCAAAAAATAGGCAGCAATAAATGCAAAATGTTAGGTTAGGCAAATAGCTCTGCTGGCTTCATTTTTATCAAGTAGGAGGATTAAAACTTTTGAGTGAGTAAAAAGAAAGTGTTAATATTCATATAATGAAATTCTCTTTTTTATATGGAATTTAAATATTAAATAATACTTTTTTTCCAAAGAATAAAAAAATAATACACATTTAAGGGGTATTTTTAAGTAATAGTAAGGATTTACTTAACATTCTCAAGTAAGTGATTTAGATCAGGGAAATACCAGGATCTCTCAAAGAGAATTTTTCAGTAATTCATGAAATTCCAAAAATAAAAAACTATTTTGCTTAATTGGTTGTAATTGAGTTAAAATTAAAACCAGCTTATCTACCATAGATCTCTAAATTAAAGTTGATACATATTAAGAAGGCTAATGTGTGATTTGAGGACTTTGCAAAATTTTCATTTTAGAAACAATAAAATTCATAGATGAATTCAGTGATTCAATAGGTGTTATTTTGTACTATTTTAATCAGGACTTTGGTGTGTTGCGATTCATGGGGTCGCAAAGAGTCGGACACGACTGAGCGACTGAACTGAACTGAACTGAAGTAGTAATAATCATTTTATGTAATGCCTGATCCTCCACATTTTGCTTTCAGACTCTTACAGTATTGTATAAATACAAACACATTTAATAAACCTTATGAGTAGTTTTTATTTTTATATGAAAGGAAAAAATTCAGAATATAGGGAACTAATCTGTTGAATGTCTGCTGTTCATTTTGTTTGTTTTCATAACCACGTTGTTTCTTTTTTTTAAATAAAAATTAAAACAAAACAACAGCAAAATAGGCAAACAAAGAAACCCAAAAAAGCAAAAACCAAATACAGTGCGCAGGCATACACACACACACACACACACACACACACACACACAGTCTAAATACTTATGGTTTTAATAAATATTTTACATTAAATGTTTCGGAAAGATATTTCATATAAAAAAATTAGTGAAAAGTAAACTGAAAATTATTATTTTTTCACTTATATCCTTTTTTTGTTTAAGTTAGATTTGAGTGCTTATTAAATCAATGGCCTGTCTTAAAAAGAAACTAAAGAAAAATGAACAGCAGTTATAAACCAAAGAGGCAATAATCTATAGACTTTGTTAATTCATTTGAGAGTTTCAACTCTGAACTAAGTGTGTAGCAAGTTCATAAGTGACTACTCTTCATATGCTTTCAAAATAGTCATTTTTAACCTTATATAAATCTTTGAAATTAACTAAATATAATTTTAAAGTATTTTTTTTCTCTCTCTTTCCTGTGGGTTAAAGTAGTACGCAAGAAAGTATAAACCACAGGGTAGAGAGTTTTAGAAGTTATTGATTCCTCTTTTCAAGTGGAATAAATTAGTTCAAATTCATACTAAATTTTTTTAGCTCAATTAGTAACTAGCACATTCTTGTATTATCTACATGTGCGTGAACAAATTACAATTCAGTATTCTAAGACATATTGAAATAAACGTGACAATCAAATCCACAATTAAAATAAGGTATTTTGTCAAAACCTCCATCTCAATTTTGCAAATTTTTAACAAAACTAAAAAAATGAATGGATGCTAGTGTGATTATAGTAAGTTACAGTAAAATATTGCAAGAAAACACTTTATTCTGATATCATTTGTGATTTTCTTTTAATGTAAAATTCAAATGGAAATTTTGTATATTTCTGTTAAATAGAGATTAAAAGTTGTCCTAGTACTGAATGATTTATGATGCTTTTAATACCATACTAATTAAAAATATTTTTAAGGTCTCTCCAGATCAGAAACAACTTTACTATGCCAGTTAATTTTAAGAAAATTATTTATGGTATTATTTGACTTGAAAAGTGAAACACTAGGGACTATACATTCTGACTTATTTCTCAAGGCTGTTTAAAAATGCAGCACATTGGAAATCTGGAAAAGTGTTTATATTTCCTGATAGAAAGTTATATTTAAGTAATATTTGTCATAATTAGAAGATACAGTGATATCTTTTGCTTTCTTAAGTATATTCCTGCACAACCGATGAAAGGTATATATTTCTCTGCTGATAAGAGTTTTTATTTTTCCAAGAATAACTGGCTTCAGATCTGAGGATGTGGGTTTTTTATTATTTTTTTTTGAAACCTAATTAAAACTACTAAGTAATTATAAGTCGGGCTGAATGAAATTTGCTCAGCTGCTGGGGTTTTGTGAGCACGCACAGTGCTTGGCAGGCTCTAGCGCCTTGGAGCGGGCCTGGAAAGGAATGTCTTCAATGGGTCTTGACATGCTGGCTGGCCGTGGGGTCATCTTCCCTAAGTGGGAACTGCCGAACCTCTTGCTGGCATTTGTGAATAGCAAAGAACCCAGTGTGCGGAGTCCCCTTCAAGTGAATATGACCAGCTTGTGCGAGGGGGCGGGGGCGGGGGCAGAAAAGAAAGGCTTTCTTGAGCTTTATTTTTACCCTGCCATTCCCATTTCTAGCCGCATTAGTGAAGTTTTGGCAAATACTGTCTCCGTCTCCCTTCCCCCTCTCCCCTGCCCCACACACACTGTCTTCTGTGTTGACAGGGTGGAAACCGAAAGGTTTGTCGTGTATTTTGGGTAAGTGTACTGAAGAATGTCTGGTTTGCGGTGATTGAACATTTTGCTTTTGCATGCCAGTGTTTTGGACAAGGCTTTGGTTCTGCATGACTGCCAGCCCTGGGAAAGTTTGCTTGTCCACCTGCTTGTGCATGCTTTGTGTGTCCATTTGTCTTCTAATGATAAGCTTAGCTGAAGGTTTTGTGTGTGTGTGTGTGTGTTAGTTTTAAATTATGAATACTATTAAGATAGCTGATAAAAATTTTGAGAATTTATGTAATTACATATTTTGAAGAACTTAAAAATTTTAGCTTTCCTGATAGTGTATGTATAACCAAGAAAACAATTAGTGTCCTTTGCTTGTGCTGTTCTTACTTAACATCTTTTATGAATCTTGTGGTTTTTTCACAAAGAATTCAGAAGCAGAGTGCTCATTTCTTCCATTGATTTTTGAGTGCGTGTAAGCAGTTTCTTGCCTGCATTCTCTTCGTTGTTGCGTAAAGAACTTTTCAAAACTTTGCCTTTTTTCCAAAAGGGTAGCGTTTTTTAAGAAAGCTTAAAAATAAGTTCATTTGTTTAATGCTCAGCATGGATTTTTATATTCATTCTGATCCTGTTTTTGTCTCAGCTTATATGGACATAGGAAGTTTTAATTAATAAAAATACTGATTTAAATGAAATATGGGCAAATTTACTATGAAAATAATAATAATAATAGAAAAAGCCTAACTGTCTTATTATTTTGATTATATCTTCTGTGGCCACTAGTATGCTAGGTATTGGTTGGCAGATTTCCAAAAACTGGGGAAGGATGTTAATTCAGATTCTCTGTTACACAGGAAGTGTGCTGTTCTTTCTACATATTAATTGTGGCTGCATTGTAATTTTGAGGTTTGATCAGGGTACTTTTTGATTCAATAGAACGTGACATTTGGAAAGGTTTAGAAGAGCTTGTGGGATTGAGAATTCTCAGAGTATGCTGGCTTTTAAACCCTCAGAGCCTTACAGTTCTAGTCCCTTTGATCATTTTAATTATAGGCTGAACATAAAAACCAGAAATAAAAAAAGCATCTTGTTTTAATATATTCTTTTGAGATTTGTATAGGAATTGCTATAGCATATCATATATTTCAGATCCATTCCATTCCATTTTTTCATGATGTCCTACTTTTTATTTTACTATAAAAGAAATATTATCTATTTATATTTATTATTTATAATATTTCTTTTATAATAAAAGAAAAAGCATAAGGTTAAAGTCAGGGTGAACAGAATCATACTGAAGGTCATGAAATATTTCTAAAATCTAATCACAACTTTATTTTTTGGTCAGTGTGTCTTGCTTTAGTCCAAGCAGTTATCCAACTTGTATTCAATTAGTATAATCTTATGTAATGAGTTTTTAAAAAACAAATTCAAGTGTATGTAAAATTTAAGGAATTTTATTTAAATTACTTTACAACTATGTATTACAAGTTAAATTTCTCTAAAACTGGAAACAAGTCTATAAATTTGATACTACTTTATAAAATATATTTAAACTTCCAATTACTGTATTTTTAGTATATATATATGCAGTGTTTGTTTTCAATCAAATATAAAAGATATAATGAATTCAGAAAGAGGAGTTCTCCCGTAAGTGTTATCAGTGACACTGTTTTGATCTTATGTGATTTTAATATACTTAAATTTAGTTTAAGTTTTAACTTCTAATAACCTTCATATCCATTATCTGAAAGTGTTATAAATATTGTAAGTAAGACTTCAAATTCAGAAGTAAGTCTATAGTTAGTGGATACCTTTCCCCTCACTGTTTTCTCCAGGGTCAGTGTGGAAAACCAAGTGCTGAAATCTGGATATACGAGCCGTGACCTAATTATTTTGGAAAATGACGATCCTGGGGGAGTTTTTGAATTTTCTCCTGCTTCCAGAGGACCCTATATTATAAAAGTAAGTATGAAAGAGACTTCAATCTGTTCTGTACTCACAACCTCAGAAGAGCAATTTCTGTTGACTTTTTTCCCTATCCTTTATATGGTACTTTACTGGCAGGAACATAGTCATCATCATTATTATTGGTATCATCATATAGATAACATGTAATTAGGATCTGTTATGTTCTAGTCACTGTTCTAAGCAGTCTGTGCTATATTTCAGTGTGAAAGAGACACATTGGCACTTCTAGCTGAGCCTTACACAAATTGCTTAAAGTTGTGATGCAAACCTATTCAGTCTGAATTCAGAGTGTGGGATTATTTTTTTTAATACAGTTTTGAAAAAGTACTTTCCATTTACACTATTGCAAAATCTTGTCTATATTCCCCATGCTGTACACTTTGTCCTTGAGCCTCTCTTATAGCCAGTAGTTTGTACCCCCAATCCCGACCCCTCTATTGCCCTCACTCCACTAGTAACTGCTAGTTCTCTGTATATGAGCCTGCTTCTTTTTTGTTATATTCGCTAGTTTGTTGTATTTTTAGATTCCACATTTAAGTGATACCGTACATTATTTGTCTTTCTGTCTGACTTACTTCACTTAGCATAATGCCCTCTACGCCCATTCACGTTGTGTGTTGGTTGCTCAGTTGTGTCCACTCTTTGTGACCCCATGGCCTGTAGCCTGCCAGGCTCCTCTGTCCTTGGGATTTTCCAGGCAAGAATACTGGAGTGGGTTGCCATTCCCTTGTCCAGGGGATCTTCTCGACCCAGGGATCGAGCCTGGGTGTCCTGTCTTGCAGGCAGATTCTTTACCATCTGAGCCACCAGGGAGGCCATTTGGCAAATGGCAAAATTTCTTTCTTTTTGATGACTGAGTAGTATTCATTCACACACACACACACACACACACACACACACACACATCACATCTTTACCATTCATCTGTTGATGGGCACTTATGTTGCTCTTTTATCTTAGCAGTTATAAATAATGCTTCCATGAACATTGGGGTGCATGTATCTTTTTGAATTTTGTGAATTTTTTTTTTTAAGGAAGGAGAATCTGTAGAGCTCCACATCATCCGATATAGGGGAGCACTGGTTAAGCAGTTTCTACACTATCGAATAGAGCCAAGAGATAGCAATGAATTCTATGGCAACACAGGAGTACTGGAATTTAAACCTGGGGAAAGGGAGATTGTAATCACCTTGCTGTCAAGATTGGATGGGATACCAGAGGTATGGATTTTATTTTTTTCTTGTGCCTTTGTGGAAAGTTGATAATATCTACTATGTTATGAATATAAATAGTTTGAATGTTGGCAAGGAAATACAGGAAAGGAAGCAGGCAAGAAAAGATAAAGAGAAGTATACTTATGTTTGGAAACTAAAAGACAAGCTTCAAAAGCAAAGTAAGAGTCATACCAATTTGAATTGTCCATTCTTACATAAAATGATAGCCCAATCTGAAACTTATGAGTTTTCATCTCCTTTTAGCTTTATATATGTTAAACATTGTTTTATATAATCTGTATTGACTGAACTTTCAGGATGTGGTTTCAAACTGAAGAAATTTTTCTGTAAAATTACTCTTTTAAAGAAAATAAATTTAAGTTTTAAATATATTAAGAGAACCAGATATTGTTCCTTTATGTATGTACATCATTGCATATGTAACTTTTAAATTAATGTAATTTTATTAGTTTAAACGACTGGAACATCATTATAAGATCCAGTCTCCTTACTATTTTAATGTAGTAACATGATCTGTCTTTTCCATTTTTGAATAATGTATATTTATACCTGCTCTCTCTCTTAATTGATGGAAAAATGTTAAAAATTAAAAAAAATCAGCTTTGTTGTTTTTCAGTGAGTGCATCGTTGTGAAAAATTGATGGTATTAATATTTTTGAATATATATTTTTATTTGCTCTGAAAATGTCAACTTTGTATTTTTCCTAATTTGACGTGCTCACTTGAGTTGGATGAACATTGTTGGGTGGTCCTCACCAGCCACGGTGAACGGGAAAGCAAGCTGGGAAGTGCTACAGCTGTCCACATAACCATTCTAAAAAGTGATGATCCTCATGGGATTATAGAATTTGTTTCTGCTGATCTAATTGTTACGATAGATGAAAGTAAAGGAGACAATACCTATAGTGGTAATGTATTCTACTCCTTATATTCCATTACTCTTTACTGAAGAAAAAATTTGGTGTTTTTCAATTTATTTCTTTAGTAGATAGTTATTTTTAGTTGTCCAGCTGCTTTAAATTACACATGGTGTAGAAATTAGTGTCTTAAAAATCATATTTAAGATTGTAATTTTTATTTCTTATGCAGTATTATGATGACGGTGGTTCAGATGGTAAAGAATCTGTCTGCAGTGCAGGAGACCTGGGTTCAGTCCCTGGGTTGGGAAGATCCTCTGGAGAAGGGACTGGCTACCCACTCCAGTATTCTTGCCTGAAGAATTCCATGGACAGAGGAGCCTGGTGGGCTACAGTTCATGGGGTCACAAAGAGTCAGATACGATTGAGTGGCTAACACACACATTACAGTTATATTTTGATTTCCATTGACCAAATGCAGTAGAACTCAAGCATTCAAAAGAATGAGTTGAGTCAAATAGGAAAAGCTGTGAAACTGAGAGTTACATCTGGGGAACTCTTGCAGTGGCATGAAATGAGACGTAATTTATCTTTAGAGCCATGTCTGTCTGGATAAGAAAATCGTTCTTGAGTGTGCAGCTTTCTCTGACTATCTTTAGCAAATACCCTTATAAGACTTTGTGATAGATGTACCTAGACACCATTCTGTTCCCTGTGCTGAGTGACTTTTAAGATCTCAGACTGTGGTAGCAAAGATTGAGTCCATTAATTTTATCAATTGTATGGCTGTAGAGGAAAGACTGGGTTAATTTATATATACCTTGAGGCTGGGCTAAGCAAATGATTGATTTTTATTAAAAAGGGGGCTTATTTTTACTTCTCTTTGACCAATTTCTTTACTCATCATTTTAAAATTGTTTAATATGTGATCATATGTGTTATACCCATTTGTATTTCACAGCTGTTTATGGTGTGATAAGAAATCGAGGCAATTTTGGTGATGTTAATGTATCATGGATTGTTAGTCCAGATTTTACACACGATGTGTTTCCTGTCCGAGCGACTATTTTCTTTGGAGACCAGGAATTTTTAAAAAATATCACCATTTACTCCCTTCCAGATGAGGTAAATGTTACATGTTTAACTCTTACTGTTGTTTAATAGTTATTTTTTTATTGATTATTAAACATCTGGTAATACTTTGCCATGAGAGTATGTGATAAAGAACTCAGGTATAATGTCTTGACTGTAAACCAAAGTGATTTCTAGGTGGCTCAGTGGTAAAGAATCTGCCAACCAATGCAGGAGATGCCAGAGATGCCAGTTTGATTCCTGGATCAGGAAGATCCCCTGGAGTAGTAAATGACAACCTCTCCTGTGTTCTTGCTGGCAAAATCCCATGGGAAGAGGAGGCTGGTGGGCGATAGTTTGTGAGGTCACAGAGAGTCGGACATGACCGAGTGACTGAGCACACACACACACACACAAGTCAAAGTAGAAATGTTATTTTTGGTTCCCTTATGGGCATTTTTAACTTTTAGAACTGATTGATAGTCGCTGGTGACACTGCCTAGGCGTCAAATATTAGAGATTCACGCTGTAAGAGAGGTTGTCAAGTGCTCGGTTTGTACTTAAAGCCCTTTGAGAATGAGAGCGCTATCTACTGAGTACACTAGGGTGCACTTGCAGATGCAGGACATTGGTCCAGGTGGATGGTGGCCTCAGTGTAATGCAGGAAAAAAACTTAGTAATAGTGGAATGGACCTTTCTGAGGGGAAAGTGAAAGTGAAGTCACTCAGTTGTGTCCGACTCTTTGTGACCCCACGGACTGTAGCCCACCAGGCTTTTTCGTCCATGGGATTTTCCAGGCAAGAATACTGGAGTGGGTTGCCATTTCCTTCTGCAGAGGATCTTCCCGACCCAGGGATTGAACCCAGGTCTCCCACACTATAGGCAGACGCTTTGGTGTCTGAGCCACCAGGAAGTTCTGAGGGGAACTGCACTTCAAATAGGTATGGAAGCCTGTCTCCTTTCCCTCACACTCCTGCCTCCAGAGACAAAATTCCAACACTCTTCCGTTTTAGGATGCGGAGAAGACTAAGTCACACGGATGAGGAGAAAGCTAAACGGAGTCCACGTGGGGAGGCATATAGGCTCAGAGATGTGGGGAGTCTTACCTTGTTAGGACAGTGGAATGAGGTCTTTGTGATGCACTTCCGTGAAATTTAAAGTTTATAAGGGGCCTTTGAAAGCTAACTGAACCTTTGTTACTATTATGATTTCTGTTCTAAATGTGTCCGGAAGTTATTTTTCTGTTTCACTGTTTTTCCTTAAAAACAATGTATAGCCCATTTTCTTACAGAAAAATCTTAAGCTGTGTAGTATTTCTCTTTTTTAATTTGCATAAGGCAAAAATATCTCTATTTCCATTACATTTTATAGAGAGTCAAAATAAGGTGGCTGTTTGGATAAATACATGTTAAAATTTTGAAGGGTTCTGATTCTTGAATAATTTAGGGTGGTTCTGCTCAAAAGTGGAAATGAATGTTAATACTGTTATTAATAAAGTTTTTTTTAAAGATGAGACAATTTAGGTATATGTAGTGGAATTATTTGTACAGATCACCTGACTAAAAAGCATGTGTAACATTTTCCCAAAAGATTCCAGAGGAAATGGAGGAATTTACCATTACCTTACTTAATGCCACTGGAGGAGCTAAAATAGGAAATATAACTACTGCTACTCTGAGGATTAGAAGAAATGATGACCCCATTTATTTTGCAGGTGGTATTGCTTTCTTATTTGAGTGAGTTTACATCTTTCTTGAACAGTGTAAGGATGCTTTTTTCAATAATTGTTTTTTTTTTAATTTTATTTTATTTTTAAACTTTACATAATTGTATTAGTTTTGCCAAATATCAAAATGAATCCGCCACAGGTATACATGTGTTCCCCATCCTGAACCCTCCTCCCTCCTCCCTCCCCATACCATCCCTCTGGGTCGTCCCAGTGCACCAGCCCCAAGCATCCAGTATCGTGCATCGAACCTGGACTGGCAACTCGTTTCATACATGATATTTTACATGTTTCGATGCCATTCTCCCAAATCTTCCCACCCTCTCCCTCTCCCACAGAGTCCATAAGACTGTTCTATACATCAGTGTCTCATTTTCAATAAAGCATGATTGATACATGTTTAAATAGGATTTCATAATTTGACCATTATCAATCTCTTTGACATTTTAACAGATATTTTTAAGGATTCTGAAGGAAAAATTAAGTACTATTTTGTTAGCTTTGTTTTCCTCTTACTTTTAAATTTCAAGGTATTTTCTTTCCTTTGTGCAAAAATGAACACTCTTCCATGTTACCTCTTCCAGTACACAGGGAAGTAGTGAAGACAGTTCAGGGTTTGCATATTGTACTTAATGAATGGTTACTTACTATAATTACTGTTGATTTCATGAACATATAAATTAACATGTAAATTAAGGTTTCCCCATTTTTTCCACTTGGATGCTTTCTTTACAACTGTCTTTGCCACTGGAGACATCTTTATTTGGTATCTAATTTATTGGTATCTTATTCTTCCTTAAATCATTTTTGCAGGCTGTTCAATTTGCAACTGTAGAACTCTTAAACCTCTTGAATTTTATCGATTTATGTTTTAACCTTCAGTTAACATGTACTTAATGAATTAGTCCTGTGTTCAGTCTTTTATTAACCCTGTAGAAGATGTGGAAGGTATCTGGGCCTATTTTCAAAAAAAATTTTATGGTCCAAGTTTGGAAATGAATTCTATGAAACAGTAAGCAGAGGATTCCAGATAGTATACAGTTGACTAACAAATTGGGAGTTGCAGACAATGGATTTTGTAGGAATCAAGGCAAGAGGAAGGCCACTGACTTAAAGTAATTAGAGGAGACCTCATGCAGGCGTTGGAATCATAGCTGTCTTTCAGCAAAGACTCAGTGGAGGGCATTTCTTGTGGTGGGCAGGGAGAAACATGTGCGATCTGATAATATGTAGATGGAATCAGAAAAGCTCACATGTTCCTTCTTTTCTTTGTGAATATTTTAGAGCCTCATGTAGTGAGGGTTCGGGAAGGTGAGACTGCTGACTTTAAAGTTCTCAGAAATGGATCTGTTGATGTTCCCTGCACCGTCCAATATGCTACCATGGATGGGAAGGCTACTGCCAGAGAGGGAGACTTTGTTCCCATTGAAAAAGGAGAAATGCTCGTTTTTGCAGTTGGAAGTAGAGAGCAGAACATATCTGTATTCATTATGGAAGATGATATCCCAGAAACAGATGAGCCCTTTTATATAATCCTCTTTAACTCAACAGGTAAATAAATTATATTTATGGCAGATTGTTGTTTCAATTCTTTTACAAGATGGCATTAAGTACTTCACTGTCACCTGTGAATGTTCAAGAGCAAAATTGTTTCACTGATTTCTTGAGGGAAGGGGTAAAAGAATACATGTGTTGAAACTTTGTGTACCTGGTATACCCTATGTCGTTATTTTTAATCTTTTTTCACAAATAGCACACACAGAAGATTATGTTATTATATTAGGAATCGAAATCTTCTAGCTGAAACTACCCAAAGTCTTTTCTAGTCACTCAAGGACTTAGGGCATTATTATTCTGTAGACTTTTCCCTCCTACCAGGGCACCGGGATAGTGGTTGGGAAGCTGTATTCTGCAGGTGACTGAGCCCAGCTGACTGATAATTCTCTGTAGCCATAGTCACAGTGTGTGACAGTTTGCAAGGGGGAAAGATAGACTTTTCCTTGTCTCTATACTGCAACTGAAGCAGAATGTTTTGACCCTATCTTTAGTAAATTAGAGGGGCTACAGTTTCTTTGGTAATTGTTTTATTCTTTTAAGAGTACACAGAGCTATTTTTTTCCTTAATCTTTTCTAGTAAGTTGAAGACATGATACTCTATCATCCCTGATTATGCAAGTGTGTTTTTTCATATATACAAGGCATTTTCCTACATAACCACAATATAACCATTAAAAGCAGGAGATTAATACAATCATTGCCTCAGACCCCATTCAGATTTCTCCAGTTTTCCCATCAGTGTCCTTTCAAGCAAAATGATCCTTTCCCCAGATCATGCGTTGCGTTTAATTGCTGTGTATCTTTAATCTCTTCAGTCTGAAATACTCAGTCTTTCCTTGACTTATGTGACCTTTATAGTATGGAAAATTACAGGGCAGTTATTTTGTCGAATGTCCTTCATTTTGGTTGGTTTGATGTTCCTTGTTATTAGATTCAGGTTTTGCATCCCTGGCAGGAATTGCAAAGAAGAATTCTGTGTTCCCATCACATCCCTTCTGTTGGCACAGATTTCTATATTGTCCCTTTACTGCCAGGTCTATTTTGACCACAATTTAGGCTGTGATTGCCAGGCTTCTCTACTGTACTTTTTGTTCCTTTGTTTTTAATACAAATTTTGTGGGAGAAGTCCTTTAAAACTACATAACTGTCCTGTTACTCATCAAAGTTTCAATTTTTTCATTGACATTTATTTATCAGTATGGGCTTATGATTTCTGTTTAATGCAGTGGGTTATATTTCACTATGATTATTTACTTTGAAGGTGCAAATTATCCCAGGTTTGGCTAGGGGTGGTCTGTTAAAATGACTTTCTTGTCTTTTTGACATGTTCCTATTATTCTTTGAGCATTTTCTTACTTCCTGGCACAGCAAGCTGTTCCATACTCATCTGGTACTTTTCCTGTCAAAACCCTGAAATCAGTCATTTGTTTGAAGAAGCCCTGACTCCTTTCAGTGCAGAATGCTGTTTAGAAACCAGAACCTCAGTTCTAGGTGTGGGAATTGTTTCTTAGGCTATTCTCCTCCTAGGCCCACTTTCAGAGATAGGGAATGCATGTATGTCTGTATGCATTTATGTACTGGGTGAGCCAACAAGTTTGTTTAGGTTTTTCTGTAAAGTTACAGAAAAACATGAATGAACTTTTTGACTGTCCCTATATATATTTGTTGTTGTTGTGTAGTTGCTAAGTTGTGTTTGACTCTTTGCGACTTGCCACTTCCTTCTCCAGGGGATATTCCTGATCCAGGGATCGAACCCATGTCTCCTGCCTTGGTGGTGGATTCTTTACCTTGGACCCCCCAGGAAAGCCCCTCAATATATACACACACACATTAACATCTATAGTTCTGGACCCAGCTGTATATATTGAAGGCCGTTGTATCTAGTATCACAGGGCTTGTTCTAGTTTTCTCTGTTTTCCTATTTATCCCTCTGTCCTCTGGTGATAAGAAATCCAGCTCCCTTTATTGTTATTATTTTTTTTAATTAATTTATTATAATTGGAAGCTAATTACTTTACAATATTTGGTGGTTTTGCCATACATTGACATGAATCAGCCACTGGTGTACATGTGTCCCCCTGTCCTGAACCACTTTCCCACCTCCCTCCCCATCCAGTCCCCCTGAGTTGGCCCAGTACACTGGCTTTGAGTGCTCTGTTTCATGCATTGAACTTGGACTGGTGATCTATTTCACATATGGTAATATACATGTTTCAGTGCTATTCTCTCAAATCATCCCACCCTCACCTTCTCCCACAGAGTCCAAAAGACTGTTCTTTATATCTGTGTCTCTTTTGCTGTCTCGCATATAGAGTTGTTGTTACCATCTTTCTGAATTCTGTATATATGTTGTTAATATACTGTATTGGTGTTTTTCTTTCTGACTTATTTCACTCTGTATGATAGACTCCAGTTTCATCCACTTCATTAGAACTGACTCAAATGCATTTTTAATAGTTGAGTGATATTCCATTGTGTATATGTACCACAGCTTTCTTATCCATTCATCTGCTGATGGACATCTAGGTTGCTTCCATGTCCTGGCTATTATAAACAGTGCTGCGATGAACATTGGGGTACACGTGTCTCTTTCAATTCTGCTTTCCTCAGTGTGTATGCCCAGCAGTGGGATTGCTGGGTCCTATGGCAGTTCTATCTCCAGTTTTTTAAGGAATCTCCACACTGTTCTCCATAGTGGCTGTACTAGTTTGCATTCCCTCCAATAGTGTAAGAGGGTTCCCTTTTCTCCACACCCTCTCCAGCATTTATTGTTTGTAGACTTTTTGATAGCAGCCATTCTGACCAGTGTGAGATGGTACCTCATTGTGGTTTTGATTTGCATTTCTCTGATAATGAGTGAGGTTGAGCATTTTTTCATGTGTTTGTTAGCCGTCTGTATGTCTTCTTTGGAGAAATGTCTGTTTAGTTCTTTAGCCCATTTTTTTGATTGGATCATTTATTTTTCTGGTACTGAGCTACATGAGCTGCTTGTATATTTTTGAGATTCATTCTTTGTCAGTTGCTTCATTTGGTATTATTTTCTCCCATTCTGAAGGCTGTCTTTTCACCTTGCTTATAGTTTCCTTCATTGTGGAAAAGCTTTTAAATTTAATTAGGTCCCATTTGTTTGTTTTTGCTTTTGTTTCCATTACTCTGGAAGGTGGATCATAGAGGATCCTGCTGTGATTTATGTCAGAGTGTTCTGCCTGTGTTTTCTTCTAGGAGTTTTATAGTTTCTGGTCTTATATTAGATCTTTAATCCATTTTGAGTTTATTTTTGTATATGGTGTTAGAAAGTGTTCTAGTTTCATTTTTTACAGGTCGTTGACCACTTGTTAAAGAGATTGTCCAGCACCACTTGTTAAAGAGATTGTCTTTTCTTCCTTGTATATTTTTGCCTCCTTTGTCAAAGATAGGTATCCATAGGTGTATGGGTTTATCTCTGGGCTTTCTATTTTGTTCTGTTGATCTATATTTCCGTATTTGTGCAAGTACCATACTGTCTTGATGACTGTAGTTTTGTAGTATAGCCTGAAGTCAGGCAGGTTGATTCCTCCAGTTCCATTCTTCTTTCTTAAGATTGCTTTGGCTATTTGAATTTTTTTGTGTTTCCATACAAATTGTGAAATTATTTGTTCTAGTTCTGTGAAAAATACCATTGGTATCTTGATAGGGATTGTATTGAATCTATAGATTGGTTTGGGTAGTATACTCAAAGTATACTTTCACTATATTTATATGTATATAAATATATACGTATATATTTATACGTTAAATATATACGTATATATTTATACGTATAAATATATTTCACATATATTTATATATGGTAGTATATTTTCACTATATTGATACTTCCGATCCATGAACATGGTATATTTCTCCATCTATTTGTGTCATCTTTGATTTCTTTTATCAGTGTTTTATAGTTTTCTACATATAGGTCTTTTGTTTCTTTAGGTAAATTTATTCCTAAGTATTTTATTTTCATTGCAATGGTGAATGGGATTGTTTTCTTAATTTCTGTTTTCTCATTGTTAGTGTATAGGAATGCAAGGGGTTTCTGTGTATTAATTTTATATCCTGCAACTTTACTATATTCATTGATTAGCTCTAGTAATTTTCTGGTGGAGTCTTTAGGGTTTTCTATGTAGAGGATCATGTCATCTGCAAACAGTGTGAGTTTTACTTGTTCTTTTCCAATCTGGATTCCTTTTATTTCTTTTTCTTTTCTGATTGCTGTGGCTAAAACTTCCAAAATTATGTTGAATAGTAGTGGTGAGAATGGGCACCCTTGTTTTGTTCCTGACTTTAGGGAAAATGCTTTCAATTTTTCACCATTGAGGATAATGTTTGCTGTGGGTTTATCATATATGGCTTTTATTATGTTGAGGTGTGTTCATTCTGTGCCTGCTTTCTGGAGAGTTTTTTTTTTTTTTAATCATAAATGGGTGTTGAATTTTGTCAGGCTTTCTCTGCATCTATTGAGATAATCATATTGTTTTTATCTTTAGATTTGTTAATGTGTATCACACTGATTGCTTTGTGAATATTGAAGAATCCTTGCCTCCCTGGGATAAAGCCCATTTGGTCATATTGCATGATCTTTTTAATATGTTGTTGGATTCTGTTTGCTAAAATTTTGTTGAGGATTTTTGCATCTGTGTTCATCAGTGATATTGGCCTGTTCAGTTCAGTTCAGTTCAGTCGTTCAGTCATGTCCGACTCTTTGCGACCCCATGAATCGCAGCACACCAGGCCTCCCTGTCCATCACCAACTCCTGGAGTTCACTCAGACTCACGTCCATCGAGTCAGTGATGCCATCCAGCCATCTCATCCTCTGTCATCCCCTTCTCCTCCTGGCTCCAATCCCTCCCAGCATCAGAGACTTTTCCAAGGAGTCAACTCTTCACATGAGGTGGCCAAAGTACTGGAATTTCAGCTTTAGCATCATTCCTTCCAAAGAAATCCCAGGGCTGATCTCCTTCAGAATGGACTGATTGGATCTCCTTGCAGTCCAGGGGACTCTCAAGAGTCTTCTCCAACACCACAGTTCAAAAGCATCAATTCTTCGGTACTCAGCTTTCTTCACAGTCCAACTCTCACATCCATACATGACCACTGGAAAAGCCATAGCCTTGACTAGACAGACCTTTGTTGGCAAAGTAATGTCTCTGCTTTTGAATATGCTATCTAGGTTGGTCATAACTTTCCTTCCAAGGAGTAAGTGTCTTTTAATTTCATGGCTGCAGTCACCATCTGTAGTGATTTTGGAGCCCACAAAAATATAAGTGTGCCACTGTTTCCACTGTTTCCCCATCTATTTCCCATGAAGTGATGGGACCGGATGCCATAATCTTCGTTTTCTGAATGTTGAGCTTTAAGCCAACTTTTTCACTCTCCTTTTTCACTTTCATCAAGAGGCTTTTGAGTTCCTCTTCACTTTCTGCCATAAGAGTGGTGTCATCTGCATATCTGAGGTTATTGATATTTCTCCCAGCAATCTTGATTCCAGCTTGTGCTTCTTCCAGCCCAGCATTTCTTATGATGTACTTATGTGTAACCACTTTCCATTGCTTTGTTTACCTCCTTGCTAAAACAAGACGGCCTTTCTTATTACACTTGGATTCTCACTTGCTGCTCCAGGCCAACCCTCTTCCATCACGTGGATGTTCTCCCACTCCACTCAGACTCCAGCATCGAGCACCAAGACTTTCTATGTTGGAGGTGTCCTTCTTCCCCTGAGCAAGCTCTAACCTTGGGCTGGGTTCCTGTGGTGCCCTGTCCCTTACCCTCTCTGTGCATGCATACCTCATGCCTCTTACATGCAAATACTCAGAAAGAAGATGGTGAAAAAAAAGATTGCTTAATTTTTGTTTGTGCTATTTGTCATTCTCCCGATTCCTTTGACTCCCTCTTTTGTGTCTTCCTGTTTCCCTTCATTTCTGTTATTTGCTGTACCTCCTGTGACATATTGCATCACAAATGTGCATGAAAGCAGAACCCTACCAAAATTAGGCTTGCTTGTTTTTGTTTTAGATTTTATGATATATTTTAAGTTATTCTATTACTCTGTAACATCAGGATATTTTATATAACTTACTGTCTGTCTTTTTTGTTTCCTCCTTGTTTCATTGGCTAATTATCTAGTATGGTTAAGTACAGCTGTATATTTATATAAATTACTTATAATGGGCTGGTTTGCCACACATGTCCGTTTCTCTAAGTTTAGTTTTAGGTGTTGTCCTCATCTGATTTTCAAAGTTTTAATTGTATCCGTTCAGTAAACTTTCATAAATACCGGTGACTGAGCCTCCACCCTGCTGGGAGATGAAGTTGATGAAGAAGCATTTGTCCAAGGACTTATAGTGAATTGTGTGTGTACGTGTGTGAGTGTGTGTATGTGTCAGTATGTATGTGTTAGTATAATGTGATAATTGCTATGTTAGATTGACAAAGTGTGAAGTGGTGTAGGAACACAGCAGAGATGCACTTAACTTGGGAATTCAAGGAAAAATTCCCAAAAAGAGTTGTTGCTTGAGCTGGGTCTTGAGGAGTGATGAAAGGTGGATAAAGATGAAGAAGACTTTGGTTACAGAGCTGACAGCTGCAGTGGAGCGTAAAAGCTGTGAACCTCAAGGGACTGGTGAGAAGACACGTACTTTATTGGCTGTTACAGTGTTAACAGGCTGTGGAAAGAATTGGAGTAGAAAGAAATCATGTTCAACGTCATAAAGATTGCTTTGTTCTGTGTATGAACAGATCAAACCCTGCTATGTGAAGGCAGAGATCGAAGTACTTAAGCCAGTGATTCTAATTAATGTATCTTATAGGGTAATCCTTTCATTCATTATTGTTTTATGAAATGAATCTACCTCAACATTTTGAAATTTGATAAAGCTATATTTTAAATTTCTAATTAAACTATTGAAGTGATATGCCTATTATAAAAATATCATGTATGTTTTTCAATAAAGTAGTTCTTCTGTAATTAAACATTGCCCAGAGACAAGTCATAGTAAACTTACTTAGGCATCTCTTTCTCTCATTTATTTATGACCTTCAATGAGGAAATTCCTCCTGGAATTTGAACCTTACTACAAGCTGTTTCTTAGTTTAAAAATACAGATTTAACAGTAAGTTAAGTACTTTTTTGTTATTTTGACTCCTCCATTTTTAGGTGATACGGTTGTATATCCATATGCAATAGCTACAGTGATAATTGAAGCTAATGATGACCCAAATGGTATTTTTGCTTTGGAGCCCATAGACAAAGCAGTCGAAGAAGGAAAGACTAGTTCATTTTGGTAAGCATGTTTACATAAGGCAAATTGAAAGTTGAATAAAGTAAAATAAAATCTTTACATATGCAAAAAATTGAAACATAGTTAATCTTTCAAAATTTAAAAATATGCCTATGAATGGAATAATTTCAGAGTTGGTTGTCTGATTAAATCGTTAACTTCTTTATGCTGTTAACACTTGTTAAAAAAACTCTTGACACTTTAAATGGTTAGAGAAATTATTCTTTTTACCCTCCTTAACCCCAACTTTTGTTCCTCATCAGAACACAGAGACTTGAATTATCCAAGGTCTTCTGGAATTCTTCTCTCAAATGATATGTACCTACCCTTGCCCTGGGCTTTGCTTTTGAATTCAATTCTCATCTGAATATTTTTGATTGAATTTATCTTAGAATTTATCAATCTAAGATAGAATTTATCTAAGAATTTATTCTAGAAATAATTTTATCTATCTATTACAATTTATTAGTTTGGATCTATTAGTTATGATATTTAAGCATTCTTCTCTTTGTTATTTAAGGTTCTACTTCATTTGTCTTTTTCCATGAGATTCTTCATGGTTGCTCAGTAAGAACTGGCTGGCTGGTTTATATTAAAGATGATAAACAGACAAAGTGTATTTCTGAGATAATACAGAAAGTTCTCATTAGAGTTGGATTTGCCACTTCCACATTTTTCATAAGAAATAATTTTCTTTACTTTGTTTTATAGGATTTTGAGGCACCGGGGACACTTTGGCAATGTTTCTGTGGCTTGGCAGCTCTTTCAGAATGATTCTGCTTTGCAACCTGCACAAGAGTTCTATGAAACTTCAGGGACTGTTAACTTTTTGGATGGAGAAGGAGCCAAACCAATAATTCTCCATGCTTTTCCAGACAAAATTCCTGAATTCAATGAGTTTTATATTTTAAAGCTTGTAAACATTTCAGGTGCAGTGTTTTCCCATCTATTTTATTTTACCACTAAAGTTTAATATTTTATGCTGAAATAACTAGAGCTAGGTAGAAAATGCACCTAATGAAGTTTTATGGATGGAAACTTATTTCCATTCTCAAACTTGTAAATAAAATTTTTTCCCCACACTAAATAGAATATCTCAAACAAAACAGTAACAGATGATAGGAAGTAGAGATTCATAGTAGCTTAAAAAGCTTGGCCTTTGTACCTTAATTTAAATAATAATGTCCCCATCAATTTTGGTTTTAAGCTTGAGAATTAAGTCTTTCTATTTAATATCCTCTTTTCAGCTGGTTGTTAATGAAATTATAGTGAATACCCTTGAACATGTGGTGAAAGCTCTTTGGTGACACTATGTTCATTGATCAACAAGTAAAGTACTTAATGAGAAGTTTGGTAAACAAATTCCTTTTGCCTTCACTTTATACTGGAAAGTATTTTCAGTTCTGAGTTTTCATTCTGATTTCATTACAGGTGGGTCCCCAGGTCCTGGGGGCCAGCTGGCAGCAACCAACCTCCAGGTGACAGTAATGATTCCATTCAATGATGATCCCTTTGGAGTTTTCATCTTGGATCCAGAGTGCCTAGAGAGAGAAGTGGCAGAAGATGTCCTTTCGGAAGACGCTATGTCTTATATCACCAACTTTACCGTTCTGAGACAGCAGGGTGCCTTTGGTGATGTACGAGTAGGCTGGGAAATATTGTCTAGTGAGTTCACTGCTGGTTTGCCTCCAGTGATAGATTTTTTGCTGGCTGGAATTTTTCCCAGCACCGTGCATTCGCAGCCACACATGAGGCGTCACCATAGTGGAACAGATGCATTGTACTTTAGTGGACTAGAGGGTGCATTTGGAACTGTTAATCCAAAATACCATCCCTCGAGGAACAACTCAATTGCCAACTTTACATTTTCAGCTTGGGTAATGCCCAATCCCAATACGAATGGATTTGTTATAGCAAAGGATGATGGTAATGGAGGCATCTACTATGGGGTAAAAATTCACACAAATGAATCCCACGTGACACTTTCCCTCCATTACAAAACTCTGGGTTCCAATGCTACATATGTTGCCAAGACCACTGTCATGAAATATTTGGAAGAAAATGTTTGGCTGCATCTTCTAATTGTCCTGGATGATGGTATAATTGAATTCTACCTTGATGGAAATGCAATGCCCAGAGGAATCAAGAGTCTGAAAGGAGAGGCCATTACTGATGGTGAGTGTCATCTCCACAATTAGGACCCTGAATTTTGAGTTTTGAAAAATTTTGACTTCTTAAAAGCCTCGCAGGTATTTCTGGGAAGAGGGGAGGAGAGGGTGAGATGTATGGAGAGAGTAACATGGAAACTTATGTTACCGTATATGAAATAGATAGCCAATGGGAATTTGCTGTATGTCTCAGGAAACTCAAACAGGGGCTATGTATCAACCTAGAGGGGTAGGGTAGGGAGGGAGAAGGGAGGGAGGTTCAAAAGGGAGGGAATATATGTATACCTGTGGCTGATTCATGTTGGTGTTTGACAGAAAACAACAAAATTCTGTAAAGCGATTTTCCTTCAATCAAAAAAAAAAAAAAAAAAAAAGGCCTAGTTAGTATTTAAAAATCTGCTTGGTGTTTGGTTTATAATTTCTTTAAATAAAACTATGTGTCTACCAAGACCATAAGTTTTGTGCTGGGTACTGTAGAAATGAATTGGGCAGAGACTCTGCCTTTGAAGGTAGCTAAAATAGGCTCTGGGAGAAAGGTATGCAAACAGATCACTCTAACACATGGTAAGAAGAAAGAAAAAAAATTACCAAGTAGAAAGAAACATTTATTCCTCCTGTGGTCGTAAGAGAGTTGGGCATGATATTCCAGATAGAGAAAAAAACAAAGGTATGGAAATGTGAAATAGAATATTGAATCTGGGGAAACTGCTACCAGCTCAGTATTTCTGGAAGTAGAGTATGGTGGAGATAAGATTAAAGAGGAGTCAAAAGAAACTTATATTAAGCAATCTAGCAATTACAGAGGTTTCAAGTAACAGGATTTAAAGTGGTGAATTCTATGGTGTGCTTTATAGAGAGGATCTTTGTTGTCTTTAAGCTGGACCACAGTATGCTGTTTCCTTGAGAAACACACTTGTGTGCATGTTTCTTCCCAAATATCACTTATCTCTATTATAATCACAATTCCCTCCCAGCCCCTCTATCCTGTGAGTTGGTTCTGTTTTTTTTTCCCAATGGGAAAATAGAACAGAGCTTGTATGATATCTTAACAGATTATCTTTCCTTCTGAAACCTCCTGCATTAGCTATCTGGTTGTATTTTTTCTTTCCTAGTAGAAAAGAAGATGGGCAAAAGAAAACATATACACACTGCTGATTTCAACCTCAAGAACTATGCTTACAGTGCTCTGTGGCATTAAATTATTATTGTTTGATTGTGAATATAGACATATGTTTGTTAACATTGATTTTTTTGGGTGATCGCATGGTGGTAGAATGAGAATGGGAAAGACTGGGGAAAGTAAGACCTGGTGTTTCTTTTCTCTGTGTTGCTTGCTGCAAGGAACTTACATTGTTTATGTAATTTGTAACATAAAGTGGAGAAAGTGTATATATATATATATATATTTAGGTTATGAATGAAATGCAGGGTATTATATGTTTATTATAAAATATATAAAAGTACACATAATTGTACAGATACATAAATTTTTTTAAATTTTTAAATGAATCAGTTTCAGCACTCCATATAACCAGTCCCCACATCAAGATATTTTTTTCCAGAAACCCTCTCTTTTTCTCTTTGCTAGTCATTGACTCACCACCATGCCCAGCTACTATTGCCATTTCTAAGAACCTAACATTAGTTTTTAATGTTTTTAAAATTTATGTAAATAGGATTGAGCAGTGTGTACACTTGAGTGTCTGAGGTATGTTCAATGGTGTGTGAAGTTCATCTATATTTTTGTCTGTCGTAGACATTTCACAGTTTCAGTCAGTCCAGAACCGCTGGAGAAGGCATGGAGGCAATCCCAAATCACTGCCAAACTCTCATCTTCCATAAATATTTTAGTTGAGTTACTAGAGGGAATAAGTAAAGAAATAAGAATTGTTGAATTCTTGAAAGGGTTTATTATTGCTACGTAGTAATGTAGTTAAGCTGCATGTTGTTATTATCATGAAAAAGTCCCTGAGACTCATATAATTGTTGTTCCTAGAGAGGGATATTTCTTTTTCTGCATTTATTGCATTGATTGTTTGGATAAAAAGTTATATTTGGTCCATAAGAATTTCTTTTGCTGAATTCTCACAACTTTAACTCAAGGTAACTTTTTAACAGACCAAGAGTTGAAGTTCACAAAGAACAGTAATACTAAAGTTTTAAAATTGTGACTGAGTTGAATCATTCCATTCTTAGATGTGCAAGGAAATTTTTAAATTTCCTGGAAGAAATGTCTGTCTTAATATATGCACATACATTTGTATATACACATACATACACATGTACAACATACCCTTTGGTACAAAATGTCTTAAATCCCAGTGATTCCTAATTCATTTTTCATTATAATATTGACAGAAAATAGCCTTTATTTGTGTTCTAGTTATGCAAAAGCTTTGCTTAGCTAATAAGACCTTTTAATAAAATCATTTCACTTTCTGAATCACACTTGTCATTTAGGATAGTACAGTTGTGGTTATTGTAGCATTTAAACCCATTTCTAATTTCAGGTCCAGGAACGTTGAGAATTGGGGCAGGAGTGAATGGCAACGACAGATTTACAGGCCTGATGCAGGATGTGAGGTCCTATGAGCGGAAACTGACCCTTGAAGAAATTTATGAACTTCACGCCATGCCAGCCAAGAGTGATTTGCATCCTGTTTCTGGATATCTGGAATTCAGACAGGGAGAAACTAACAAATCATTCATTATTTCTGCAAGAGATGACAATGAAGAGGAAGGAGAAGAATTATTCATTCTTAAGCTAGTTTCTGTATATGGAGGAGCTCGCCTTTCCGAAGAGAATACTACAGCAAGATTGGTAATACAAAAAAGCGACAATGCCAATGGCTTGTTTGGTTTCACAGGAGCCTGTATACCGGAGGTAGGTAGTGAGCTTGGTGAATTTCAGAGTGAAAAAGCTCATCACGTGGATTTGTTTGGGAGTGGACTCTCTTTCCTTTGGTAAGATGGCTTGAGTGTTGACGCTAGACCCAGAAGTATGCTACAGACAGTGGTGAAAATGTAAATTATAAGGTCTTTGCTCTTGTAAGTTCACAGTTTGAATCAGAAGCTTAATGAGGAGAGAGAAGTAATAATAAGGTAGCAAATGCAGCTTTAGCAATTATCTTTAGAGTTAATGCCTTTCACAGAAAGCATAATTGTACTCCACATGGAATTTACTTTCTGGTTACAAGGTAAGTAAATGAAATAATATATATTGAAAGCGTCAGTGAATAATTGAAATTTTATTAAAATGTATTTTTGTGTGTGTTCTTTCCCCCCACATGCGAAATATTCTTAAGTGGTTACAACGTTCTTCCATGCTGGGTGTAAATGCCTTGCTTCTCACCGTCTTGGCCAGCTTAATTCATTAGGCAGTTTTACCATCCTTATCAGCCCTTTCCAAGCATTCACAGATGCGTAATCATCTTGGTTTCCTGCTCAGTAACGTGAGATCGCGTGAAACTGCTTCACAGGTGTTGTGTGTGACCGCAGCAGCTCAGTGTCTGTGAAAGGCCAGCGAGCAAGAGAGGCGCTCCCTTTGCAAGTTGATTCTTGTAGGTTTCCAGGGGTACATACGTAAATTGAAGCAATTAACAAAAATGTGAAGGGTAGAACTTGGAAAAATATCTAGGTCACAGGCCTCATTTGTAGCTCAGATTGGGGTTCCTGGCTCCCTGGAGTGTTTTATTGCCCCTCCTACTCTTTGGCAACAGTCGTTAAGAGATCTTCAATACGTGCTCTTTTTTACACCAGCAATAGAATATCCTAGACAGGGAGGACAAATGTCCTCCTCTGATTTAAAAGAGAAATGTATTTATCTTTAATGATAGTACTTTGAGATGCTTAGTCATCAAAGAACTTTACATGTTAAGTTTTTTGTTCAGCTTTCTGACAATTCCTAATGTACTGCAACAAATATTACTCTCTCCATTTAGTGGAGTTAGACATGGCTGGTTAGAGACCTTAGAAAATAACTAACCCTAGTTGAATTAAATGAGATAGGATCAAATAACAGATTCAAAGCCTGGCAGTTACTAGCATTTTAATAAATATTAATTTTTCTCCTCCTTTTTTTGCTCCTAAGAGGCAATGGGAAGACCTGGAATTTGAACTTATGTCTTGTGAATTCTAACCTGCTGTCTTTCCCCCTTGTATCTTCAATATCATCTTTATTTTTAAAAAGACAAAGGGGCTTCTGTCAGGTTGTGAGGACCATTCTGGCACCATGTAAGATCAGTTTACCTTTGTATCTCTTCAGGACCTGGCACCTGCCTCTGACTTCTCGTGTTAATTCTCCTCTTCAGTCAACATGTTTCGGTCAGACTTGCCTTCTTTTAGTTCCAGTCTCAGGGTCTCAGCACTTTCTAGCCTTTCTGTCTGGAACATTCTAATTCCAGATCCGCAGAATTAATCATTCGACTCGCAGCTCCAAAGACATCTCAGCGAAGACTTTTTGATTTAAAGTAATCCTCCCACTTCTCCCAGCTGGTCAGTCTCCATCCCTTCACCTAATTTTACTTGTTTCATATGCAGTCCATGGGGTCGCTAAGGGTCGGACACGACTGAGCGACTTCACTTTCACTTTCCACTTTCATGCATTGGAGAAGGAAATGGCAACCCACTCCAGTGTTCTTGCCTGGAGAATCCCAGGGACGGGGGAGCCTGGTGGGCTGCCGTGTATGGGGTCGCACAGAGTCGGACACGACTGAAGCAACTTAGCAGCAGCAGCAGCAGCAGCAGTCAAGCTTTGATCGCAGAATAGAACTTCCTTACATGAGCCACAGCATCTGTAGTTGTAAAATCTCTGGAAAGAAAAAGAAAACATGACTGATTATTCTGTAAGTCCACATGAGAGAAAAATAGCATATATATTTGTATTGGGAAAAATTTTAGATGGTTAATACAGGAAAAGTGTTGTGTCTTAAATAGCAGATACTGCAATTTGATCGTCAGGAAGACTACAGAATTTTCATGCCTGAAAATGTTAAGAGGTATAAAACTCTTACTTTTATCTTGGAGGGATTTGAAGACAGGGTGATGTGAAATATTTTGGTTGTGATGACTGTCATCAGTATTTATTGGTTGCTTACAGAAATTGTTCTCAGAGTGTAGTCCAAGTCCAAGGACCGTTATGGGTTCCTGACTTCTTTTAGGAGTTCCACAAAGATCAAATCTAATTTTATAAAAAACTACAATGTCTTTTTCATTTTATTGACAATTGACATTTGCACTGAAAAAGCAGTGGTTGCCAAAACTGCTAGTTGCTAGTGCCTTTGTATGAATCAAGGCAGCAGAACCGGCCTGTACTAGTTGTCATTTCTGTTTATTACCACACACCTGTAGTTGAAGAGGTGAAAATCTCACTTGAGTATATTTGATGAAGGAGTACAAAACATTCATTTGATAAAATTTCAACCCTTAAATACTCACCTTTTTAACATTGTGTATCATAGGTGGTGCTAATGGTAAAGAACCTGCCAGTCAATGCTGGAGACATAAGAGATGCAGATTTGATCCCTGAGTTGGGAAGATCCCCTGGAGGAGGGCACAGCAACCCACTCCAGAATTCTTGCCTGGAGAATCCTGTGGACAGAGGAGCCTCTTGAGCTACTGTCTATAGGGTCGCAAAGAGTCGGGCATGACTAAAGTGACTTAGCACATGCACGAATCACAAAATGAGAAGCACAGATAAAGCGCTTCTCTGCGTTAACAAAACATGGTAATTGTGGAAGGTGTGCAGATAGAGTCGTGAGGTGAACTAGCTGCCCTTTTTGTGGAACACCATTTTTCCTTGAAAAAATGACCAGCAAAGTTTGGTTATTCAGATTTGGGCACCTGGCAGACATTTATGGAGACAAATGAAGTGAGCCAGTGACTACCAGGAAAACAACTGATAGTATTTATTACCAGTGGTAAAAACTTGAGCTTTCAAACAAAAATTAAGAGTTGTTGAAACATCTTACAAACTAAAGTGAGCTTGACTGTTTTCCAATACTTAAAGACTTTTTGGTTAAGATTGAAAGTGATATTAGCTTATTTTGATAGTGATTAGCTTTTATTGCGAAGAAAGCAATGGCACCCCACTCCAGTACTCTTGCCTGGAAAATCCCATGGATGGAGGAACCTGCTAGGCTGCAGTCCATGGGGTCGCTAAGAGTCGGACACGACTGAGTGACTTCACTTTCACTTTCCACTTTCATGCATTGGAGAAGGAAATGGCAACCCACTCCAGTGTTCTTGCCTGGAGAATCCCAGGGACAGGGGAGCCTGGTGGGCTGCGGTCTATGGGGTCGCACAGAGTCGGACACGACTGAAGCAACAGCAGCAGCAGCAGCTTTTATTGATAGTGATTTGCTTATTTTGTGTAGTGAAATGCATCAACATTTGGAAGATCTGTGTAACTAGGTGAACCAATATTTTCCAGATAGTCAATGTGTATTGCTACAAATATAATAACAGAGTTTAAATTTTATGGTTACTTGCTTCATTTTCAAATGTAAAAACCATTTTCATTTCTGTAGATTCTTCTCCATTGTGTTGTTGCAGTGACATTGAAAAGTTTACTTTTTCCTATCCCTTCAAAAATGCTGAAGTCAATAGAGATCCTTAAAGACTTCTGTCTGAGTTATGTTACGCTTTTACATTTTTCATAGATTCACATGACATAAAGTAATATTAAGGTTAGAGTGAAAACATAATCAGATCTGAAACAGGTAATGAAAGTATGTAGAATATGACATAGTCTGCTAGTTGGCATCTTGAAAGAGATGACATTACTTTATGATATGTTTCCTCCTAACCAGGTACAGTGTGTTCTGGCAAATAGCAGATACTTAATAAATTTAATTGAAAGAATGAACAAACTTGTACATAGTTTAGTGCCCTGGTGGGGTATGCCAAGTAGTTCTTTTTATTCCAAGAGAGCCCTATACTGAACAGGTGACTGATTTTTGTTTGACTGTTGCCTAGTAACCATGTTCTCATGTTCCCTTCCTGTATTTTGCTATTCTTTGTACTTTTCAATGTTATTTTCTCTCCACCTTATTTTCCCACTATTTTTAATGTCCTGAAAGCTTATATGCCCCATAATGATAAAGTTTCCCTTCCTAATGATTCATAGAAATTGCAGGTCTTATTGGTTTACTTTTACAGCCAATATTTGGATTATGTTTTATATTTTTGGTTTGTTTGTCTTTAAGCATTTATTTTTTTAAAGACTCATTTATTGATTTATTTTTGGCTGCACTGGGTTGTCGTGGCTTTGCTCTGGCTTTCTCCAGTTGTAGAGCAGGGGCTACTCTTTGTTGCAGAGCACAGAATCTAGGCACATGTGAGGGCTTAGCTGCCCCGTGGCATGTAGGATCCTCCCCGATCAGGGATCAGACCTGTGTCCCCTGCATTGGCAGGCAGATTCTTAACTGCTAGACCACCAAGGAAGGCCCTGGATTATGTTTTATATATTTAAACTTGTGGCTTAAGAATAAAGTTAGAGATATTTTGAGAGGATCTTTGTAAAAAGAGAATATTATTTGACTTGGATTGTGTTCGCTTTTGCATGCCTGCCATCTGTTATGTGAATAGATTCCTTTAGATAAAGGTGATGCTGATATAATCTGATATCACACATCATCACCCAAGCATGAAACAAACTAAAAAATTAATTGAATGTGTAATTGTTTAGCTTTACTCTTCTGTTTCAGTAGGGAAATCCAATTCATGGCTTACAGTGTATTATTTTTTTTAGAAAATGTATTTCTAAAACTCTTCTCACTGTTAACCTTTATAATTACTTTTCTGATGATCTGAAGATATGACAAATTCCTGACTCAGTAGAGAACACAGGAGTGGCTGCTATTGCTTCTTGTGAAAAACCGAGTGATGGTGGTTCTGATGTTTATTACTTGATGTTATGCCCTTTCATATACTATCCTGAACATTTGCTTGTTTTATGATTCTAAAGTCAATTAGATGAATATTTTAATAGTAGAGAAAAATCTTTTAATTACTTATTCTCTATGTCTTAATCCCCTTCTGGTATTACTGATTGCATCATCTCGTCTGCTACTTCCCAAAGTGCTGTGCATAGATGGTCTTGGATGGAAATATCTAATGCATTTTCCTCGACACCCTTCCTGAATCAAGACCCCATTTCTGAGTCAGAATCTCTGGCATGGGATGGGAGGGGAGGTAAAAAGCTAAATTTAAAAAATCTTTTAATACAAAAAATATAATATGGCACCCCAGTTACCTCTCACCTAGTTTTAACATGTATCAGCCTTTTGTCAGTCTTGTTTTTTTCTTTGCTGGCTGAATTAATTTTAAAAGCAAATGTCAGGCATTATGTCATTTCTCTGTAAATTTATAAGTTTGTAAGGTAGATTTTTTACCAAACATCCTATGTGATTTTTTTTTATGGGTGCTTGGCACTTGAAACTTCTTCCTTAATTAAAACTTTAAAATTTGCTTTATTGTATAAATTATTAAGTTATTAAATTTTCTATGAAATTTTGATATATAGCATACATATGCACACATTGTATTGAATATGGATAGTCTTTTTTGCCTTTCTTTTTAAAACTGAAAATAATAGGTGATAGATTTTAATGAAACAGACAACTTTTCCCCATGTGATTCTTGCAGACGAAAAGCTTAGTGCTATATTCTGCCTGGCTATTTATCATTGATTTGGTAAAAAGCTATAAGGAAACATCATACTCCCTAGTGTATCTTTGGATCTGTTTAATCTATGTCTTGGACTTCACTGGTGGCTCAAATGGTAAAGGATCTGTCTGCAATGTGAGAGACCTGGGTTTGATCCCTGGGTTGGGAAGATCCCCTGGAGGAGGGAATGGCAACCCACTCCATTATTCTTGTCTGGAGAATCCCCATGGACAGAGGAGCCTGCCGGGGTACAATCCATGGGGTTGCAATGTAAGAAGAAGAAATGTAAGGGTTTTTTTTTTTCTTAGCATTTAACTGTATTATTGGGGACCATGTAAAGCATTTGTTTAACTTCCACCAAAACCCATGAGACTTTGTGATCTTCATTCTAAGAAGAGATCACTGAGACTGAGGACGCTTGGTAAATGACAGAGTGAAACAGTCAACCAGGACTGAGTGACCGCAAAGTCGTGCTCTTTCCAGCACACACGTGTTTGTGTACCGTTTGGCTCTGATGAACATGCTGATGTTACTGTCTAAATTAGGTACTGTGTTAAACACCTGTGTCTGTCCGTCGTTTCTTCCCTCCAGCCTCTGAGGCTTGGAGAGCCCCACGTTCAGAATAGTTAGTTCTCACATAACATGATTGATGGGTTCCTAAAAATCACCACACTATGGCAAATCACATAATGAAAAACACAGAACTTAGGGGAAAGATGGGTTAGGAGAACACGACCCCCCAAATTGGTCAGTAGTAGAGAAATTGAAATGTAGGGACCTAGTAAAGAATAAGTTTACATAATTTTTTAAGTCTTAAATATGCTTATCAAGTATGGCATGTATACCTTAAAAAAATGTTAGTTTGTTTGTAAAAGTGGGGAAAGTGCAGTTAAGTGATGGAAGGAGGGTTATTTGAAGTCAGAGGGAAAGGTGTCACATTAGATGCAGATAAGTGGCTGCTAACACACATGCTGAGCGGAGGTAGCAGGTAGGTGTGCGTGCCCATGTAGCTTGTCTCAGGTGGTGCAGTTTTCTGTGTTTGCCATGTTTCTAATGGATGAAGTTTTACATAAATAAATGTGGACTCCATGTTATGTTTAGAATGCTTTCTGATATGTCACTTGTATTGGGACACTTGTTTCAAAACCAGGGTTACTTCAGAGCTGACTGTACTTGGTCCTTTTCTATCTAGGTTTACTTCTCTATTGTCTCATCCAGTCTTTACATACCATTTATGTCATGACATTAAAATATACCATTTGTATATGGCCTTGAAATACCAGTTTTTAAACTGAACTGTAGTTGATTGATAATACTGTGTTAGTTTCAGATGTATGGCAAAGAGATTCAGTTACAATGAATCAGATTCTTTTCCACTATGGGTTGTTACAAGATATTGAATATAGTTTCCTGTTCAGTTCAGTTGTTCAGTCGTGTCCAGCTCTTTGTGACCTTAAGAACCACAGCATGCCAGGCCTCCCTGTCCATCACCAACTCCCAGAGTTTACCCAAACTCATGTCCATTGAGTCGGTGATATGATCCTATCATCTCATCCTCTGTTGTCCCCTTCTCCTCCTGCCTTCAATCTTTCCCAGCATCAGGGTCTTTTCCAGTGACTCAGCTCTTCGCATCAGCTGGCCAAAGTATTGGCGTTTCAGCTTCAACATCAATCCTTCCAGTGAACACCCAGGACTGATCTCCTTTACGATGAACTGGTTGGATTGCCTTGCAGTCCAAGGGACTCTCAAGAGTCTTCTCCAACACCACAGTTCAAAAGCATCAATTCTTTGGTGCTCAGCTTTCTTTATAGTCCAACTCTCACATCCCCATGTGACTACTGGAAAAACCATAGCCTTGACTAGACGGACCTTTGTTGACAAAGTAATGTCTCTCTGCTTTTTAATATGCTGTCTAGGTTGGTCATAACTTTCCTTCCAAGGAGTAAGCGTCTTTTAATGTCATGGCTGCAATCACCATCTGCAGTGATTTTGGAGCCCCAAAAAACAAAGTCAGCCACTGTTTCCACTGTTTCCCCATCTATTTGTCATGAAGTGATGAGATCAGATGCCATGATCTTCGTTTTCTGAATGTTGAGCTTTAAGCCAACTTTTTCACTCTCCTCTTTCACTTTCATCAAGAGGCTTTTTAGTTCCTCTTCACTTTCTGCCATAAGGGTGGTGTCATCTGCATATCTGAGGTTATTGATATTTCTCCTGGCAATCTTGATTCCAGCTTGTGCTTCTTCCAGCCAAGTGTTTCTCATGATGTACTCTGCATATAAGTTAAATAAGCAGGGTGACAATATACAGCCTTGACGTACTCCTTTTCCTATTTGGAACCAGTCTGTTGTTCCATGTCCAGTTCTAACTGTTGCTTCCTGACTTGCATACAGGTTTCTCAAGAGGCAGGTCAGGTGGTCTGGTATTCCCATCTTTTGAAGAATTTTCCACAGTTTATTGTGATCCACACAGTCAAAGGCTTTGGCATAGTCAAAGCAGAAATAGATGTTTTTCTGGAACTCTCTTGCTTTTTTGATGATCCAGCAGATATTGGCAATTTGGTCTCTGGTTCCTTTGCCTTTTCTAAAACCAGCTTGAGCATCTGGAAGTTCACAGTTCACATACAGTGAAGCCTGGCTTGGAGAATTTTGAGCATTACTTTACTAGCGTGTGAAATGAGTGCAATTGTGTGGTAGTTTGAGCATCCTTTGGCATTGACTTTCTTTGGGATTGGAATGAAAACTGACCTTTTCCAGTCCTGTGGCCACTGCTGAGTTTTCCAAATTTGCTGGCGTATTGAGGTGCAGCACTTTCACAGCATCATCTTTCAGGATTTGAAATAGCTCAAGTGGAATCCCATCACCTCCACTAGCTTTGTTCATAGTGATGCTTCCTAAGGCCCACTTGACTTCACATTCCAGGATGTCTGGCTCTAGGTCAGTGATCACAGCATCGTGATCATCTGGGTCGTGAAGATCTTTTTCGTACAGTTCTTCTGTGTATTCTTGCCACCTCTTCTTAATATCTTCTGCTTCTGTTAGGTCCATACCCTTTCTGTCCTTTATTGAGCCCATCTTTGCATGAAGTAGTTTCCTGCACTATACTGTAAATCCTTGTTGTTTATTTTATATATGGTGTATATATCTGTTTTCCCATACTCCTAATTTATTCTTACGCCCTTTCCCCTTGGGTAACCATAAGCGTTCTGTGTCTGTGAGTCTATTTCTGGCTTGTTTTTCTTCCCAGCTCCACACAGCTTGTGGAATCTTAGTTCCTTGACCAGGGATTGAATCTGGGTCTATGGCAGTAAAAGCCTGATTCTTAACCACTGGACCACCAGGGAGTTTCCTGTTTCTATTTTATAAATAAGTTTATTTGTTTTATTTTTTAGATTCCACATATGAGTGATAACATACAATATTTATCTTTCTCTGACTTGCTTCACTTAGTATGATAATCTCTAGGTCTATCCATGTTGCAAATGGCAGTATTTCATTCTTTTTTATGGCTAATATTCCATTGTCTGTGTATGTACAACATCACCTGAAGCAGTGGGCCTAGTGTAACAATGGAATGTCCTGTTGAAAACTCAGCCAAAGTACCAGCTCAGGGACAACATCTTGAAGGGTTGGGTGCTGTCCTCTAGGATCGAGTATGTGTACCCAGTGGCTGAAGACTATTTCTGTGTCTCCAGAGATTAGACACATGAGCACAGGAAGAAGAGGTAGTAGGAGGACTGAATCTCCATCACCTCCTGCTCCCATGTTTTAGGCTCCACTGGATTAGAAGTTCTGGTTGCACCTGGAGATAGAATATGTCCGTCAGGAAACAGACTACAGGCTGTTTCTGAACAACTATATGGTCATTTTGGACTTCTTCTGCTAGTGGATGAACAGGCAAATCTTGTCTCCCATGAGACATTAGGGCTGTTGATGCTCAGTGAAACTCAGCAGGTTTACTGGAACAACACCTGGTGTTTCTGTGCTCCTTGATAACTGACTGTTGCCTGTTAGCAGACAAATTTCAAGTCTGTTTTCTTCAGCTCTCCTGTTAGCACCAAAATAGCTGTATTTAATGTTGATCAGAGGTGCTTAAGATTGATATGAAAAATTTAAAAATGACATTATATATTAAGATTTATAGTTTGAGCTTTGTTCAGTTTTAGTTCTTTTTTTTAATGAGTTATGTATTTGATACTATAAAAATAGAATTGGGAGAACAAGAATATGAAGACTTAGGATATTCCAATATCCTACTCCACGTAATTGCTAAACATTATCTTAAAAGTGAAGTGAAGTGAAGTTGCTCAGTCATGTCCGACTCTTTGTGACCCCATGGACTGTAGCCTACCAGGCTCCTCCGTCCCTGGGGTTCTCCAGGCAGGAATACTGCAGTGGGTTGCCATTTCCTTCCCCAGGAGATCTTCCCAACCCAGGGATCGAACCTGGGTCTCCCGTATTGCAGGCAGATGCTTTACCATCTGAGCCACCATGGAAGTAAAAAAATGCACACACGTGTATGTAAACACACATATATGTATTTATGTCAGAAATAGCAAAAATATATTAATCATGGTATCAGTGCCCTCCTGTACCTGACTGTTGTCTCCCCACCAGGAATTTGTCAAGGTTCTCCCCACTGGATACTTTGTATCACCTCCAAATGATTTCACCAAATACTCTTGATTATTTCTTATGTTTATGCCTAAAAAGTTCTCCCTGATGTCATGTTCCACTCTCTACCCTTAACTTCATTGCTGAACTCATCATAAAATCATGAGTTTGTTTTCCTCTTTAGACTTAGCTACAAAAAGGATTGTGCTTAAAAAAAACAAAACAAAACAAAACAAAAAAAAACTAGCACAGTGCCAGACCTGAGAGGTTTCAATGAATGAATTACATGGTATAGCTAATTATTGCTGTTTTGCATTTATTTATCTTTTGAAAGGAATGAACTGAGAAACCAATGATAGTAAATACTTTTTAGCAATCAGAGATATATCTGGAAGAATATAGAGGCCTCCTTACAGATGTAGAAAGTTATAGAACAAAGTTTATAGTGAAAGAACTTCATGAATGCATTTGCAATTTTATCACTGATTTGAATCGGTGTACACTTACAAAGAGTTTTCGTTCAATTTCAGATTGCAGAGGAGGGATCCACCATTTCATGTGTAGTGGAGCGGACCAGAGGAGCCCTGGATTATGTGCATGTTTTTTACACTATCTCACAGATCGAATCTGATGGTGTTAATTACCTTGTTGATGATTTTGCTAATGCCAGCGGGAGTATCACGTTCCTTCCTTGGCAGAGATCAGAGGTAAACCCTACCTTCTTTCTTTCTTTGAAAACCTCTTGGGAAGCTTCTCCTTATCCATTTGTTGTGTAATTTATTTTTAGCGTCCTGCTTTTTAAGCAATTTAGAATATTTAGGTGATTAGGTATATCTCATGGTCTAAAATATTTTGTATTTATTTCTGCAAAAGAAACATTAAGAATGTTGAATAATGTGTGTTATAGTTTTGTCACTGTTTAGTCGCCAAGTTGAGTCTGACTTGTGATTCCGTTGACTGTAGCCCACACACTCCTCTGTCCAAAGGATTTCGCAGGCAAGAATACTGGAGTGGGTTTCCTCCATTTCCTTCTCCAGGGGATCTTCCTGACCCAGGATCAAACCTGCCTCTCCTGCATTGGCACTCTTTACCACTGAGCCACCAGTTATAGTTTTACCTATTGTTTAATCTACACAATAAAAATGGTATAGCATTGAAGGTTTATCATTACATGTTTTTTGTTATTACCAATACAGTGAGAAACTGCAAAATTCTTAATACTTAAAAATTCAATACTATTAAGAATTCTGTCAGCCAGCCAAGAGGAATTCTTTTAACTGTAATCTCATTTTATTTTTAAATTTGGAAAAATAGGTACTTTTTCTTTGTTTTGAAAGTAAAAGATCACCAGTTTTACCAAAAACTTGCTGTGAACCAGAGTCTGATTTCTGAATGTATACTTCAGAAATAAGTGACACTTCTTATAAGTGAAATCAAAATGAGACCTTCTCCTGTATCAAAAATTTTCTCATGTTCTTTTAGTCTTGTATGTTGGAATATTCGTATCAGCATAATTTTTCATTAGAAATATAGATAGCTTATAGGTCATCAGTGATAAATAGCATAAATATTTAAGACTTGGAAATGTAATCTTTGAAGAAATTTTTAAGGGACTTAGGCGTTGACTGGATGAAAAAGTTAAAATTAGGGCAAACTTGAAATATTCTTAAGATTTAAAGAGTTAAAGCTCAAGAAGAATGGCCAAATATCAATACTTTGGGGAAAGAAGGAAAAATGTTAAAAGTTCCCCAAAAGCAGTCTGAGGAGAGAGCAATGATAAATATTTTTACTGATATTCGATAAAATGAGGACTATGAGGACACTAGTCAGTTTTCATGAGGCTGAAATAATTCAATTTAAAGGACTATTATTGGATTTTTTTTTTCATTTCTCTCCTGGATTTGAAATACTCAAATCAATTAATAGCAGTATGTGGTGATTTTTTAATGTTCCTCCTTGGAAAACAGAGTTGATCCTCGAATTTTTCTACTGGAAAATTTACCAACTATGAAATAAAGGTGTAACTGGGAACCACTGTTTTATAAAGTGGGTTCACATATATTTTGGAAGAGATAAGAGTTAATAAATAAGATTTTGGTTAGGTAAATAGTCATATATGCTGCTGTCAAGATTTATTTAAAGTAATTTCTTCAATCATTTTAAAAGTTCTTTGGAAAGTAAATTGACCTTTACAGCAACAGTAATAGCACTGAATAAAGGTGTCGGTTTATGGCACCATGCCTGCTGAATCGACAGCAGCCTCTCAGTCTTACCACGCCAGAGACTGGATCCTGGGGTGTCTGCTGATGCTCTATGACTGTGCTTTTTAGCACAGACAGCAGTAGTTTTGCTGTTGTTTTCTAGATATCTAAGGGAGTGTATTTAATTAAGTATACTTAAATTGCATCCAGAAATCTAGCTGCCAGAGAGTCTAAAAGTGTGTGTGTTTGCCTCAATGCAAGAACTTGAAATGTGTTTTTCAAGTGTTTTTAAATGGTCTATTAGTTATGAAATCAATTTAGTGAGTTATGATCAAGATTTAAAAAATAGAATAGAAAGTAGAGGGTGTAGGATAATAAAGGGAAACACTGTTTTATATACTGAGTCACTGTATGAAATACACTTATAACTTGATATGGTCTTCAGTTTGAAACTCATTTCACTAAAATGAGCCGTTACTTTGATATCACTTTCAACACTTGAAAAACACTATTAATTGCTTCATTTTTAATGGACAGCTTGATGTTTTGGTGTTGCTTTTCATAGCAACATTTTTCAGCTTGCTTTCTGGGGGGCGAGATGTGTTAAATCTTAAGTCTACTTTTTGTTTTCTCTAGCTCAAGAACAATGACAATATTTGAGTAGAAGTGTGAGTTTTATGCTTCTCCTCTGAGCATGTTGGCCATTCCATATATTACTTTATTAATGAAAATTCTGATCAAAATGAACATCGAAACCAAATTCAGATTCTATCTTGGGCCTAGTGGTAGAAAAACTACATTAGAAAAAAGGCTCTCCAAATGATTTTAGGCCCAATGACTAGTGTTTGAATCTTGCATTTGGAGTTACAGTCTGTTTTCAGATGGTTGTCACCTTCCTTTCTCGAAGAAACCAGGAAATCATACGTCATTCCTTCCTGTCCCTCCCTCCCTTTGCTGAGTCTTTAAGATCTGGGTCTTTGGTCCCCAGAACAAATCTCAAGTCCATCTCTTTTTCTCATCTCCTTTGTCCCTGCACTAGTTTAGAACCTCACTGTTTCTGGTCCGTCACCTCCTAGCTCAGCCCTTTGCACCCTTTCTGGCTCTGTCCGCTCTGTTTACGTGCTGCCTTGGTACTGATTCTAAAACGCGGTTCTCATTTTGTCTGTCTCCTGCTTATGATTCTTCAGTTTTGCTTTACTCTGTATGGAATTAAGTTCATTTTTCTGATACCCTGACAGGTCCCTATATTCTTGACCTCTGTTTATCCATCCAGTCTTCCCTCCCACTCCAGCCTTAGTGTCTAATTGTAGTTCCCCAGATATCTTATTCTTTCATGCTCTTGTTTCTTTTACTTGCCCTTCCCCATAATTACTTAACAACTACAACCAATCCATTACAACTTGCTTCAAATCTGTCTATTGTAAAACCTTTACTAGATAGAGGCTTCCCTGGTGGCTCAGGGGAAAAGAATCCACCTACAATACAGGAAATGCAATGCAGGGTAGAGCTGATTGTTTTGTTCTCAGTTTATTTTGTACATAACTCTATGACATTTTTACATTGCATTTTAAATATTTTTCCACAGGTCTCCCTCCTACAGAAGACTCTAAGTCTTGGGACTAGAAATTGCCCATTGTAGGTGTCAACATGCTTGTTCAGTTAATAGAAGAGAGAGGAATCATTTTTTCACTTTTAATTTTGACTTACATTTTGCAGAGCATGGCTGAGTTATTGCTATTTCTTTTCCAAATGTGTTTTGGGCAGTTTGTGTATGCCAGACTTCTAGGGTCTACTGTAAATCTGTTTTCTAGCATGCTACCTCTAGGTATGTCAGACTTTCCTTAGGCAGTAACTAGACATGTTGCCCTTTTCTACAATCCTACCACATCCTAACAGATAATGTGCAGTTCCTTGAGTAGTAATTCTATACCCTGAGGTTGGTAATACTGCTGTCTTTGGTACAAAGAATATATGATACGGGTATATCACTATATCACATATGCTGTGATACTAATATGTAACTAGGATATTTTTATACAGAAAATATTGCTGTTCAGTACCCATTATTGATTAGAGAGTTAATTTCTCAGATCTCTCTCTCTCTCTCTCTCTCTGTTTTAATGTGTAAGTTTTTGTAGAAATCTCTCATGTCAGAAAGTAACTTCAGCTGGCTGCTTTATTTTCTTCTGGTTGAGTGGTAAGTAATTTCTACTTGCATCATTGCTTAGTGCCTCTGGATTTTTGTATTTAAAGGTCCTGAATATTTATGTCCTTGATGATGATATTCCCGAGCTTAATGAGTATTTCCGTGTGACCTTGGTTTCTGCGATTCCTGGAGATGGGAAAATAGGTTCGACTCCCACCAGTGGTGCAAGCATAGACCCTGAAAAGGAAACGACAGACATCACCATCAAAGCGAGTGATCATCCATATGGTAACCAAGCCCTTGTGCAAGAGCAGTCTTCCCTTCTCTGGGTATACTTGCTCTTGTTAAGAGTTGAAGGGACTCTTGCAAATGATTGAAGTCGACCTTCTTTGGGTCTCGAACCTAAGCTCTTGAACTTCTAAGCTGCCATTTTGAGGGATGGTGTGTATAAAATACAAGAACCAATTTCTAAAGTTTAAAAATATATTTTATAAAGTATATGCAGGATTATTTTAAGTGAAAATCAAAATATTTTTATTCATGGCTATCAAAAGTTTTAGTTTTAAAAATTATCCTACTGTGATATGTTAACACCTGATTGAAGTACTTTGTAATTTATGTTTTATTAGACTTCAAGAAGTAGAGTTATCACTGTCTGTATTAATTTCTTTTGATCTTATGCTGAAAAGTGATAATTTTCTTAGTTGGGTAACAGATGTCTTATAGTAAGTTGAGACTGTTTTCTGCACTGAAAAGTAGTATTTCTTTTGTAGGAAAGCATCCAATAAAAAATCTGTGTAGAAAACGTGGGAAGTTCTTCAACTCATTTTCATACTTAAATTTTCAAAAAACTGAATTGCAAGTCCTTTGGGGTGCCATTAATTTTGTTTTGCTATATATTTAAGGATGAATTCTAGAGACAAATATGAGTAAATATGCGATAATATATATTGTAAAACTCCATCACTGTTCTTTTTATTGACATTTCCTTTTAAAAAAGTTTCTTTGGATAGAGACAAGGAAAATTGTCATTTTAGTTTTTAATATCCTGAAAGCTTCCTACCATATTCTGTGTCAAAAGCACGTTAATCAAATCGTCACTGAGGTCTTTTCTAAAGGAGAGCCCTCTGAATTTTCTCCTGGTGGTCAAAATAATTGTGTAAGATTGTTTCAAGTGCGTATGCAATTCTTCCACAGATAACTGGGGCAAATATGCCCTGCTTCTCTTTGTATCTGCCAGGCTTGCTACAGTTCTCCGCTGGGCCGCCTCCGCAGCCTGAGGACACAATGACCCTGCCTGCCAGCGGTGTTCCCCACGTCACCGTGCGGGAGGAAGATGGAGAAGTTACGTTGCTGGTCATCCGTGCACAAGGGCTCCTGGGGAGGGTCATGGCAGAATACAGAACAGTGTCACTGACAGCATTCAGTCCTGCAGACTACCAGGTAAATCCCTTAATCCTTTTGAAGCAGTACATACACTTGGAGAACAGACGCAGTGCCCTTCGAGGACTGCAAGGGGCTTGGCACTGTACGTGCAATTTATTAAACAAGGAAAAGAAGCATTGATGGTTTGAGATTTATGTGAAGCCTTTAAATTTATGGGAATTTAAAGTATTTCCGTCCCCCAAGGTCTGACACTTAAATAGCTATCCTATTGATTTCTCTTGTCCCTTTTATCTGTCGTAGTCTTCATTGTATTATTTTAGTCTTCTAGGTTTTAATCATATGTATTTAAAAATTATGTTTTGTACACATTTTAAATCCCCTTGTCTGTGTCTGTCGAACACAACCAAAATTGTAAAGAAATTATATGTCAGTGTCATTTCAATTTTAATTTTTTTCTCCAAGTGAGAACCTGTGTGGTACTGGCAAAAAAAAAAAGAAAAACAGTTTGGAAACTGCTTTTAAACTGAGCTTCTAAACGTGTGCCCTTAACGGAGACTCAGTCTTTCCTGACCTCAGTTTCCTTATTAGTAAGAGAGAGAAATTATCTGTTGGACAGGTCACCCTGAGGATTGATGGCAGTTTTAAGTGTCATGTACTGTATGTGGCATATGTATAGTAACCCTGAATAACTTATGTAGTCTTATTATCACCACCTCTCATATTAAGTGAATGCTCATAATTTCTTTTTGGCTGTACTTCTCAGGAAGTATTTTATATCCTTCAACATTTGTTTTCCCAAAGAATCTTTTTCTTTAAATTTAATGTTAATTATCTTAATTTTCCTTTTATTCCTAATAAGAGCTGTACAAGGGTGTAGTATTCAGTAATTTGTGCATACTTTTTCTCCCAAATTCCAGAAAACTTGGCTAAGTGAATTCAATTAATTTCGGCTGTGTTGCAGTTGGCAGAGTTTTCTGATTTGTTTTATTGGGCAAGTTATATTTCTCTTGCCATGACATTTATTTCATCTTTAGCTAGTTTGGTATGAAATACCTTCCATGGGGCATCTCAACTCAGCTTAGTACTATCTTCTCTGCATTCTCTTAAAGAAATACTTTAGTCTTATACTGATGTTCTTTTAAAAGTTTTTTTTTTAGCTTTATTGAGGTATAGTTGACAAATAAAATGATATATATTTAAGATTTACAACTTGATATTTTGATATCCATATACAGAATTACCACAGTCAAGCTAATTAACATATCCATCTCCTCACGTAGATAATGTTTTCTTTCCCTTCCTTTCTTCCCTCCTTTCTCACTTTCTTTCAGAAAGTTTAAGATCTACCGTCTTAGCAGATTTCAGGTGTACAGTATAGTACTGCTCCAGAACTTATTCACCTTGCATTACTGAAACTTTGGAAGTATCCTTTGGTAGACATCTCCTTGTTTTCCCCTTCCCCCAGTTCCTGGCAAGCACATTTCTAGGCTGGTCTCTGCTTCTGTGAGTTTGACTATTTTAGATTCCATGTATTAGTGAGGTCATGAAGTATTTGTCTTTCTGTGTCTGGCTTATTTTACCTAGCATAATGTTCTCTAGGTTCATCCCTGTTGTGTATATGGCAGAATTTACTTCTTTTTCTTGTCTGTGCCACTTGGCATGTGGGATCTTAGGTCCCCAACAAGAGATGGAACCCACGCCCCCTCCCTGGAAGGTGGATTCTTAATCACTGGACCACCAGGGAAGACCCCTTCTTTCCTTAAGGCTGAATAATATTCTGTTCTGTCTATTTATGTATCTATATAATTTTCTTTTTTCATCTGCTGACAGACATTTAGGTTGTATATCTTGGCTGCTGTGAATAATGCTTCAGTGAACATGGAAATATAGCTGTCTCCTCAAAATAGTAAATTTATATCCTTTAGTGAATTTATATCCAGTGAATATATATCCTGGACATATATCCAGGAGTGTAATTGCTGGATCATATGACAGTTCTATTTTTAGTTTTTTGAGAAACCTCCATACTGTTTTACACTGTGGTTGTACCAATTTACATTTCCACCAGTAGCGTATGAGGATTCCCTTTTCTCCACATCCTTGACAACATTTGTTATATTTGCTGTGTTTGATGTCAGCCATTCTGACAGGTGTGAGGTGATATCTCATTGTAGTTTTGATTTGCATTTCCCTGATGATTGGCGATGTTGAGCATCTTTTCATGTGCTTGTCCATCTACAGTCCTCTTGAGAAAAACATCTGTTCAGTTCTTCAGCCCATTTTTTAATTGAGTTGATTTTTTTAATGTTGAGTTGTCTGAATTGTATATATATGTTACATATTAATCTGTTATTTGTCATATTATTTGGAAAAAAGTTTCTCGTATTTGATAGGTTGTATTTTCATTCTGTGGATAGTTTTCTTTGCTGTGCAAAAGCTTGGAAGTGTTATTAGTTTTGACTTGTTTACTTTTGCTTTCATTGGTTTTTGTGTCTGTTTTTGTGCCAGTACCATCCTGTTTTGATTACTGTAGCTTTCTAGTATAGTCTGAAGTCAGGGAGTGTGATTTCTTCGGCTCTGTCCTTCTCAAGATTGTTTTGGCTATTTGAGGTCTTTTGTGTTTCAGACAAATTCTAAAATTATTTGTTGAACAAAAGGGGTGAGAGTAGGCATCCTTGTCTTGTTTATCTTAGAGGAAATGCTTTCTGCTTTCCTCCATTGAGTATGCTGTTAGTTGTGGATTTGACATATATGGCCATCTTTAATCTCCAGTTGGATTATCATTTTCTTTAATAATTAAAACAAAATGAAAAAATATGTTCGTATCCTCCATGACTGTCAGAAAGTTAATACCTTTGGAGACCTTTCTGAGAGTTTTCAGGCTATGAGCTGCTGAATGAATGTTGTGTTAGCAGGCATGAAAACAATATGAATCTTGTACATCTCCATTAGAACTCCTGGATGATCAGGTCCCTTGTCAATTAGCAGTGATATTTTGAAAGGGATTTTTTTTTTCTGAGAAGTAGCTCTCCACAGTAGGCTTAAATATTTAGTAAATTGTGTTGTTAACAGATGAGCTGTCATCCTGGCTTTAGCGTTCCATTTATAGAGCACAGGTATAATAGGTTTAGCGTCATTCTCGGATTTTTGGAATGGTAAATGGGCATTTGCTTCAACTTAAAGTTACCAGCTGCATTAGCCCTTAATAAGAAAGTTAGTCTGTCTTTTGAAGCTTTGAATCTTGCCACTGACTTCTTTCTAGTGAAGGTCCTCGATGGTGTTTTCTTCCAATATAAGGTTGTTTGATTTACATCGAAAGACTCTTTAGTTTAGCCACCTTCATTATCTTAGCTAGAGCTCCTGGATAACTTGCTGCAGCTTCTGCATCAGCACTTGCAGTTTCACCTTGTACTTCTGTGTTGCGGAGTTGGCATCTTTCTGTCAACCTTATGAACTAACCTCTGATAGCTTCAGACCTTTTTTCTGCAGCTTTCTCACCTCCCTCGGCCTTTATGGAATTGAAGACAGTTAGGGCCGTTTGTGGATCAGGGTTTGGTTTAAGAGAAGTTGTGACTTGCTTGATCTTCTATCTAGACCACTAAAACTTTCTCCATATCATCAATAGGCTGTTTTGTTTTCTTATCATTTATGTGTTCACTGAAGTAGCACTTTTAATTTCCTTCAAGAACTTTTCCTTTGCATTTAAAACTTAGCTAACTATCTGGCTGAAGGGGTATGGGTTTTGGCCTATCTCAGCTTTTGACATGCCTTTCTCATTAAGCTTAATAATCATCTCTAACTTTTGATTTAAAGTGAGAGACATGTGACTCTTTCTGTCATTTGAACACTTAGAAGTCATTGTAGGGTTACGTATTAGCCTAGTTTCAATATTGTTGTATCTGAGGAAATAGGAGGCCCCAGGAGGGAGCAAGATGGGGGTATGGCTTGTCAGTGGAGCAGTCAGAGCACACGTAATATGTATTAAATTAGCTGTTTTCTGGAAGAAACACAAACTGGAATCAAGATTGCCCGGAAAAATATCAATAACCTCAGATATGCAGATGACACCACCCTTATGGCAGAAAGTGAAGAGGAACTCAAAAGCCTCTTGATGAAAGTGAAAGAGAAGAGTGAAAAAGTGACTTAAAGCTCAACATTCAGAAAACGAAGGTCATGGCATCCGGTCCCACCACTTCATGGCAAATAGATGGGGAAACAGTGGAAACAGTGTCAGACTTTGTTTTTCTGGGCTCCAAAATCACTGCAGATGGTGACTGCAGCCATGAAATTAAAAGACGCTTGCTCCTTGGAAGGAAAGTTATGACCAACCTAGATAGCATGTTCAAAAGCAGAGACATTACTTTGGCAACAAAGGTTCGTCTAGTTAAGGCTATGCTTTTTCCTGTGGTCATGTATGGATGTGAGAGTTGGACTGTGAAGAAGGCTGAGCGCCAAAGAATTGATGCTTTTGAACTGTGGTGTTGGAGAAGACTCTTGAGAGTCCCTTGGACTGCAAGGAGCTCCAACCAGTCCATTCTGAAGGAGATCAGCCCTGGGATTTCTTTGGAAGGAATGATGCTAAAGCTGAAACTCCATTACTTTGGCCACCTCATGTGAAGAGTTGACTCATTGGAAAAGACTCTGATGCTGGGAGCGATTGGGGGCAGGAAGAGAAGGGGACGACAGAAGATGAGATGGCTGGATGGCATCACTGACTCGATGGACGTGAGTCTCAGTGAACTCTGGGAGTTGGTGATGGACAGGGAGGCCTGGCGTCCTGCAGTTCATGGGGTCGCAAAGAGTCGGACACGACTGAGCGACTGATCTGATCTGATGGGTGTCTTTCCCTATGCCTCCAAACAATTATAATAGTAACATCAAAGCTCACAGATAACAATAGCAAATATAACAATTATGACAAAATTTGAACTATGGCAAAAATTACCAGAATGTGACACAGAGACATGAAGTGAGCAAACACTATTGGAACAAATGGTACCAAATAAACTTGTTCTGTGCAGGGTTGCCACACACTGTTAATTTGTTAAAAAAAAAGAAAAAGAAAAACACCCAAAAACAGTGTCTGCAAAATATAATAAAGTGAAGTGGAATAAAATAAGGTCTGCCAGTAGAACTTTGGGAGTTGGAAATGTATACATGACATTCAGTTCAGTCACTCAGTTGTCTCCGACTCTTTGCGACCCCATGAATCGCAGCACGCCAGGCCTCCCCGTCCATCACCAACTCCCGGAGTTCACTCAAACTCAAGTCCGTCGAGTTGGTGATGCCATCCAGCCATCTCATCCTCTGTCATCCCCTTTTCCTCCTGTCCCCAACAAGCTTAGAATATGGTATAACCTTGTCTAGAGATATCTGACAAGAGAATCTGATGAAGAATAGCTTTTTCAGGTCCTAGGAGAAGGTTAAAATTGCAAAGAACACAAGAATGAGCCAAAAAGGTAGGAAAAACAGAAAGTGTGATATCATGGAATACCAGAGAGTGAGGGAGTGGCCAATTGTGTAAGATATTGCTAGGGTTAAATGATATGGTTTCCTAAGACAGTCAAATGTTATGTCTGTTGTTAAGACTTGTAGAATTACTCCTCTGATAACTGGACACTAGCCAAAGGTACTTTTTTTTCCTTGAGCCGACGATATGTCTTTTATAGCCATTGTTTTCTATCCTGTGCTTTACTCTCTTTCTGGAATATTTTCATAGAGATAGAGATATGTCTTGACTATTTTTGAGTCCTAAGCATCCTAAATGATGTCATGTGCATGCTATGTGTTTGAAGGTATTGTAAAAAAATTAATAAATGAGTGATTAAGTGGATTGGTACTTGGGTTCCTCAGTTTAGTTTTAGGATCATTAGTTGTTCCATAGGATGAAATATAGCTGTCCACAAAACCTAACCACAGAAAAATTTAAACATCTTTAAAATGTATTCTCATGACTTGAGGGGAAAATGCTTATATTAGGTAATGGGAGAAAAAAGGACCTTAAGACTTCAAGATTCTTTATCTTTCTCTTAGTTATGAATTTTTTTAATGGGAAATCTATATTATGAATTTCATTTGAGAGTATAATCAAAGAACAATTAATACCCAGTGGATCAATATTTATTATTGCTAGGGGAAATTTTTGGAATGAAAATGCCATCATTATTATTATTATACCCTAGTATTCTTGCCTGGAGAATCCCAGGGACCGGGGAGCCTGTTTGGGCTGCCATCTGTGGGGTCGCACAGAGTTGGACACGACTGAAGCGACTTAGCAGTAGCAGCAGTAGCAGTATTTATATTACTCAAAGATGTAAACTGAATAGTTCTCAGTATACTTAATCAAAGGAATTTCATATATCTCATTGAATTAATTTTTTAAGGAATTTGTGGATGTTACCTGTACAGATTTATTTGCCTTAATAGTTTTTTGATGAATAGGCAAGTAAGAGAAATAAAAATCCATCTACTTTATTTAGTTTGAGAGTATTTATTTAGAATTTACATTAATCACTGTTCATAGCCACTTAAATGTTTTCAATTTTATATTTATCTTCTTCTGTTTCAGTATTTATAACAATCTGGGACATAGTAAACGTTCTCATCTTATACATTCATACACAAAATAATTATAATCTAATAAACAAACCTTTTATTTATATTTCAGAGTGTTGCTGGTACCTTAGAATTTCAACCAGGAGAAAGATTTAAGTACATTTCTGTAAATATCACTGATAATTCTATTCCTGAATTGGAGAAATCCTTTAAAGTTGAGTTGTTAAACTTGGAAGGAGGAGGTAAGAATGGTGACTCAAAAATTTCAAATGTTTACTTGTTCACTCACCATGATAGTGGATTAAGTAAATAAGTTACTTTTGAATTAACCTATTGTGCTGGTTTTCCCTCTTTCATTATCCTTTGGTCTTTTCCTAACGTAGATGTGCTTTTGCAGTGAAATAATTTAATTATACTGAATCATCGAATTATAGTTATCATTCATAGTAGGTGCCTCTAAAATCATCTCTCCTTCTTCCTTATTTCAGTTTTCACAGTAGCTCCTTTAGCTATATCCAGTTGTAGAATAGGTCAAAATTAATCCCCTTAGGAAACCTGTTATGAAGTAATTATCAATAAAGCAGGTTAACAATATTCTCATTTCTAATATGCTGAAAACTCTGATTTATCACAGACTTTTTGGAGTCAAATATCCATTTTGTGGCAAAACTCCTCTGTATTGAAGAGAGGCTGTTTATAGATTTTATTCATCCCAGATAAACTGTATATGTTTCTTTGCAGAAGTATCTCTGTGTTTGATTATCAGGTGCTGCTGGGGGTTTATAGAATACATGAGATGTGTACGTTATTATCTTTATAAGTGTAAGAATTTGTATTCATCAGATCTGTCTCTTCCCTTACAAAGCTGGTATTATTATCTTGTTATTATTTTTATGTTTTGATGAAGAAAGTCATAGTACTGAATAAGCCATCCAAGGGGGAGAAATTGGGTAGGACAGAAATACTAAGATTGTCTTTTAGTATTAATGAGACTTTGGGGTAAGTATGACAGAATTTCCCCATGTTTTCCTTCCCTATTCTCCCAAAGCCCAGGTGAAACCAAAGGAGAGGACAAGTCAGGGAAATGATTAAATAGCACCACAGCTTGGCGGACTACATAAAACAGCGAGAGTAAGCTGGACACCCTGCTGGGCTGGTGTCATGTAACAGTAGCAGCTTTGCTTGTCTCAAAGAGACAAGTCCTCCCGTTTCCAGATCGTTATTTTCATGAAAGGACTTCATTAATCAGAAGTCACTGTGAAGTATTTGAAAAGTTGTTCTTTGTATTACTTATAGCGAAAACTACTTGGGTAATAGAGAAAATGTTAGTGAGCCTTACATAATATTGATTGATAAGGAACATCAGATTTTCTTTAGAAATTCTATTTGTGATCATAGTGTTTACTTGTGATTTTATAGAGGATCTTCCTTCTGTATCTCTAGAATATATATCGTTGTATATTATTGGGCATGGGTACTCATTTGAAAACCAGTCTTGCACTGTCCTAAGTTGGCAGTACTGCCAGAGAATCTGATCCTCCCAGCCTGCCTTGAGTGGGGATTGGAGGTAGAGGAACTTAGATGCTGGCCTCCATTCCTCGAGTCATAGCTGGACTGCCTAAGAGGTGAAATAGCTTGTAGAACTAAGCTTTTGTGGGGATCAAAGGAGAAATCCTTATTCCACACTGTTTTGCCTGTAAGACCCATTCTACATATGACAGCCACCCGAGTAGGTGTTCTATGCTAGTCAGGATACATTGGGATTAAATTTCGCCCCTCTTCCTTGTAACCTGTGGTTAATATGAAAGCAGAGCCATGCACTGGATATTCCCTGAAATCCGTTGACTGTTTCAGGTTTTGGGTGTCATCAGTCCTCATGTCTGGGTTATCCAAGTCCCGGGGAGGGGAAGCCCGGAAGAGCAGGGCAGACTTTAGCCTCACATGTCAATCAGGGATATCGTAGAAGCACATAGTGTGGATGTCATCTTGCTCCTCTTATTCCTTTTCCACCGCTGCCCTTCCTGCCTTCTTTATTTGCAAATACTTGGTAAAATAATGGTTGGCTTCTGAGATGTAGTGGAAGTAAAGTTAGAACCAGTCTTCATATATTGCCAAGGTCCCTCATTTTCTAAGGTATCATTTATTTGGTTTTTAAAGCAGTTCTGTGTAAAAGGCAGCAGGCACCTTTTATAGGTGAGAAAAGTGAGGTGCCAAGGGCTTTCGTGACTGGCTGAAGGTTTTACAGCTGGTGTCTGTCACAGCCAGGGCTGAAGCCGAGGTTTCTAGATCACTTGTCTAGGTGCCGAAATGTGAGAACTTAAGCGTGTGGCTAGAGGGAAATGTTAGATGCATTTCCCCAGTTTTTGAATTAGTTGTTGTAAGTGGGCTTTTCTGGTGGCTCAGATGGTAAAGAATCCGCCTGCAACGTAGAAGACCCAGGTTTGATCCCTGGAGAAGGGAATGGCTACCCACTCCAGTACTGTTGCCTGGAGAATCCTATGGACAGAGGAGCCTGGTGGGCTATACTCCATGGGATTGCAAAAAGTCAGACCTGACTGAGTGACTAATACACATAGTGTTGTAAGTGGGAAGGTGACTGTCACAGGTTTATAGGACTAAGTATAGGCTGATATATACACACAGATATTTAAAAATATTTGTATAAATGATGAAAACAATTTACACTGCTACAAAGTGAAAATTTAAAGATAAAACTAGTTAAATTGGCAGAAATGGGAAATGCCAGTTGCAACCTATGTGGAATATTTTCCTGAAGCTATGAATGAAAGTTTTATAACTTGGTAGCTTGACTAATATTATACCATTACCACCTAATCTGTTTTATTTGAAAGAATGCATGTCTAGTATTACTGAAGTTTCCTCTTTGCTGGATATGTTTTAAGAACTCTCAATTTTCTCATCGTGTCAATGTGTGTTGTGTGGGTCGTGACTCCGTGTTTCTCCTCGAGAAGTGACTGAACTCTTTAGGGTTGAGGGCAGCGGTAGTGGTGATGGGGACATGGAATTCTTCCTTCCAGCTAATCACAGACGTGGTAAGCCGCTATTCCGAGGCCCTTTACTATTCTGCATTTTAACTTTTCTTTTTAGAGACAACAATACTAACCATTAATCTATATCCGCTATATGCAGGTCCTTTATATAGTTTGTCTCATTAGGCAGCACAACTTTATCAAGTATTATTTACTCCATGCTGTTATAAGTCAGCTGGAAAGTGATCAAGTCAAAATCAAATCCTATCTGCCTCTGAAACGCAGACTCTCCTCCTCTCTTTGTGAACCTAATGAAGTTTCCTGATTCTAATTATAACATAAATTTTGCTTGGTACCATGTACAAAAGTGATTATTGGAAAAGCTTTTACATAGCTTTGAATACCTAAAAAAGAGATAAATAGAATATTTATATTTTCATGTAAAATGTGTCGTACTGATTTTCTTTACGACAGCAAGTGAGTCATTTTATGCTGCATTTAATCAAACACATGGGAAAGAGAAAGTAAGAAAATGGGAGAATAAATTGCCAATTTATTGAAGGAAATATTGAAAAGAGGATGTCTTTTGAATTAGATGTGTATATAAATATGATTCAGCTTTTTCACCTCAAATATTTTTTCATATAAAGAGACAATGCATAGACTATCTGTTTTTCGTCAGGAGGGACTCTTGCTAACCCTCAAAAAGATTCCTTTTGAAGAATGCACAAAACATTCCTTTTTCACAATGTCAGGTTTTATATTTTAGTTTCAGAAGTTGTTACCACCCCTCTCATTCCTGACTTCTGTCAATGTCTCCTGTAACTTCTATATTTAATTACTGTCCTAATTTTGGGATTCCTTATTGTCTTGTCCACATATTTAATGTTCAACATAAAAGCTGAACATACTTCCTAGGACAAAAGTACTTCTTTGTTTAGATTTTGGCATCTTTTTAGTTATAGGACTGGACTTTGAGACCAGGAAAGATAGATCTATTATATCGTAATATGATGAAAATAGGAGTAGAATTACTGCACATTTGGAAGCCAAGAATCTGTGCAGTCAGGTTGGTGAAAATCATAGAAAAACTACTGTTTTATAAATGTAGGAGTCATTTTGGCTCATGTTCTTCCAAGGTCAGCAAAGGTCGTGAGAGACTTTCCTCCTATGCTCTGTGTGGAAGAATGTTCTCTTTCATAGAGAAGAAAAAGAAAAACAAGTTTTCCTTGTTCATCTTCAAGTGCTTATACAGCACTTGTATGTCACGTTAGAGCCCAAACAGAGGAAGGTCAGAAAAGCACGAATATTGTGGCAGCCGTTTCTGTCTGCCTTTCTTTCTGAAGCAAATTAGAACATACTCAGTGAATGGTACCACTCTTTTCAAAAAGTTGTTCCTTGCTTTTCCCTTTGGTTTGTAAATTACTGATTAACATTTTCTTCTGTTTGTTGGAACTTATTCATGCAGCCAGTCTAGGAGTGGCTTCCCAAATTCTAGTGACTATAGCAGCCTCTGACCATGCTCATGGTGTATTTGAATTTAGCCCTGAGTCACTCGTTGTCAGCGGAACAGAACCAGAAGATGGATACAGCACTGTTGTATTCAATGTGCGTACATTCTTTCCTCCAGTCCTAGACGTTTTCTGTTTTTTTTAAAAACACTGTTTTATTGTATATTAAGGTATACTTTGTTAATTTTTTCTATGTAAGTGGGGGGGTACTGAATCTAGTGGCACAGACAATTCAAATTGATAATTAAACAGTGATTTGTCTTTTGCTTTGTATTTCATTTTGCATGCATTGTGATTCTGAGGATTCCTGACTCTTTAAGAAATATCTATTAATATAAAAATATAGTTTTCTATCTTAATTCAGATGGGCTGTGGCAACAAACATCTCCAAATTCTAATTGACTTACTACAACAAAGATCTGTTTTTCACTCATGTTTTATGTCCCATCTGAAGTTGGCTGTCATCAATCACTTAGGACTGAGGGTTGCAAAGGCTGTAACTCAACAGATACTTCTGTCTCCACTGACTAGGGAGACGTGGTTGGGGGAAACTGCACACTGGCTTTTCAGCTTCTTTCTGGAGGTCATTCACAGCATTTGCATTTAACTTCTTTGGTCAAAGCATGTCTCATGACAACACAAAAGTAATTGGGTAGAGAAATGTAATCCTGGCTTATATCTTTCCCAAAAGGAAAGAAAATGCAAAACATTTGTGAATAGCAATAATAATACCATCTCCATGTGGTCTCTGTGTGTATATGTGTTTCTACTCTACATTCATCCAGTAGGAATTAAGGCTTCTATTGTTAGATAATTTAGAGGAGCCAGAAGCTTGCTCAGTGTCCTCAGATTTTATTCAAAGGATGAAGAAAGATCACTCAAAATATATCTGTTCTGTATTCTTATGGCAGATCTGCAGTAAACTGTTGTGGAATAAATTAAACAGCTTTAGAAAGGATAACTAATTACTCAAGAAAGAAAAGAAAAAGGATTCAGGGAAAGCACCAAGTTTATAAAGAAATTTTTTAATAAAAATTCCTGTCTCTGAATCAGCATTCTTATTTTAAGTATAAAAATTACTTTTAGTTGGGACTTAACTTGAAGTCTGGCTTTCCTGGTGACTCAGACAGTACAGAATCTGCCTGCAATGCAGGAGACCCAGGTTTGATCCCTGGGTTGGGAAGATCTCCTGGAGAAGGAAATGGCAACCCACTCCAGTATTCTCGCCTGGGGAATTCCATGGACAGAGGAGCCTGGCGGGCTACAATCCATGAGGTTGCAAAGAGTCGGATAAGACTGAGCGACTAACACTACAGTAACTTGAAGTGATTTTTTTAAAAAAGATTTTTCATTCTTTTTAACATACTACTGACAAAAGCATTTCTTGCTTCTTAAATATGTAAATATATACCATTGGGTTGAGTACATTTTTTGGTGAATTTTTGTTTTCCATAGTACATTGAAATTAAATATAATTTGTTTTAAAAAATGAGTATTATGGCTAACTTTTCAGAAAAATTATCAGTCATCTATTCCTTACAATAAAGTGTATACTGTCTTTGCAGGAAATGTAAACATTTTCATGAATGTACAATATAATACACTGTTAATTGCATTTGCTTTATTACTGATATATGTTGTAGTTGCAGAAATGAAACAGCTGTGCTTTAGTTAGAATATAAGCATGTTGCTTCAATCTGTCATTTCATACAATAGTCGTTTTAAGTGGGACTCCCTGAGGGTCTTCAAAGATGGGTAGTGCATTGCCTTCAAGAATCTTATATTCTTCAGAACAGCTAATATAAAATAAAATTACAAATTAATACCCTGTTGTTTTGTATGTCCAAATCTCTAAGTTGGTGGATTTAATGCCTGTTTTAACATATTTTAATATTAAATATTTTAAAGATTATGAGAAGTCATGGGGCTCTGTCTCGAGTGACTTTGCTTTGGAGCATAGACTCTGACCCTGATGGCGATCTGGCCTTCACCTCTGGCAATGTCACATTTGAGATTGGACAGAAGAGCGCCAACATCACAGTGGAAATATTGCCTGATGAAGATCCAGAACTGGATAAAGCATTCTCTGTGACCATCCTCAGCGTCTCCAGTGGCTCTCTAGGCGTTCATACTAATGCCACACTAATAGTTTTGGCTAGTGATGATCCTTACGGGGTCTTCATCTTTTCTGAGAAAAATAGACCTATTAAAGTGGAGGAAGCAACCCAGAACATCACGTTGTCAATAATAAGGTTAAAAGGCCTCTTGGGAAAAGTTAAAGTCACATATGCAACACTGGACGATATGGAAAAACCGCCTCATTTTCCACCTAATTTAGCCAGAGCAACTCAAGGGAAAGACTATTTACCAGCTTCTGGATTTGCTGTTTTTAGAGCCAATCAGAGTGAGGCAACAATAACTGTTTCAGTCTTGGATGATGATGAGCCAGAAAGATCTGAGTCTTTGTTTGTTGAACTACTCAACTCTACTTTAACAGAGAAAGTGCAGAATCGCCCAAGTAAGTAGCCATTAGTGTGTTGTTTTTATTATTAGAGGTAAGAATTCTGAAACAAATTAAGAATTCGGTATAGTAAAAAATTCTGTAAAAATAGTAAGCTCTGACTTTACTAGCATCCTCTTACAAGGGTTTATAAGGTAAATGGAAGTAGGACATGTGAAAATGTGCTGTCGTGTTTTAAAACTGTTACAGTCCCAGACTAAATTTTTAGAAATGCTTATGGAATCTGGTATGACTGATCTCTTATACTATTTGTACTAGATATTGTAGCTTCTGAAACCTTCTGAAATCAATCTGGGGTTCCAAGGACAGTCCTCGTAGCTAGATCCTGAGTCTCTTTCACCTTGATCCACCCTAGATGGTTCCTTAACCAACAGAGTCTCTTTGTATCTGTGGGAAGCAATACAAAGAGATGGTGGATCTGGCAACTGCATGAGGGAAGGGGGAAAGGGCTGTGTAGTAGTGAGAAGACCTGGAAATTTGGGGGTCATCCTGAGAGTCGAGATGAAGGCCCTGGTTGGGGATAAGAATGAGGAATGAGGAGTGAGTGATGACCTGTGTTGGGCAGAGGATCTGGTTCTGCAGCTTCTATTTGGACAGAACAGCCTCTCCCCCCGGGGTCATGGCTCAGTAGCTTTGGAGGGAGTGGGGGCTGCTATCACAGAGCCAACCTGAGCTGGGGGCTCACTGTAGCTTGTTCGTTAGCCACATCTCTCTCTGAAGACCTATGACTTTAGATAGGGGTTTTTATATAAAGAGAAGAATCTAGATTTCCTGGAATAAGGCAGTAAGAAAAGGAAGCAAGATTGGTGATTTTAATTTAATATCAATTTAATGTCAGTTTTAGGATAACATTAGTAAGTATGATATTAAGTAGACATCTTTTAAAATATAGTAAAACTATCTTAAGAAAATTGGAATGAAATCGTCGAAAGAGTTAAGATCTGCATGTTGACTGTGTTCTACCATATAGATGAAGGTTTCTTACAAGTATATTTTGTCGCCTTACTGGTACATTGTATAGTGAGCACCATTCTTGCCCACATTGTAATTGTAGTCCAGGACTGTAGAAGGAAATTTACTTTTTAAGGATAACTGCTATCATTAAATTTTTAGATTACAGTCAGGGTTAACATTCTTTCACAGTAACCTATCCCTTGTTTTCTTTGCGTGATTTAGCATCAGTTACCACAGCAATACATTGAAAGAAAACCCAGTAAGTAGTCTTAGTAAGAATTATAAAAGGGCTTTCTAGGTGGTGCAGTGGTAAAGAATCCACCTGCCAATGCAGGAGACCTAGGAGATGCCAGGTGAATCCCTGGGTCAGGAAGATCCCCTGGAGGAGGAAATGGCAACCCACTCCAGTCAGTATTCTTGCCTGAAAAATTCCATGGACAGAGGATCCTGGTGGGCTACAGTCTCTGGGGTCACAGAGAGTTGGACACGACTGAGCAACTGACTACAAGAATTATATGGTATAGCCCACTTTTCAAGGAACTGGAGTTTATTAAGTGAGCTAGAAGTAAAACCAGGAAGAAGGATCGCATGTAGCAGTGGCTAGCTAGGAGCTGTGGATGCTGGTGTCAGATAACTTAGGTCCAAGTGTATCATAATAAATTGTTGCCCATAAACTTTTAAAGCCCAAGTTTCCTTATCTGTAGTACAGACTTATTATGGAGATTAAAATATGATAATACATGTGAAAATGAATATAGGGTCTGGCATATGGTAAGCATTAAATAAATGTGAGCAATTATTAATAAAGTGATATATGCAGGATATCACTGTGCTATGGGTTGGGAGAAACAGTCAACGTGTGTTTGTTTATGCTGGATATGTTCCTGGAACCGTGCAGCATACTTGGGGAAATTCAGACTCAGCATAAGCTATGAAGTGAAACAGTTAAAGAACAATTCAGTGCATTAGAAAGGAAACAGTAAATGTCATTTAAAATGAAGAAAAAGAATAATTCAGTGCAAACCTATGTGATATGGTCTCAATTTTAATAGGTACAATCACACACTTTCAGGAGACAGTGTGAGAGGAGTGGTGACGAGCTGGCAGAGGGCAGGATGAACAGTCAGTGCAGAAAGGGTATCTACTTGGTTTGCTGAGGAATTGCAGATAGGGAGCTGGAGCTTGGACAGACCCTTACATGATGTCTCTAAAATGTGTCCAGCAGGTTCTAGTCTAATGCCTTAGCTGACTACCTCATCCGCTTTGCACCTCTGATTCCTTATCTGTGAGACATGGACAGTGTTACCCACCACACAGGGATGGTATGGGAATTAAATTACTGGATGCAAGGAAAGTGCTTGGAACAGTGCCTGTCAAATGGTGCACATGCATAAAATGTCGTCAGCTGCTGCAACCCTGGGTTACTGCTGTTTTCCCCCAATGTGCTGCTGCCAAGTCGCTTCAGTCGTGTCCGACTCTGTGCGACCCCATGGACTGCAGCCTACCAGGCTTCTCTGTCCATGGGATTCTCCAGGCAAGAACACTGGAGTGGGTTGCCATTTCCTTCTCCACTCAATGTAGTTGAATTTAATTATATAGATTTACAGTTTGTGATTTTAACTATATAATTTAGTGTGATCTGGAACTGTTTATCATTGAAATTAAATGGTGTCATTACTTGTTTTAGATTACGTTGCCTGAAAATACCCAATTTTATTCATTGTCACATGCTTTCAAATACCACCATAGTTGGAAATGTTCTAAATATGAACTCAAAATTGTTTACTTGTAATATGAGCTTGCTGATGCTTCATTTGTGTCGAAGTTCATAAAAATTGTTTTGGCGAGGGTGCTAAGTCAGAATTGAATCTAGAAGGTAAATTAGGGAGAGTTTGTGGAGGGTCTTAAATGCCTTCAAAATAAGTTTTGTGCTCCCTAAAATCAGTGGCAAGTAAGACGAGAGTCTTAAAGATAGGCTTAGAAGTATAGAAGTAAAAGCATAAGTAAGGACACTCTTTCTATACCAGCTTTGGCATGACTATTAATTGAGATGGTGCAGGGGGAATAGGTTTGTGGGGAGGGACAGTTAAGCACGGAGAGAGACAGTAATTGAATTGGAGTGTGGTGATATTCAGCTCATCTTCGAGGACAAGGAACTAAATGACTTTCCTGCTCAATTTTGTAACTGTAGTGGCTTTAAAAAAATTTATAGCATGCTGGTAACTAATTGGAAGAGCATAATTCTGTAAGTTTCATCCTTACCTGTTATAATATTATGTGAAGTGATGATTAATTATCTTCTAATTATGTTTTGAGAAATTTCTAATACCTATTAAAATAATCCTTGTAGGGTAATTATTCCTTTGCTATAATAAAAATCACCCTAGAAGTTACAGAGAAGTAGGAACTTTCTGTTTATTTTTGTATCCCCAACATCTAAAATTCATGCTGGTACATAGTAATCAATAAATATTTTTGCTATAAGTAGTAGAAAACACAAAATGATAACCCATTTGGTTCATGGATCTTGCTGCAGCTTCTTTAAAAAAATTTTTTTATTGAAGTATAGTGGATTTACAGTGTTCTGTTCATTACTGCTGTATAGCAAAGTGATACACACACACACACTTTATCACAGGATGTTAATTATAGTTCTCTCCGTTATACACTAGGACTCTGTTGTTTGTCCATTCTATAAATTGGCTGAGGCCTCTTGATGACTTTTGACGAGTTGTTAGAATTTTGATATATTAGTTTTTCGTCTGTCTTTCAGTTCCAAACTCTCCACGCCTGGGGCCTAAGGTAGAAGCTATTGCTCAGTTAATTATCATTGCCAATGATGATGCCTTCGGAACTCTTCAGCTCTCAGCACCTGTTGTTCGAGTAGCAGAAAATCATGTTGGACCCATTATCAATGTGACAAGAACAGGAGGAGCATTTGCAGATGTTTCTGTGAAGTTTAAAGCCGTGCCAATAACTGCAGTAGCTGGTGAGAAAAGACATCTAAGGAGCAGTGAATTGTTTTGAGGGAAATTGTATCCTTGATTAACAAAACCAGTCAAAGATGTAGTGAGAAAAATCAACCAGAAAGCAGTAATACCCTTGCATCTTTTTAAGGCACAAATCTAGACTTTTTATTATGTATTTGTGACATTGATTTTGCAAAATTTGTAAAAGCTGTTGGCAAATTTAAAAGGTTAATATGCGCAAACCAATGAAAAGTAAACCAAGGAAAGCATTGTTAGACTTTCTCCCTGAGTACTTTTAAGGTTTTTGGAAGGGATTCAATGTGTAAATAATAATGAGGAATGCAGGATAAAACATGCAGCTGTATAATTGCAGTATTGCCAACAGATATGTCTCTCAACTCATTTATTCTATTGTTTGTTTATTTATGAAGAACATGGTAGAGACAGTTATTAGCATTAACTATTTTATGTATAAGCAGAAGGATTTTATTGCCAAATGCAAACATTAGGAGACAGTCTTCTCTCTCGTAGTTCAGTTATGGCCTCTTAGGGAGCTTTGCCTGAGAGCTATTCAGTTAGAACCTTTTTAGTGTGTACTCAAAGGTCATGTGGAGAAGGCAATGGCACCCCACTCCAGTACTCTTGCCTGGAAAATCCCATGGACAGAGGAGTCTGGTAGGCTGCAGTCCATGGGGTCGTTAAGAGTCAGACATGAGTGAGCGACTTAGCAGCAGCAGCAGCAAAGGTCATGAGTGTGAATGGATAGGATAACCCAATTGATATTTTGAAATAAATCATTTGGATGTGACGCTTGCTTGAAAAGAAAATAAAGCAGGCTTACCTAGTCCCTGCGTGAATGATATGTGTGTGTGAGTGTGTGTATGTGTGAGTGAGTGTGTGAGTGAGTGTGTATGTGTATGGGGGGAGTGTAGCCCAGAGGAATGCCTATATACAGAGGGCTTTACACTTTGACAGGTCGTGAGGATTGATCCGTGTTCTAGGAATTAGCCTATAAAGTCCATAAGGGCATGCGTGCTAAGTCACTTCAGTCATGTCCGACTCTTTGAGACCCTGATGGCTGTAGCCTGCCAGACTCCCGTCTGACCCTGGGATTCTCCAGGCAAGAATACTGGGGTGGGCTGCCATGCTTCTCTAGGGGATCTTCCTGATCCCAGGGACTGAACCTGCATCTCTGCCTCTCTCTTTTCCTCATTTGCTGTTTGACCAGAGACAACCACCCTGAGTGATACACTTTTGTCGTCGTTGTTCAGTCATGTCCGACTCTTTGTGACCCCGCATGAACTATAGCACGCCAGGCTCCTCTGTCCTCCACTGTCTCTTGGTGCTGTTGATAGTCAATCGCTAAGTCCTGCCTGACCCTTTGTGACCCCATGGACTGAAGCACGCCAGGTTCCCTGTCTTTTATTATCTCCAGGAGTTTGCTCAAATTCATATCCATTGAGTCACTGATGCCATCCAACCATCTCATCCTCTGTCATCCCCTTCTTCTCTTGCCCTCAATCTTTTCCAGCATCAGGGTCATTTTTAGTGAGTCAACTCTTCACATCAGGTGGCCAAAGTATTGGAGCTTCAGCTTCAGTGAATGTTCAGGACTGATTTCCGTTAGGATTGACTGGTTCGATCACCTTGCTGTCCAAGGGACTGTCAAGAGTCTTTTCCAACATCACAGTTCAAAAGCATCAATTCTTCGGTGCTCATCTTTCTTTATGGTCCAAATCTCACATCCATACATGACTACTGGAAAAACCATAGATTTGACTATATGGACTTTGGTTGGCAAAGTGATGTCTCTAGTTTTTAATATATTGTCTAGGTTTGTCATACCTTTTCTTCTAGGGAGCAAGTGTCTTGTAATTTCATGGCTGCAGTCACTGTCTGCAGTGATTTTGGAGCCCAAGAAAATAAAGTCTGTCACTGTTTCCATTGTTTGCCCATCTATTTGCCATGAAGTGACAGGACCGGATACCATGATGTTAGTTTTTTGAGTGTTGAGTGTTAAGCCAGCTTTTTCATTGTCTTCTTTCACCCTCATCAAGAGACTCTTTAGTTCCTCTTCACTTTCTGCCATTAAAGTGGTATCATCTGCATTTCTGAGGTTATTGATATTACTCCTGGCGGTCTTGATTCCAGCTTGTGATTCATCCAGCCTGGCATTTTGCATGAATTAATGGCACTCTGCTTAGAATTTAAATAAGAAAGATGACAACATGCAGCCTTGTCATACTCCTTTCCCAATTTTGAACCAGTCCATTGTTCCTGTTCCATTCTAACTGTTGCTTCTTGACCCATATACAGATTTTTCAGGAAGCAGGTAAGGTGGTCTGGTATTCCCATCTCTTAAAGATTTTTCCACAGTTCGTTGTGATCCACACAGTCAATGGCTTTAGCGTAGTCAATGAAGCAGAAGTAGATGTTCTGGACTTCCCTTGCTTTTTCTGTGATCCAATGGATGTTGGCAATTTGATCTCTATTTCCTCTGCCTCTTTGAACTTAGCTTTTACATCTGGGAGTTCTTGGTTCATGAACTGCTGAAGCCTGGTTTGAAGGATTTTGAGCATTACCTTGCTAGCATGTGAAATGAGGGCAATTGTATGGTAGTCTGAACATTCTTTTGCTTTGCTGTTTTTTTTGATTTGGAATGAAAACTAGATCTTTTCCAGTTCTGTGACCACTGCTGTTTTCTAAATTTGCTGCCATATGCAGCACTTTCACAGGATCATCTTTTAGGATTTGAAATAGCTCAGCTGGAATTCTGTCACATCCACTAGCTTTGTTCATAGTGATTCTTGCTAAGGCCCTCTTGACTTACACACCAGGATATCCAGTTGTAGGTGAGTGACCACACCATCCTGCTTATCCAGGTCATTAAGACCTTTATTCTATCGTTCTTTTTTGTATTATTGCCACCTCTTCCTAATCTCATTTGGTTCTGTTAGGTCCTTACTGTTTCAGTCCTTTATTGTGTCCATCCTTGCATGAAATGTTCCCTTGATATCTCCAGTTTTCTTGAAGAGATCTCTAGTCTTTCCCATTTTATTGTTTTCCTCTACTTCTTTGCACTGTTTTTTTAAGATGATCTTCCTATCTCTCCTTGCTATTCTCTGGAACTCTACATTCAGTTGGATGTATCTTTTCCTTTCTCCCTTGCCTTTCACTTCTTTTCTTTTCTCAGCTATTTGAAAAGCCCTCCTCAGACAACCACTTTGGCTTCTTGCATTTCTTTTTCTTTGGGGTTTGGCCATCATCTCCTGTATAATGTGTTGAACCTCTGTCCATAGTTCTTCAGGCACTCTGTCTATCAGATCTAGTCCCTTGAATCTATTTGTCACTTCCATGGTATAATCGTAAGGAATTTGATTTAGGTCATACATGAATAGTCTAGTAATTTTCCTTACTTTCTTCGTAAGCCTGAATTTTGCAATGAGGAGCTCATGGTCTGAGCCACAGTCAGCTCCAGGTCTTGTTTTTGCTGACTGGGCAGAGCTTCTCCATCTTTGGCAAAGAACATAGTCAGTCTGATTTCATATTGACCATCTGGTGATGTTTATGTGTAAATTCATCTCTTTTGTTGTTGGAAAAAGATGTTTGCTATGACCAGCATATTCTCTTGACAAAACTCCGTTAGTGTTTGCGCGGCTTCATTTTCTGCTCCAAGGCCAAACCTGCCGCTTACTCTGGGTGTCTCTTGATTTCCTACTTTGACATTTCAATCCCCTGTGATGAAAAGGACATCTTTTTTGGTGTGAGTTCTAGGTTCTTGGTGTTGTAGGTCTTCATAGAACCATTCAGCTTTGGCTTCTTTGACTTCAGTGGTTGGGGCAGAGACTTGATTACTGTGATATTGAATGGTTTTTCTTGGAAACAAACCGAGATCGTTCCATCATCTTTGAGATTGCACCCAAGTACTGCATTTTGAACTATTCTGCCGATTATGAGGGCTACTCCATTTCTTCTAAGTGTTTTCTTGCCCACAGTAGTAGGTATAATAGTCATCTGAATTAAATCCGCCCATTCCCATCCATTTTAGTTCACTGATTCCTAAGTTGTTAATATTCAATCTTGCCATCTCCTGCTTGACCATGTCCGATTTACCTTGGTTCATGGACCTAACGTTCCAGGTTCCTATGCAATATTGTTCTTTAGGGCATCAGACTTTACTTTTACCACCAGATACATCCACAGCTAAGTGTCGGGAAAGAAGTTCCCGCTGTGGCCCAGCCACTTCATTCTTATTGGAGCTATTAGTAATTGTCCTTGTCTCTTCCCCAGGAGCATATAGGACACCTTCTGACCTCTAGGGTTCATCTTCTGGTGTCATATCTTTTTTCCTTTTCATACTGTGTGGGGTTTTCGAGGCAAGAGTACTAGAGTAATTTTCCATTTTCTACTCCAGTGGACAACATTTTGTGAGAACTCTTTGCTATGACACAGCCATCTTGGGTGGCCCTACACAGCATGGCTCATAGCTTCGTTGCATTATGCAAACCCCGTCACCATGATAAGGCTGTGATCCATATAGGGGTATACATTAGCAGCTTTTAATCCAACTTTGTAGAAAAATTCTTGTTTCCCAGCTGTAAGATTGATGATATTGACGTACCCATCTCTGTGCAGCAGTGTAATCGGTCTCCCCAGTGAGATCAGAATTCTTGTTTTGTTCATTTTGAAAGTACCATACATATTGGTTTATTTTTGTAAATAAGAGGCCATCTTGTGGTAGTGAATGATTCATGTGCATATCCATATCTATATGTCTGTGTATATTTGTGTCATCTATATGTGTATATGGCAAGTAGAACACTGTATATGTATTTCTAAAAATGAACTTGAATAGCCAGGATGGTTTTTCATTATTGTGTTGTATCAAACCCATTTTTTTGTTGCAAGAGAGGTGAAATCTTCTGTTTAAAATAAACACAATCCCTGTCCTCAGAAACGTCTTGCGAAGTATGGCCATGAATTGTGATATGTCATAGTATTTCCCTAGTATATGGGGAGTTTATTATCATGTCCTAGAAGAAGTTTTAGCATTTTTCTTTTTGTCTTTGTAGGTGAAGATTATAGTATAGCTTCGTCGGATGTGGTCTTACTAGAAGGGGAAACCAGTAAAGCTGTGCCAATATATATCATTAATGACATCTACCCTGAGCTGGAAGAATCTTTTCTTGTGCAGCTGTTGAATGAAACAACAGGAGGGGCGAAACTCGGGGCGTTAACAGAGGCGATCATTATTATTGAGGCCTCTGATGATCCCTATGGATTATTCGGTAATGAGACTAGTCCGTGTCTCTTACTTATTTGTATTTGTTTATTTTTAGAGCCTCAAGACTGATTTAATCTTGTTTCCTTTTAACCTGCTATTACTGATATATAAGGACATCTATGTATGTTCACCACCTGTGGTTAGAAATCAACCTCTTAGCATAAACCTAAAGATCATACACTTTTAGGATTTTAGGTCAGATCTGGCTCCTGGATGTATTTTGTGAATCTTAGACCAATTGTTAAAAGAACTGATTTATAGAAATTTGTACAAAAATCTGAATTTCTGAGCTTTCTTTATAGTAAAAAAAGGTATGGTGACATCAAGCCCCCCTTTTTGCATAGCATCAGTCTTTGAAGCAAAATACCAACCGCCAGGCTTGTACCATGCCATTCACCCCAGAAGTCATAGGACCCACTTCACTCATGACTGATACATGTCTGGCCTCTGTGGGCATCTGAGTTTATGATTTCTGGTTCTATCGTAATGAAAAATAATTTGGAAAATTTGTCAGGCAGGCCTGAGCAATTTGTATTATAGCATGTTTCTCTGATTTTGTGGAGTTTAGCCTCTTAGATTGCTCGGGGTTGGGGGGTAATTATTGGCTGTAGGGTGGCAGTGGGTTTGCTCTATGTTGACTTAGCTTTACTTTGTATTTGAAATTATCTCTGCTTTGCCCTTTAGGTTTTCAGATTACTAAACTTACTGTAGAGGAACCTGAGTTTAACTCAGTGAAGGTAAACCTGCCAATAATTCGAAATTCTGGGACACTCGGCAATGTTACTGTTCAGTGGGTTGCCACTATTAATGGACAGCTTGCTACTGGCGACCTGCGAGTTGTCTCAGGTAATGTGACCTTTGCCCCTGGGGAAACCATTCAAACCTTGTTGTTAGAGGTCCTGGCTGACGACGTTCCGGAGATTGAAGAGGTGAGAGGAATGGCTAGTTTAGAATGACACTGTAAACCGTATCTTGTCTTATAGTGATTAGAACAGATGCCTGTTGTTGGGACATTTATAGAGGTGTCCGATAAATTCTTTCTGTGAGAATGTTTCACAATTTGGTAGTGTGAAAGCGATCCTTACAGAAAACAAAAACAAGAATATTTTAGAAATAGGTTTCATACTTGTTCGCATACTAGTTTACTAGTATAAAATTTTTTTTTGTACAATTATATTTTTCTATGTTTTGGTTAAGTGATTAAAAATATATAATCTGGCAGAAAGTTTGCTATATTGTTTCACATAATTTGTTTGTATTCATAATCTCTCTTGGCTTGAGTGTGAGCCAGTCAATCTTAATTATATGTGGGTTTTGATTTTTCTGCTCATTCATTTATTCTTTAGGATTTACTCTGTGACAAATTCCATGTGAGATTTATTTGCCTGATATTTATTTTTCATGATAAAGAAGTGCAGTGGCAAATAAAGATAGCGTCTCAGTGGGGAAGTTGATTCATCACTGACATATATTGGCTGAAGATAATTTTATTTTATGAAATTCAAGTATTATTAAAACCTGGAGCTCATAAAATTAGATTTAACAGCATTTATTCTTTAATAGTGTCAAATTTTTGTAGAACGGAAGTCCATAAAATTTCAGTTGAGTGCTGATTGTGTCATTACTCACTTCTTAAATATTAGTTATTAGTTAATACATATAAAACATTTCTCTTTCCTTTCCTCTAAATTTAGGTGACATCATGATATATTTTTGCTTCAAATTTTACCAGAGAATTTCCCCTTATGAGAATGTGGGAAATAAAGCATAATAAATGAACTATTCATAAAACACATATGCAATATTCTCCCTTCGTAAAAAAGTGTATAGGGATTACAAGTATATTATTGAAGTGGTAAACATAAAGAGGCATCTTAAAATTGATCCACACGATTGTATAACAGAATATTAAGGAACTTAAACAGCCTGTATTTCTTACGTGCAGTCATGCTCTAGTGTTAAAGTTGGTGAAGGATTGTTCTGTTACATGTTGGGTTTGTAAATGTAGTGGAGGAGTTTCTTTATGTTCATTCGTGTTACACTATATTGTGTTCTTGTATGGATATCTTTGATTTTTTTTTCTTGCATCATGTTTATTCTAATTTCAGAATCGGGATTCTGTTAAGGAAGTTTTCACTGTATTTTTAGGTTATCCAAGTGCAACTAACTGATGCCTCTGGTGGAGGTACTGTTGGGTTAGATCGAGTGGCAAATATTATTATTCCTGCCAATGATAATCCTTATGGTACAGTAGCCTTTGTTCAGTCGGTTTCTCGTGTTCAAGAGCCCCTGGAGAGAAGTTCCTGTGCTAACATAACTGTCAGGAGAAGGTATATGGGATGGCTGCTTGGGACTTGTGGGGTGGTGGAAAAGGATCTCTTGCACAATCCAATAATTTAATTATGGTAGTTTTTACATAACGTAAAATATTTTACAGGTTATTATAATCTGTTAATTATGCATATCACTATTAAGTACTCATTATTTTTCCCATACCTTTTATTAGTGAAATGGGTTATACATCATTTGGCTTTCTAACCGCAGACATTTATTGCTTTAATTGGTGATTTGTTTGAATTAGAACTTAAAACAACTGGTTTCTAAATTGAGGATCAGATGCCATATGAAGTAGTTGATTTTCAGGTTCTTATCTTCTCCTGCCTTTCTTTTGTGAGGCAGCATACTGTTCACTTGGAGAAGGCAATGGCACCCCACTCCAGTGCTCTTGCCTGGAAAATCCCATGGATGGAGGAGCCTAGTAAGCTGCAGTCCATGGAGTCGCTAAGAGTCAGACACTACTGAGCGACTTCACTTTCACTTTTCACTTTCATGCATTGGAGAAGGAAATGGCAACCCACTCCAGTGTTCTTGCCTGGAGAATCCCAGGGACAGGGGAGCCTGGTGGGCTGCCGTCTATGGGGTCGCACAGAGTCGGACACGACTGAAGTGACTTAGCAGCAGCATACCGTAGTTCACTGAGCTCCTTCAGAAATAGAAAAATAGGTGGTCTTGCAACCTTGTGGCAAGTAATTAACATTTACATTTCTTGGAAACATACCCATGTCGTTATCATTCATTGTTACTTTCAGTGAAAGTTAGTAGTGAAGATTCATTTTCTAACTCTGCTCGAAAATTCTGGAATGGATACGATTTGCGTTATCTTGCAAGATATTTTCATAGCTGGGTTAAAAATAAGTATTACCTGAACGAAAATGAACTAGGTTTCCTTACATGAGAAAACTCAGTGAGACATAGAAAGCTAATTAAGAAGCATGGTTGTGTCTGTGCTAGTACCTTATCCACTTAAAAAAAGTGGAAGCCACAGTCGGCGTTCTCGCCTCTGCGTGTAATGCACAGATTGCTTTGAATGCCTAACCTGTATCTTGTCACTCCACGTTTTAGCGGAGGGCACTTTGGTCGGCTGTTGTTGTTCTACGGCACTTCTGATATTGATGTAGTGGCTCTTGCAGTTGAGGAGGGTCAAGACTTACTGTCCTACTATGAATCGCCAATTCGAGGGGTGCCTGACCCACTTTGGAGAACTTGGGTGAACGTCTCTGCGATGGGGGAGCCCCAGGATACTTGTGCCACTTTGTGCCTCAAAGAACACGCGTGCTCAGCGTTTTCCTTTCTCAGTGCTTCTGAAGGCCCCCAGTGTTTTTGGATGACTTCATGGACCAGCCCAACAGCTAACAACTCAGACTTCTGGACCTACAAGAAAAACGTGACCAGAGTAGCATCTCTCTTTAGCAGTCAGGCTGTGGCTGGTAGTGACTATGAGCCTGTGGCGAGGCAGTGGGCCATCATGCTGGAAGGCGATGAATTTGCAAATCTCACCGTTTCTATTCTTCCCGATGATTTCCCAGAGATGGATGAGAGTTTCCTGATTTCTCTCCTCGAAGTTCATCTCATGAACATCACAGCCAGTTTTAAAAACCAGCCAACCATAGGACAGCCAAACACTTCTGCCGTTGTCATAGCATTAAATGGTGACGCCTTTGGAGTGTTTGTGATCTACAGCATTAGTCCCAACACCTCCGAAGATGGCTTCTATGTCGAAGTTCAGGAGCAGCCTCAAAGCACAGTGGAGATGGCGATCCACAGGACAGGGGGCAGCTTAGGTCAGGTGACAGTCGAATGGCGCGTCGTTGGTGGAACAGCTACTGAAGGTTTAGATTTTATAGGTGCTGGAGACATTCTGACTTTTGCTGAAGGTGAGTGATGGTTCTCAATGGATTTCAGTTCCCCCTGGGAAAGTCATTATAGTCCATTTTTAGGATAGTGTTCATATGCATTCTTACTATGTACATTCTTGCTAATATGTAAAAGTGAATGAAAAAAGTCGTAGTTGGCTTGTTAATGGTTGACCTGACATATAGAGGGCTGATGGGGCCCTACGCGTGGTATCTTTTTAGTTGAATAAAAAGAAAAGAGGGAATGTGAGGATTTTATCCCTTTTATGTGTGATAGCAGAGCCTTTAAGGAAATGTAGAAGCATATCTAAAGCCGGTTTTAATTTTGTAAAGGAAGTTATAAGAACGAGCCATGTATCCACAATTAAACATGTGAGTAAAAAGTATTGATAGCCAAGAAATGGGAAGCTTTTCATATGCACTGACAAATCAGGATAAACCTCCAAAGAAAATAACAAGTATAAATAGTATAAGGGCTTCCCTGGTGGCTCAGTGGTAAAGAATCTGCCTGCCAATGCAGGAGACACAGGTTCAGTTCCTGGGTTGGGAAGATCCCCTGGAGAAGGAAATGGCAACCCACTCCTGTATTCTTGCCTGGGAAATCCCATGGACAGGGTGAACTGGTGTGCTATAGTTCATGGGGTCACAAAGAGTTGGATATGACTTAGCAACTAAACAATAGCAACAGCATAAATAGTATAAACTTGGGCTTCCCTGGTGGCTCGGATGGTAAAGAATCCGCCTGCAAGCAGGTGACCTGGGTTTGATCCCACTCCACTCCAGTATTCTGGCCTGGAGCATTCCATGGACAGAGGAGCCTGGCAGGCTACAGTCCATGGGATCGCAGAGAGTCACACGACTGAGTGACTTTCACTTCACTGGGTGACTTTATTCATGTTATATTAAGTGTAGTGACCTAGTGAGAGATGAGCTTGTAATACTGGTCCTAGACTTGAATGGGATCACTATTTTAAATTTTCATGAACAGTGAAATTATAGAGAACTTGGACAATAATTAGGATTAGTGCAGATTTACCAATTCTTTTCCAGGGTTGATTGAATCACCACATATTTGAAAATTTTGAACGTTCATATATTTAAAATAGTTTTCTTTGGATGAAAGAAAGATATCTTTACTGAAATCATTTAACTCATGATTTGGGCACTTATAAATTCCATATGGCTTTTTAACATAGTTTTTTTTCTGATTGAAAGTAATTATACTCATAAAAGCTTCAGGTTATACAATAAAATGAAGGAAGTAAATGTTATTCGCAATTTCATATCTTAGAGCAATTCATTGCATATTTTATCCTTTAATGCATATACTTTTTTTTGGAAACAGTAATTAGGGGTTATGATGCATATAGATTATACTTTTGAAACATCTAATAAGCATTACATTTTAGAGTAACTTTTAAAGATAGTTTAAAACTTGTCTATAATGGTTGGGCTTGTGCTTAGTCACTCAATCGTGTCTGACTCTTTGCAACCCTGTGGGCTGTAGCCTGCCAGGCTCCTCTGTCTATGGAATTTTCCAGGCAGGGATACTGGAGTGGGTTGCCATTTTCTTCTCCAGGGGATATCTTCCCGACCTAGGAATCGAACCAGTTTCTCCTACATTGTAGATGGATTCATTACCTGCTGAGCCATCAGGGAAGCCCTCTATAATGGTTATTTCCTAGTAATTGATTTTGGGAACAATGGAATACTGATACACTTGATGTGGGAGGTATGTATGTGCATAGGTTACCAATTGGTAACATTTTCCCCTATTTCAAGGAAAGTAATGAAAATTTGAGGAGGGAGTGGAGATGAAAATTTCAGATTAGCTGTTTTAGTGGCTTTGGTAACTAGGAAGAATTCATCATGTAATGTAGTAGCATTACAACAGTTAGCATTAACCTTGAGTTGTAACTTTAGCATCATGCAAAATGGACTATATTTTGTAGTTGACCTGTATTCTCAGATAATACATATTCTCTTGAAGCAGTCTTAACACTGAATTGATAAAACATACCAGGGTCATGGGGATTCCCAGGTAAGTGGGAAGTGGTAAGGAATCCGCCTGCCAGTGCAGGAGACAGAGAGATGCAGGTTCAGTCCCTGGGTTGGGAAGATCCCCTAGAGTAGGAAATGGCAACCCACTCCAGTATTCTTGCCTGGAAAATTCCATGGACAGAGGCGCCTGGCAGGCTACAGTCCATGGGACCGCAAAGAGTTGGACATGCGTGAGCACACGTGTGCACTTGCACGCCAGCGTCATGAAACAGAGACCATGGATTCACACCTACTTTTTCCTTTGTCCTGCTTTTTCTCACCCTTTCAGCCTCTTTCAAAACAGTGAATTAGATGGGGACCACTGTAGGCTGAACAGCAGAAGCAGTGATGGGTTTGGGGGTGTTCAGTGGTCTGTCTACAAGTGGGGTCCTAGACTAAATTGCAGAGTAAATTCTTGGCCCTGCTTCTGTCACACATCGCTTTGAAGTCCTCTTCTGCCTCGTTCCCTTATTGTCCACATCCTGGGAACTAGTATTTGATGTTGTCATCTCATCTGGCTCCCCTAAGACTTATCCCATTTAGGTGGCTTCTTGGCCTCAGAATTTACCATCCTTTTCTGTTTCGCATTTTGACCACTATTCCCTAAGGGTCCTTAGTCTTTCAGGGAAGTTTTGGGTTGGTTATCTGAAAATCATTCACAGTAACACTAGGATGAGATTGAGATCCACCTTTCTAGAAGGAGCTATTTCTAAACAATAGTTGCTTCAGAGTCTCTTCCTCTAGCTAGGTCACGGTTCTAGGCTAGACACCAGGAATAAAATCATGATTCCTTGAAATAATTCTACCCTTTAACTTTCCGAATTCAAAATGTCCTTTCCACAGTCTGTCCATGTTAATGAAATTTTACAGTGCTTTATAAGTGAAAAGGGTATACAGGCTAACATATCAGTTTAGTTGCTCAGTTGTGTCTGACTTTTTGCGACCCCATGGACTGCAGCACGCCAGGCTTCTCTGTCCAGCACCAACTTACTTACCATGAGCTTACTCAAACTCATGTCCATTGAGTTGGTGATGCCATCCAACCGTCTCATCCTCTGCCATCCCCTTCTCCCCCAGCTTTCAATCTTTCCCAGCATCAGGGTCTTTTCCAATGAGTCAGTTCTTTGCATCAAGTGGCCCGAGTATCGGAGTTTCAGCTTCAGCATCAGTCCTTCCAATGAATATTCAGGACTGATTTCCTTTAGGTTTGACTGGTTGGATCTCCTTGCAGTCCAAGAGACTCTCAAGAGTCTTCTCCAACACCACAGTTCAAAAGCATCAATTCTTTGGTGCTCAGCTTTCTTTATAGTCCAATTCTCACATCCATACATGACTGCTGGAAAAACCATAGCTTTGACAAGAGGGACCTTTGTTGGCAAAATAATGCCTCTGCTTTTTAATATGCTGTCTAGATTGGTCATAACTTTTCTTCCAAGGAGCAAGCATCTTATAATTTCATGGCTGCAGTACATTTGCTTACAGTGACACTAATGTTGTTTAAGATATTGAACTGTTATAATTTACTCATGTATTTTTACTTAAAGGACTTGGCACGATGGTAAAGAATCCACCTGCCAATGCAGGAGACACAGGTTCTATCCCTGGGTGGGGAAGAGTCCTTGGAGGAGAAATTGGCAACCCACTCCAGTATTCTTGCCTGGGAAATGCCATGAACAGAGGAAGGAGTCTGGCAAGCTACAGTCTGTGAGGTTGCAGAAAGTCCAATATGACTGAGCAACTAAGCACCCACACATTTTAACTTACCAGTTTTTGGAGGAAGTTATTTTCAGCCTTTGTGAATTCTCTGTTGATGATTTTCTTACTTAGGTTTTATCCCATTAATTCTTTACAGGTGAAACCAAAAAGGTTGCCATTTTGACCATTTTGGATGACTCCGAGCCAGAGGATGATGAAATCATTGTAGTTAGTTTGGTGTACACGGAAGGTGGAAGTAGAATTTTGCCCAGTTCCGACACCGTCAGAGTGAACATTTTGGCCAATGACAATGTGGCAGGCATTGTTAGCTTTCAGACCACTTCCAGATCTGTCATAGGTCATGAAGGTGGGTTCTTTTTATTGTTGAGTACATTCACTCTCTTTTCCATGGAGGTAATTTTTTGTCTTGTCTTTTAAAGTTTCCCATTTTTACAGATTCTTTCATTATTTTGTACAGCTGGGTCTGTTAATATATGTGGAGCTTATTTGGGAGAGGGCTGTATAACTCGATCTGTTTAACTCGATTCAGGAGCCTCACAGATTGGTATTGTGTTCTAGCTTGCCACTCCCCACTAGTGTGATTTTAAGGAAATTGGTCAAACCTGGGATGCTCAGCTTTCTCATCTGTTAAATTACGGGAAATACTATTTCCTTCAGTGGTTTCTGTATGAGGATTAAATTAGCTCTAAATGCTAAGTGCTTAAGCCTAGTTTTAGGCGCATAGCATATGTATGCTAAGGGTTAACTGTTGATATTAAATGGTGAAATATTGACTGTTCCAAACAAATAGTAGTTTCTAATCAGTGACTATTTTAGCCTGGATTTTATATTTGTATGGCAGTATATTTATGAACTAAGTGCCAAATTAGAAAATTTATAAAGTATCCCCTTTTCCCATAAAAAACAGTAATTTCTTTGAAACTTAATATTTTACATCATTTATAGGGTTTACATTTATAGGCTGCTTTTTGTTTGTTTAAAGCATCATGACAATGTTTTTGTCTTTGCATAAGTCTGTTTGAGATAAAACTGGTATTTATAGATTGTGTATCACTATAATTTGTGTTTAAAAATAATTGTATCTCAAAGATTTAAGAAATGAAAAGGATATAGATCATGCATTTGGACTTTGGTTTTTATGATGAGAAAACTGACACACAGATTAAGTGACTGGACAGAATCCTATGGCTAGTGTTGCGGCTGTGCTGGAAACTGAGGGCATTTTAGTGTGCATCGTCTTTTACCTTACCATATTCCCAACTTGCAAGTTTATTCAACTTAATGCAAATATCTGAGACATTTTCCAACACTCTTCCCTCTTATTAATGGTTTAGAATCTCATATTGCCATAGCAACAGTGAGTAAAAGTGACTAACGAATTGCTGTAAATCCAGTCTAAAGACAGATCATCAACTCTCAAAAAATTATTTGTAGTATAATACGAGTAAAACGTCACCGCAGGATAAGTTAATCTTAATAATAATGACAACAACAATAACATTTATTGAGTGTTTTCTGCCTGCCAGACATTTTACATCCATTATTTTGCTTAATTTTAACAACAGTGTTATGAAGTGGGTATAATGATATACATCAGGTTTTCAGACAAGGAAACTGAATGTTTGAGGGACTACCCAGCACATAGTTATTCATGGTGGAGCTTAAACTAGTGCTGTCTGAATCCTGAGCATATGCTATAGGGCACCTTGTGAGAAGAAGCTTTGTTTTGCTTGAAGTTATGTCTACTGCAGAATTTGGCTATGCAGGAATGTCGGGTAAATATTTGAGTTGAAAGAATAATGAATTGAGTAACAGTGTCCATGTGAGAGGAGGAAATGGGTGAGAGAAGCTGACTCTATCTCGAGTTAGATGAATTGGATTTTTAGAGATAATAGTTGAAATCAGGAAAATTACTAAGATTTTGGTGGTCAAGGAAGAAAGGCAAATTGTCAAGGATGGAGCTGTGTGAAATACCAGGCGAGGGTCCAGGAAAGGCAAAAGGCAAAGGAGAGAGAGGAGAGAATGCTCTGCCAGAGGAGTGGGAAGAGACCAAAATAAGAGTGTGTTCTCATTAGTTATCAGAAGAAAGTAAGCCTTGTGTCTGTGCCGTACTAACCTGGGGAACCAGTGAGATTAGATTCCCAAATGGACTATAGGAAGCAGTAGTAACTGCAGAGGAATTTTAGAGGAGAACTTGGGATGGACAGCAAATTACTGAGGATAAAAGACAGGATGTAGACGCCCTGGGGGCAGTTAGCCCCTCAAAGTCTGGTCCTCAAGTTGATGTCTTCACACGAAGTGTTTTTTGCTTCTGGTTTGTGACAGGATAAATTCAAAAATTGAAATAATCTTTTCTAGAGACTTTTATAATCTCATTTTGCTGTGAAATCCAAAAGTGATATCTTTTGGGCTTATACTTTGTATGTGTGTCCTTTTGACATTTAACTTACCTACTCATTTATTTTTTTTCTGTTTTATAAAAGTGTCAGTCTGTGATAGATCAAGGAAAACAAAACAAAAACCCTTTGTCTTTCACTGCTTTAGGGGTAAGAAGCACTGTCTTAGGGGATATTCAGCTTGTTGGCTCTGAGAGCAAGGAAAGGAAAAAACTGGAGAAAGCTGATATGATTATCGTATCATATCTGATATGATAAAATAGATATAATAAATCTGCTTTATCGTATCAACCTGTGAGCATGAGTTTGGTACAGGAAATAGGACGATGGATTGCATTCATTAGTTAGGACTCCCTAGACTTTTTACATTGTAGATAGTAAAACAGAGAGTATTTTGGACTTGTTTTTATTTTGTTGAAGAAATACAGAGAAGAAGGTAATGTAGAAGAAGAGAATAAAAGTGTTAGTTTCATGGACGGTATAAATTCAGTAACCAGAAAGTATTAGATTTATTGGAGGACTTAAAAGCTGCTCTGCTGCTGCTGCTACTGCTAAGTCGCTTCAGTTGTGTCTGACTCTGTGCGACCCCATAGACGGCAGCCCACCAGGCTCCGCCGTCCCTGGGATTCTTCAGGCAAGAACACTGGAGTAGGTTGCCATTTCCTTCTCCAATGTATGAAAGTGAAAGTGAAGTCGCTCAGTCGTGTCCGACTCTAGCAACCCCATGGACTGCAGCCTACCAGGCTCCTCCATCCATGGGATTTTCTAGGCAAGAGTACTGGAGTGGGGTTTTCAGCAATATGATGGAATTTTTTTTCTAGGAGTACAAAAGTATTTGGATGTCCTGGATCACTTTAAGGGGATTAGAACTGTAAAGGAGCTAGTGCCACATTCATCTTAAGGAAATCTGGATGGTGGCCGTAGCGGTAGGTTGGGGGCTCTGAAGAAACATAGGCTGTCTGCTGAGCTCCTAGTCGTCTTGGAGAAACTGCACATCTGACACCCGTGTTCTCTTTCACCTGACCGAACTTAGCCTGAAAGCCAGATTGTGGTCTCTGCAGTTTCCAACAGCTAAATATCTGCAGGAGGATGCAAACAGGAAAAATGATTGATTCTTAAAACACATGGTCCACGTGTGGTATTGGTTAAATAGCCGCTTTATCATATCAACTTGTGAGCATGAGTTTGGTACAGGAAGCAGAAAGATGAATTGCTTTCATTTATTAGTACTCCCTAGACTTTTTACATTTTCCAAATAAAAAATGGAAGAAATTTCTATTTTTTTTAGTTTACTTTTCTTTCCCTTTCCTCCTGAACCTTTTCTTAGAGTCTAAGTTAATTTTCTTCTTTTCAAAAGCATTATGTTCAGCCTCAAGAATTCAGCATTTTGTGTGTGTATTCTTTATGTTACCGCAAAATTGCATAGAGAAATATATATCACGCAAAAGTTTACAAAAATGAAAACTTCACAGTGATTCTTCAAAGATAACTGCTAAGGAAATGAAATTATAAAAATGCCATGTGTGCTTTGGGCAGTGTTAACATTGCTTTTGACCTAGTGTTGGAGTTTCATTTATGTGATTAGTTTTAAAATGTGGACTGTGCTGAACTTCTGGCTTTAGGATACATTTTCAGTTCATGGGGAGGAATTGCCCTGGTGTTTAACAATATATTGAATTCTGTAAAATCCTACTTCTACATTTTTGTCCTAAGGCAATTGGATAGATGCCCAGTGGTAAATATTACTTTCTTTCAAATGTAATGGGCAGAATTGAGAAATATGGGAGAGTAGGTTTTTATCTCATGCTGTGTATAAATGTACTCTTTATAAATCTGTGTTAGATGGTTCACTTCACCCAGCTCTGCAGCATCAGAATCATTATGTCATGTTCAATAGATTTAAAATATTTCCTTTTCTTAGAGACAGCATATATCTTTTGTAGGCAAATATTTGAACAAGAGATGTGATTCTTTAAAAAATATTTATCAAACTGCTATATTAGAAGCATTCAACTTTCTATCTTAACTGTTCTTATTGACAGTATGTGTTTCATACTATTTGTATTTCTGTAATTGTTTTAAATCATTTTCTGTTGTAGAGCACAGTCAATCTGGATGGTACCTGTATACCATATATACATGAATCTATTAAAACACGTTTCCCATATTTTAGTTTTCCATTATTGTTATACACATTGTAGTTGATGTTTATCTTTGTGAGAAGAATCCTGATTTGTTTTGCAACAAGTAGATGAAACACTCTGGGTTATTAAAACAAATTTTATGCCTAGTTCTTATTTGTGTTAGGCTAGGCCAAGGGTGCATATGATAGATCATCTGCTTAGAGTTAAAATGTATCACTGACTTTTGCTAGACTCTCGACTTGATATCAAGATGATTTTCCAGGAGTTAGACTTTTCCGTAGGGGAGGGCCCTCCCTAGGGCTTCATCTTGGGAAAAAACTAGAAGCAGTACGTTGAGACATTTGTTATCTGAAAATTTGACTTTCCCTCTAGGCCTTATCTTCTGTCCTTCCCTTATATTTAGAAAACTGAGCACCTATTTCTAATTTTTTTCTTTTCCTATATTCTTTGACTCCTTCTCTAGGTAGAAGGTAGCTTTCCGGTAACTTTTCCTAGAAAGCATTTCAAATGGACCTAATTCTTAGCAGTCTTCCTTAAAGAGACAGAGTTTTTTGATTAATAGAAAATCTTCACATCATTCATACTACTGATATGAGTTTCAGTAGCTTTATACAATTATGTGTTTAAGGAATGCTTGATTTACCTTTTATGAGTGTGTGTTGTGCTTCAAATTGTGTTTCTTGTCATATTTTCTTGCAAGTTACTTGCGTGGTATTGTTAAATTTTCAAAAGTGGTCTTAAAATTGGTATTAGACTGAGTATTTTTACATGTAATAAGTTCAGAGGAGGATTTTACATCTTCTTAGCATTTCATTTTTAGTTTCACTTTTAATGGTGCATTTATTCCCAAATCTCTATGTACCATCTTACAACTGTAATTTTTTATTATGAAATGTACAGGTTCCCCTTCAACATGGGTTTTCATTGATCTACATTTTTTTTGCCATTTGTATTTTTATTACATCTTTAGTAGTTTTTCAAACTTACATAATTTTCATTTTTAAATATTACTATGTTTCCCTGAAATCCATGACTCTATACAACTTTATATTTGTGTTACCAGACAACGCTGTAGGTGAAACAGCTTCGTAACTCCAAAGGTCTCTCCATGGCTTTCAGTAATAAACCCTTGTGGAATTCTGCATGGTATACGAGAGAGCTGCTCTAGGGTTTCAGGACAGTGTCTGTGTTTTATTCCTCTGAGTTACACAAGTATCAATGTTTTGGATGGTATGGCAATTATTGCTGACTGTACCCATTCTTTCAGTTATATCCTAACCTTTGGACATTCTAATAGTGTTTCCTTTCTGTTTCAAAAAAATCCAAGTCATAGCCTACTAACATGATACAGTTAAAAATTTTTTTCATATTGAAACATTTTAAAATGTATACATTAAATATTGAATTGTTTTGGGAAATTTTATTTAGAAGTCTTTCTGATGTTTTTGCTTTCTTATATTTTCTGCTGTCCCAGAATAATGTATTGCATTAAAGTTATGTGTGCTCAAATGTAGTATGAAAATTTTTTGTTTATTAGTAATTTAAAAATTGAGGGTAAGAGGAGAAAGGGGTGACAGAGGATGAGATGGTTGGATGGCATCATCGACTCAATGGACATGAGTTTGAGGAAACTCAGGGAGATAGTGATGGATAGAGAAGCCTGGTGTGCTGCAATTCATGGGGTTGCAAAGAGTCAGACACGACTTAGCGACTGAACAACAACAAATTGAAATTAAGATAATCTCTAAATTAATTAATTTATGATATTTCAAGAAACCTGTTACAAGTAATTATTTAATTTTTTTTTTTTCAAGAGTAAAAAAGCTGTGGTAGTTAAAATATATTTGGAAAAAACTGTTGATATTTTTATTGCTATTCTCCTTTAAAAAAGGTCGGAAGTATTTAACTTGTTTAGATAACTAAATAAAAGTGATTTTTAAATGAATATGCATAGATTTCAACTATATGTCTCTGCTATAAAATTTGAATAAGGATGTGTTCTTTTAAAGCTTTTAAAACATTAATTCACTTATCTTTTTAAAATTATTATTACATTTTAGTGCTATGCTTCATTAGTATAATGTGTTCATCATCATCAAAATTTTGAATGCAGCATATTTTCAGCAAGCCATCACCAGTTTCCATAGGAGCTTACTTTTCACTTTAAGTTATTTAGAAGAGATGTCTGTTTTGATTTTCTTCAGTTTTATAAAGTATTACATGAGGATAAAAGCCAGGAATGGAAAGTACCTAAAATGCCTCAATTATCCAGGAAGGATAACTGTAACTTTGGTGAAGTTACAGAGGTTGATATACAGATTTGACACTTTTCCTTTGTATTTCTTTTTATAAACCAAAATCATTGATGGTATATGTAAGTTACAATTTAAAGAAATGTGATTTTCAGGTATTTGCAAGCATTTTTATGCATGCATTGTGTAAAATCACATTGCATACCAGTGTAAGGAATTTGTGTCCTTTTGAGAAGTGAAGAGAGAATTTACTTGTATTATTGCTAATTTTGACTATGAGGACTTAATTATTAAATTTACAGAACATTTCTGTTCTGGTGCATGTTTTGGAGTGTATAAAAAGTTTGTGTTTTCCATTTTAGCATGTGCTTTTTAACTTTTACACATTAAACTTCCTGAAGTTCTACTAAATGGAAGTATTTAGAAGTAGAATCAGCAGTAATGTGTTAACAAGCAGTAAGCATGTATAAAGCTTCTAGAAAATTGCAAACAGAACAGGTTTGTAATGTTTTTAGAAAAGGCGTTGTAGCAGTTGCATGTGTGGGATTTGGGTTTTGTTGACTTCAAATGAATAAGTTCATTTTACATTAAACATTCATCAATCTGTACATTTGACTTGCAGGAGAAATCTTACAGTTCCATGTGATACGAACACCCCCTGGTCGAGGAAATGTTACTGTTAGCTGGAAAATTACTGGGCAAAACCTAGAACTCAATTTTGCTAACTCTACTGGTCAACTCTTCTTTCCTGAGGTAATAGCACCAGGAAAAACTGGACTGAACTTCTTGGAGGAAACTGTGTTTTGTGAGGAAAATGGGAAAATTCTGATGATGTAATACAAGGATTAACAGAGATTGATAAGGGAGCTACTTCCTTAGGAACTCAAAGGATTTCTAAGACTTCAGGAGGGGGTTTGTTTTTGCATATGTGCTTGCGTGACTGGATCTCCTTTAAGCAAACAGAAAACGCTGGCTTCGTATCTGGGGCAAGCCCTCTTGGCCTCCTGCCCTCCCAGTGTTGGCAGCTGTGTCGTTCTGCAGATGATGAATACTCTTGTCCCTCTTTGCTTACTCCTCACTCTCGTGGAACGCTAATTACCCTTGGAACGTAAATGTTTCACTGCTATGAAACAGCTAATATAGCCCTAGAAACAAATGTCTTTTTATCTCTTGTTCACACAGTGTTTTTGAGCTTGCATTTAGGTGTTCTTTCTGATATTTGGAAAGAAGATGATTGGTGAAAGATAACTATGTAAAAACAGCTCTTGGGTACTAAGTTAGTACACTCTACTGTTACTCTTCATCTTCTCTTTTCCACACCCACTTGATAGGAATTCTCGTTTGCTGACATGTTTAATTATTTTTCTCTTCATTTCCACTGCCTAAACATAAGCCAAACCTTTATAACCTTCTGCCTTGATTACTTGATTACATTTGACTTCTGTTAACTGGTTTCCCTAAAACACTGGTCTTGTTTTCCATACTCCAGTTATTCCCATTCACCATTGCCATAGAAATCTCTCCAGACAATTGCATTGTCTGGAATTTTTAGTAGTGCTACATTGCTTATTAGATAAGATCTACATACATTAACTCAGCACTCAAAATCTTCTAGTTTGTTCTCCATCTACTTTAAGCCTGTTTTCCTAGGAGTCATGTTTTTCTTTTTAATATATACTTTATTTTTTAAGCCACAGAACAGTTTACATGAAACTATGTTTGGGTGCACGGTTTATAAAGACAATAAAAGTAGAAGATAGTTTGTGCTCAGTGACAGTAGAAAGATGAATTTCTTTGTGTTTGATACAGGGATCATTGAATAAAACAATATCTGTGCATTTGTTGGATGACAATATTCCTGAGGAGAAAGAAGTATACCAGGTCATTCTGTATGATGTCAGGACACAAGGTAACACAGAATTTTATTGTTATTTTTCTGGTATGTTATTTTCAGAAAAAATAATAGTTGCTATCTATATTTAACGATCGGAGAAGGCAATGGCACCCCACTCCAGTACTCTTGCATGGAAAATCCCATGGATGGAGGAGACTGGTAGGCTGTAGTCCATGGGGTCACTAAGAGTCGGACACGACTGAGCGATTTCACTTTAATTTTTCACTTTCATGTGTTGGAGAAGGAAATGGCAACCCACTCCAGTGTTCTTGCCTGGAGAATCCCAGGGACGGGGGAGCCTGGTGGGCTGCCGTCTATGAGGTTGCACAGAGTCGGAGACGACTGAAGCGACTTAGCAGCAGCAGCAGCAATATTTAACGATTAGGTGGATACCGATTTAAAAAATGTTACTTTAAATATCATCTGCCCTGTAACAGTTTAGATCCAAACAAATCAGCTCAGCATGAAAATACTTATAGATTCAGTTAAAAACTCTAGAATTTTTGCTAAGTATTTCCTATGGAATAAAATACATCTCCAAAGGTAGAATTTGGTAAAATTAATTTTATACTCAGTTCAGTTTAGTCGCTCAGTTGTGTCCAACTCTTTGCAACCCCATGAACCACAGCACGTCGGCCTCCCTGTCCATCATCAACTCCCAGTTTGGATTCTGGATCAGTTATATGGGATAAATTAGATTTAGTAATTTGTGTAAGTAATCCTCAGTTTCTGATCACTTTATGAAATTCAGATGACCAGTACAGCAACTAATAATAATTGGTCAAGCAAAAAAGAATCATGATTTACTACCTAAGAAGAAAAGTAAAAGGTAGCTTCTGTTTGTCAATCTAAAGATTTCTGTTAGAGAAGTAACAGTAACCACTTTCTGCTTACTTTACTGTGTTTCAGAGAGTGAGATTATATTTTAAGTGTTTAGCAGTTAATGCCAAATCACCGTTCGATTTCTTGTGGTCCCTGACTTTCTTAGGAGTTTCACCAGCAGGCGCTGCTCTGCTCGACGCTCAAGGATACGCAGCTGTTCTGACCGTAGAAGCCAGTGATGAACCACACGGAGTGTTAAATTTTGCTCTTTCATCAAGATTTGTTTTGCTGCAGGAGGCTAACACAACAGTTAAGCTTTTCATCAACAGAGAATTCGGATCTCTAGGTTTGTGTTACTCTAGACTGAATGGAATTTCCAGGCAGGTGCTTTTTAAGTATTCTACTAGGGTGGATGAAAGCCATTGCTAAAATAAACCAGGAATGGGGAAAAAAATGAACATTGTACTATCTAGTGTCACAAAATGCTGTACAATATACAGTCATACAGCATATGATAGCGGGTGGGCTATGGGTCCACTAACAGAGCTGGGCTTGGCCCAGGGTGACTCTGTTCCAATATGCCTCTCATTCTTCTCCTGCCACCGGTAGAGGCACTGAGGGCGAGCAAAAACATGCAGACTCCATCAGGTCTAGGCTCATAACTAGCACACAATCACTTTGCCTTTGTGCTAGCAGCCAAAATAAGTCACACAGTCAACCCAAAGTCTAGAGGCGGGGCGTCTGCCTTGCCCACAGCGCAGTATCACTGAGCCCTACATGGTAAAGGCCAGACACGTAGGAAGGGGTGAAGAATTGGGGGCCAACAGTGCAGCTACTGAGGTGCTTTTACGAAAGTCAAAAAGTTTGTAGTGTTATTTTTAAAAATTTATTTATTTTTAATTGAAGGATGTTTGCTTTACAATATTGTGTTGGTTTCTGTCATTCATCAACATGAACCGGCCATAGGTATACCTTTGGCCATAGGTATATCTTTGGTATACCTTTGTCCCCACCCTCTTGAACCTCCTATTTTTTAAAAAAAAAAACTTAATTATAAAACCTTTTCCCATCCAATTCACTTAGGAGCAATTAATGTCACGTATGCCACAGTTCCTGGAATGTTGAGCCGAAAGAACCAAACAGAAGGAAACCTTGCTGAGCCAGATGTGGACTTTGTCCCGGTCATTGGCTTTCTGATTTTAGAAGAAGGGGAAACAGCAGGAGCCATCGACATTACTATCCTTGAGGTAAAACACTTATTTTGCTGTTGCTGCACTAAACGTGAATAGCCAGCTAACAAGTAGAAATCGATTAAATGCTCTGGTGCCTTTAAATCAGCTTATTTCTTTTTGTGATTTCTTTTTTTAACCACACAGGGATTCTGTTCTGGTCTAGATAGGGTCATCTGTTGTCGTGTATGTTATTATAGAAACAACTTTTGATAAAGAAAATCTCTTTAGAGAAGTCCCCTTTAAGATGGCATTGGCCTGAGAGATTCCAGAGGAGCATTTTGATTACTCTGAAGGATTCATTGGAGCAGTGAAGCCATGTAGGTCAGCGTCTTAGTTGTTAAGACTGGTTAAATTAGAGATAGCAGGAAACTCACTAGGGGCTGATGGTATAAGATGTGATTATGGTCAAGCTTAAAGTAATCGTTGGTGACTGAAATTGTGTTTTAAATGATTTTTCACATTGCAGAATCTTGTGCTGCTTTGGGACCTGGTGTTTCAACTACCTAAATTCACTTCCAAGAGGTTTATGAAAATAATACCTATGGAGAGGGTAGGAGATGACTGTGAGGCAGAGGGTGGAGGAGGGAGAGAGTGAATATTGCCTTAGGAAATGATTTTTCAATTACCGTGTATTTTGGGGATTCTGTTTCTTAAAAATTCTTATTTTCTCAGAAGCTTTTTACATTTACAAAAGGAAAAGTACTAAACCATCTACCATCTGAAGTCAGTAATTCTTGTTTTGTTGTGACACTGTGACCTAATACAAGAATTTGAGAATTCTCTGTGACATACGACACAGGATTTGATGAAACTTTAAGGTGATCTTCTTTCAAATATAGTATCTGTTGATGTAACAATGAAAATAAATTATTCCTCAGATATGTTAGTTTTTAAAGCAGAAAGTCACCTTTCAGAGGTCTAGTTTACAGAGTCTTGTTCTATGAACACAGAATTTCAAAGTTTCCTTTGTTTCTCCCTAGGTCTTTGTAGCCCTTTCTGTTCTTAGATTATTAGCACAAGATTAAAAGACCACAAGTCTGTATGTGCAGAAATAAACCAGGCCGGGGGGATATATACAGTCTATACAGACTGAGGAGAGTTGTTCCGTGGGGACGGGGTACAGCGAGAGTAGATGGGAGACGGTCCCTGTACATCGCTAATTTTGTAATTCATTGGTCTGTGTATTATCGAAGACAGAGTCAGTAACTTGTATTTTCTTAATTTTTCATGTGGCAACATATCTCCATTAAACAGAATGAAGAGAGAGATACATATACTGATATTACATATTCATATATATATGTATACTGATTTCTGTGTAGATATTGCTGTCTGTCTAGTTGCTGATGATATGGTTTTGCTAGTCCTCCTGTTTTGAGCACCAGCCTTGTTAGTCATTAATCATAGTATTGTATGAAAATTAACCATCGCTAGTATCTATCACTCTGTAGGGACTCGCTCTAGGGCCAGCTACTCCATATACATTATGTATAACCAGTTTTACATATTTTTAATCAATATCCCCAAAGTAGCTGTTATTTCCCTCATTATAAATTGGAATTGGACTTCCCCTAGTGGTCCAGTGGTTAAGCATCTGCTATGCATTATGTTTAACCAGTTTTACATATTTTAAATCAATATCCCCCAAAAAAGAAAGGGAAAGTGAAGTCGCTCTGTCGTGTCCAACTCTTTGCAACCCCCATTGTAGCCTACTACGCTCCTCCATCCATGGGTTTTTCCAGGCAAGAGTACTTGAGTGGGTTGCCATTTCCTTCTCCAGGGCATCTTCCAGACTCAGGGATCGAACCTGGGTCTCCTGCATTGTAGGCAGACGCTTTACCATCTGAGCCACCAGGGAAGTCCCCAAAGTAGCTGTTATTTCCCTCATTATAAATTGGAATTGGATTTCCCTGGTGGTCCAGTGGTTAAGCATCTGCGTGCTGATGCAGGGGACACGGGTTCCATCCCTGCTCCAGGAAGATCCCATGTGCTGCAGGACAACTAAACCTGTGCGCCACAATGGCTGAGTCGGTGCTCTAGAGCCCAGGAGCCGCTGCTGCTGAAGCCTGCCAGCCCTAGAGCCTGTGCTCTGCAGCAAGAGAAGCCTCTGCAGTGAGAAGCCTCCACAGCAACTAGAGGGTGGCCGCTGCTCACCGCAGCTAGAGAAAGCCCATGTGCAGCAACGAACACCCAGCGTGGCCAAAAAAAACAAAGAAGACAGAATTGAGGCCTGAAAGTTTTAACAATGCACCTAAAATTACAGAAATGTTGTACTAGGTCTCTTTGACTACAAAGCCTGTGTTTTTCCCACCATGTTATTCTATTCTTCACTCTTAATTGGATATGAAAGCAATTTAAAATCTTTTACTCTTACTATATTTCAAATAATATTAAGCTTGTATAGTTATATAATTGTTTACATATTAGTCCAGGTAAAAACTGAAATCAATATAAAATGATTTCATGTGGTTCAACATAATAACATATAATCAGGTATAAAAGTTTAATAGTTTTATGTGTTTTTTTTTAAAAAATTTCAGCTTTATTGAAGTACAGTTAACCCATACTGCATGGTAAACTTACGTAAAGTCTTAAAAAGTATATAAAATTGGAAGGTAGTTAAAGCATATATTGTGTTGATTTGATTTATATTTACATTGTGAAAGGATTCTGCATATCTAGTTAACACCTCCATCACCTCATGTGTTTATCTTTTTGTGTGCATATGAACATACATGTTCTACCCTACCAGCAAATTTCACACAGTAAGGTGTTGTCGGCTGGAATCACTGTGTTTTCCTTTATTTATTTATTTATTTATTTATTTTTATTTAATTTTATTTTATTTTTAAACTTTACATAACTGTATTAGTTTTGCCAAATATCAAAATAAAGTGTTTTACTTTAGATCCTGAGATCTTAGTCATCTATAGCTGAGTTTGTACTCTTTTGCCAATTCCTTCCCTGTCCCCACCCCCAAATTCCCCACCTAGCCCCTGACAACCAATTTTCTATTCTCTGTTTTATGAGGATGACTCTTTATTTTTAGATTCCACATATAAGTTCTACCATACAGTATATCTTCCTTTGTCTGGCTTATTTCACTTAGCGTAATGCCTTCAAGATCCATCTTTGTTGTCAAGACGAATGATTTCCTTCTTTCTTGTGGCTGAACAATGTTCCATCTTACGTACCACATCTCACCCCTTCATCTGTTGATGGACACTTAGGCTGTTTCTGTAACTTGGCCACTGTGAATAATGCTGTAATGAATATGGGAGTGCGTATACCTCCTCATTATTCCATTTTCATTTCCTTTGGATAAATACCCAGGTGTGCGATTGCTGGTGGTTCTATTTTTAAGTTTCTCAGGAGCCTTCATATTGTTTTGCACAGTGACTGCCCCAGTGTACACTCTCACCAACAGTGTAAGGGGTCCCCTTTCTCCACATTCTCACCAACACTGATAGCTTTTTGATAATAGCCATTCTAACAGGTGTGAAGTGATGTCTCATTGTGGTTTTGACTTGATTTCTATGATGGTTAGTGACATTGAGCGCATTTTCATGCACAGGTTGGCCATTTGTATATCCTCCTTGGAAAAATTTCTATTCCATTCCTCTGCATTTTAAATCAGATTATTTGTTATTTTGCTGTTGACTTATATGACTGTTAAAATATATTTTGGATCTTTGTGATTTGCAAATATTTTCTTCCATTTGATAGGTTGCCTTTTGTTTTGCTGATGTTTTCTTCTGCTATGCAGAAGCTTTTCAGTTTGATGTAGTTCCACTTGTTATTTTTGCTCTTATTGCTTTTGTTTTTGGTGTTAAATCCAAAAAAATCATTGCTAAGGCATGTTTTTTTTTCTGACTTAAATCTTTTCTACTCTGTGTTTGGATTTTTATGTTTTCTGTATACCATTTAAATATATATATTTAAAAGATAATTTCAAAAAACAGCTTGTGAGAGGTAATTACTTTGAGAGCATAATTGTAGAGAATTTAATGGGTGAATTTTTGCAGGACGATATACCAGAACTAGAAGAATATTTCCTCGTGAATTTAACTCATGTGGAACTTATCATGGCTCCTTTCACTTCATTTCCTCCTAGATTAGGTATGCTGGCCTTTTTTGTTTGTTTGTTTCTGTTTACTCACTGCAAATGAAATAAAATTTCTTCAGTTTTTAATCAGAAATGATCATTGTGAAATTTGGTAATCTCAGCTATATGTGAAAATATGGTGAGCTTTTAGATTTAGTTTAAAGACCCTCATATATTGTAGTTGTGTGCATCGGACAGCATAAAGACATTTAAGAATTCCTGTGTGATGCTTCTTTAAACATTGCAATTATTTTATAAACAAATTTGTAATCTTCAAAATAGAATTAGTTCTTATGAAGTCATGTTCCTTTCAAAATTTAATTTGCTGTTTTCATTAGATCTCCAGATTATCAGGTGTTTTTATTTTCTCTTAGATTAAGAACAGCATTTGTTTGCTTGTTGTGTTCTCTGCTTCTGTTTTGACTTTTTATCTCTTTCCTTTCATGCTTTAGAAAAGACTCAGTTAATTCGTTACAGACTGAAAGGTAAAACTTGAACCTCAGTACAAATTTATGTAGATTACTTTAAAAAGAGAAATTCTTCCTATTAACGCACAAACTCCCGTTCACGATTTGGACAGTCGATATTGGAAAGTTTTTTGGAAACTTTCAGATGTGATGGCCTGGTGGGGGAAGAGGGGGTGGTGAGTAGCACTGAGGTCACCTGCTCCCTGTCCCTCGGTTAGACGGTGTTCCTGGCAGAGGGGAGATGAGTCTGGGTTAAAGGGGGAGAAGCATGGCCCTGAACTGTGGCCTGAGGAGTGGGACTTACTCACTCACTTCTGAGGCTCAGTGTGACAACTTTGGAAGTAGCAGAAGGGAATAATCAGTTTTTAATTTATTATTTGGAAAGTTTCCATTTTTATACAAAAGAAATACAAGATTCCAATGACTAGGCTGTTTATATCAAGCAGTTACTGAAAGGTTATTATTGTTCACACCAAGAAAATTCACAGAGTACATCATCTTCCCTGTACTCAGAGATAATTTGAACAATTTAGCTTTGGGTTAGTGCTTTCTAACGCTCTTATTTCCAAGTGTTTTGTAAATTGGGACCATCATCCTTAGTAGTAGTAGCCGTAGTAGTGTTAGTCGCCCAGTCGTGTCCGACTCTGCAACCCCATGGACTGTAGCCCGCCAGGCTCCTCTGTCCGTGGGATTCTTCAGGCAGGAACACTGGAGTGGGTTGCCATTTCCTTCTCCAGGGGATCTTCCCGACCCAGGGATCGAACCCGGGTCTCCTGCATTGCAGGCAGATTCTTTACTGTCTGTTATATTTGCCTGTTTTACAGATGAGGGAGCTGAGGCTTAGAGAAAGTAGGAATCATGCTGCAGTCACGCAGCTAGGAAATGGTGGGACTGGGCCTCTGCCCTGTAGCCTCTAGTCACAAATCCTGATGTTGTATTCTTCCTCGACGTTATTGATCTCCTGACTCACAGAGAATGCCCCTCTCCTTACCCTTCTTCACCTAGACAGCTGTCATAAGGATCCGAGAGTAAGGTGGAGCTTCTGAAATTTAAAAGATAAAAGTCAAACATATTAAAAAACAGAGCAAAACAGCAACTGGTTTAGTTACTATTTCAAGACTGAATAACAGATATTGGTAACATATCTGGTGCTTGGTGAACAGTGTAATACAGAATAAAAAGGGATTCGAAAATTTACGTTAAGCTTAGTCTTTATTCCACCTAACCTTTCCCCTTCTTTCCTACCCATCCCAACTTCTTTTTGTACCCCTGTCTCTCTCTGTCTCTTTGATGTCTGTATTTTTCTCTGCATTTCCTCTCTCTGTCTCCCCAGTTTTTCCTTCTTCTTTCTACTTCTTGCAGCTATCCCCATTTTCCTTTCCTCTTGAAATGGATTAAAATAATAGAAATAAAACCATAGCTCCAATTGCTTATTTTATCCTGTTCTCAGTTGATTAGATTTCTATGAGTTAGTGGTTCTCGTTAGCAAAAGTTTGCTTATTCATATAAGTATTTGTATCTTAGCATCTTTTGATCAGTGTTGACAGTACCTCTGTATACCAAAGGTGTGGTCTTTAAATTCTGTATCAAATAGTTCTCTTTTTAAATGCTTAAAGATATGTTTCTATGCTTTTTCAGATTCAGAGGGCTTGACTGCCCAAATCATCATTGATGCTAATGATGGTGCTCGAGGCATAATTGAGTGGCGGCAGAGCAGGTAAAGCCAAGGCTGTGTGAGCTCTCTTAACTGAGTTTCAGATTCTTTACTACCTAGTGAATAAAAGCTTGTAAAAATGAATGTTTTCTCTTTATCAAAGGTTTGAAGTACATGAAACCCAAGGAAGTCTAATGTTGGTAGCCCAGAGGAGGACGGGGGCTCTTGGCCATGTTTCCCTGTTTGTGTATGCCCAGAATTTGGAAGCACAGCTGGGAGTGGATTACACCTTTACACCAATGGTGAATTCATTGACGGTTACAGGGATTTAGGGCCTTGAAATAATAAACTTGAAATAATAAACTACTCTGTATTCCACAGTCAGTTAGAGCTGAAGAGTTCCACCTGGTGGAATAGCTCTCTTCACTGTTTTGGTAAATTATATAGATTGAATTTTCAGTACTGTTTCAAAGATTATTCTGTATTTCATTTCATTCATTATTTTATTGTAATATTTGATACTCACTTTTTTTTATTCATTTGCTGTCTAATTGCAATATTTGATACTGGAGGACACACATTATTGTGTTAAAGAGTTTATATCATTAGATGACCTTACTAGAGTGCTGCTTATGCCGCTTGAAAACGTTACTGCTTTCATTTCTTTGTTTTACTTTACTGAAACACCTTTAGTGTTTGAAAATATTTTTTGTCTTGTCTCTTGTTGCCTTTTACTGCTTAGCCAAATGTTTCCTTTCTTCCTACTGCTTTTTAAACTTAATTGAAAAAAAAAAAGGTCATGAAAAAGTAAGGAAAAGTCCCGTAAATAGCTTATTTCACATTCAGGGGTATGTCGTATTTATCTCCAAACATTTAAAAATGACTCAGTGTATTAAAATATAATACTGCCTACTTCTGCCTCTTGGACCAGATTCTTCATTTCGCTAATGGAGAGAGGTATAAAAACGTTGACATCATGATTCTTGATGATGACATTCCAGAAGGAGATGAAGCATTTCAGCTGATTTTAACAAATCCTTCTCCTGGACTGGAGCTGGGGGAAAATATAATAGGTAATTGATGATTTATACACAGCTCCCTCTCACCTCTCTTCACTCCTGAGTGAGCCCTGTGGTATGGGGGGGCATCTGCCACAGTCACACACTAACATTGTGCAGTTTTTTTCATGTAAGTCTTTTTACTTTGATTCCTAGGTATTGTTGCTATTGTGAACTAGGTCCCTTGTAGTTATATTTTTAAGTGATTATACATCCATCTACAATGCAGGAGACCCTGGTTCGATTCCTGGGTGAGGAGAATCCCCTGGAAAAGAGATAGACTATCCATTTCAGTATTTTTGGGCTTTTCTGGTGGCTCAGAGGGTAAAGAATCCACCTGTAATATGCGAAGCCTGGGTTCAATCCCTGGGTTGGGAAGATCCCCTGGAGGAGGCCATGACAACACACTCTAGTTAGTATTCTTGCCTGGACAATCCCCATTGACAGAGGAGCCTGGCAGGCTGCAGTCCATGGGGTCACAAAGAGTTAGACATGACTGAGCAACTAAGCACAGCACAGCACAGCACATATCTGATATATAGAGGTATTATCATAATCTTTTAGAATGCATGCTCTGAAGCAGATTTCCTAGCTTTGACAGCCATTTCTGCCACATCCAGGCTTGTGAGTGTCCACGCATTGCCTGTCTGTGCTTCAGTCATCAGTTCTGTGAAATGAGAATAGTAATAGAATCTACCCCATGGGGATACTGTGAGAATTCAGTGAGTTAAAAATGCTGGTTAAGAAATTTGTAAGTTCTCAGTAGTAGTAGTTGTTGTTTTGGCTGTTATTACCATTATTAGTAGTGGTAGTAGAAGATAGAAAGCTCTTAATTTCTGAAGCTTACTTAGTTTATATTTTGAACTCTTGTAATAGTTCTAATATTTTTTCTCTTGCCTTTTTGAGGAATGTCTGGAAATAGTGGATGCTGAGGCTTCCTTTCCGTTGCTTTTATACCTGTTACTTGGCTGGTAGCTCCAGGGCAATGCTGAACAGTAGCAGTGATGAGAGGCATCCCTGTCTTCTAATGTTTCAACATTAAACTTTAGTACTTTCTGTTGGCTTCTGAGAGATATTACTTTATCACATTGAAGAAGCTGCCTTTTGTCTCAAGATTACTGAATCTTTTTATTTATATCATGAGTGAGTGTAGAATTTCATTAAATGCCTTTTAACATTTATTTTTAAGATGATCTAGAAAAGCATTGAACTAGTTTACAGTGAAGTATCCACATACTTCCCACCACTTATAACCCATTCTATTTTAATTTATTGTTTTAATATTTTTATTCTGACAGCCTTCATTACCATCCTTGCTAATGACGATGGCCCTGGAGTTCTGTCGTTTAACAACAGTGAGCACTTTTTCCTACGAGAACCGACAGCTGTCTACATCCAGGAGAGTATGGCAGTGTTGTACGTTGTTCGGGAGCCTGCCCAAGGACTGTTTGGAACTGTAACCGTTCAGTTCATTGTGACAGAAGTGAATTCTTCAGTGGAGTCAAAAGATCTGACTCCTTCCAAAGGCTATGTTGTTTTAGAAGAAGGTGTTCGTTTCAAGGTACAGGATGAACCTTTAATGAGAATGAATGATTAATATTTACAAAATAATTTTCTCTTAGAGGAGCTCCCTTGATCTTAGAAAGAAAAAAAAATCCAGCTTAGGGGATAGGTGAAGATAATGACTAGATTACTACTGTGTTGTCTGTATAGAATGCAGCTGGAGAAATTTGCTCCATTAACAAAGTTGTGGAATGTGCAAATAACAAAGAAAATATGCATATTGGTGCTTTGAATGTTAAATATATTTAAATGGCATGCTTCACGTTATTGCCTTTAAATCATAAATTACAAGAAACTCCAGGCCCTTCATTGCAGTCATAAGCAGTAGGTAGTAATTCTTTTTGCCACATTGTTATTAAAATACAGCTGCTTGCTTCAGACAGCTTGTTTGAGAAGCAAGTATCTTATGAAAACAAGAATAGCTTGTTGGAGGAAGAATGCTGGATTTAGAATTAATCATAAATTGAACTATGCTTGCAGAAGTTCACTTTCTGAAACTTCTTTTTCTGTATGGTAATAATTTTCTGCTCCTGCTAATAAACTTTATTTTTAAAACACAGTTGAGGTTTAAAACAACTAATTGTATTAGCTTAAGCTATTTTTAAGCCAAGTATATAAAGTATAATATCTAAAATAATATATTTTAAAATATTTCACTGGAAAACTATCTAATTAAATAGTTTTATTTATGATCAATTTGTGTAACCTTTAACACACTTTTGAATTCATATTTATTTACATGTCCAGTTTTTTTTGTTTTTGGAAATTTAGAACATTTAATTGATTTGTTCAGGGACACTTACATCTTGATACAGATAAAAAGAATTCAAATTTGAAGTATTTTATGAATTTTCTGTTGCTTTACATTCACATGCTTTCCTTTTTTAAAAAATATTTTAAATTTTGTTTATTTAACTTTTTGTATATTTTAAACTTGTTATTATATACTTTTTTCTTAAAAGACTTTTTCATGGTGTATTTAAAGACCTTTCTATTCATTAGGCAAATTAAATGTTTGAACAAATTGGACTGAAAAGGTTTTTCTCTTACCTCTGTAACTACCTTTTTCCCCACATATTTTTATTTTCTGAGGTATGAACAGTAAAATACAAAAATTTTAGGCGCATGGGTCAGTGACTTTAAAAATATGTATACATTAACCTAACAACCACTCGGATTAATGTGTTAAACATTGCCATCAGACGGAAGTTTCCTTCTTGTCCCTTACCCTCCGCAGACAAAAATGCTTTCTGGTTTCTATCATGAGAGACTCATTTTGCTGATTCTTGAACTTCTTATAAATAGAGTCCTACAGTATTAATTCTTTTTGTGTCTAGCTTCTTTTGGTCAACACAATTTTTGATTGCACATGTGAGTAGTTAATGCTTTTTTAAATTGCCTGGTAGCATTTCATTGACTAGATGGCTGTTTGTTTATCCATTCTCCTGTTGATAAACAAATGGGGTTGTTTCTAATTTGTGCTTTTTAAGCGTGAGTCCTAGGCTGAAATGAGACTAATGTTATATAGCTAGGTCAGGATAAAGAAGTAGCAAAAAATGAAGACCTAAATTTAGTTTTTAAATCTCAATGATATTTTCAAATACTATACATATTTATTTTTAGACTTTTCAGTGGACTAAGTCAGTGTTGATAACCTTGAAAGGTATAACTTGAGAGAGTTGTTACTATTACATTTTGAGGATCGGTATTAAAAAAGAGGTGATATTTTCCAAAAGTATTGTTTTGTTGTCAAAAAATGTCAAATTACTCTATGTGTATGTGGCAAAAATACTGAATTCTAGTAATAATTTTTTGCTTATGTTTTCAGGCCCTACACATATCTGCCATACTGGACACAGAACCAGAGATGGATGAGCATTTTGTTTGCACCTTGTTTAATCCGACTGGAGGTGCTAGACTAGGGGCACGTGTTCAAACTCTGATAACCGTTTTGCAGAACCAGGCCCCTTTGGGGCTATTCAGTATCTCTGCAGTTGCAAATAGGTATAGTGTATTCATAAGAAAACTGTCATTTCTGAAGCTAAGTGGGAAATGTGATGTAAAGAAAATGCATAGGAAAACTGATCTCTGTTATAATGGGAATGTTTAAAATGAGCTCTAGCCGATAGATCCAGAGAGGCCACATGTCGTCATAACAGGAAGCATCAAAAATGTAATGATGCCCTATTTAATCGTGTTGTTAGAATTCTTGTTTGCTCAGAATCGAAACTCTCAGGCAAGAGCACTATTTTGTGTTTTCAATAATAATAAAAAATGAACAATATAAATTATGTTTAGGTGCTCAAATTAAATGAATGACTTTTTTTCTGTATGACTTTTCAATCATATATTAACATGATTGGGCTTTAGAAATTCCATCTAGAAGCTAACAAATATATATATTTTTAATATCTTACAAATATTCCAGATCTAGTTTTATTAACATGTTAAGAATTTTTTGATTTGTTCTTTTCTCTGTTAAGTGGTTTTGATTTACGTGAAAAGAAACTTAGGAATGACAGAGCTTTGTTTTCAAATATGTAGTGTGAAGTTACTGACTCTTAGCAGTTTCTTACTTTCATAGTATGAGATCATTGTGCTTTTGAAAATCCTCATAAATGAATGTTTTGAGCTGTAGATTCTAGCCTCCCTGCTGTGTAAAATTTGTGGATGGATCTCATCTTGATTTGTGTAAATTTAAAAGTGTATTAAATATATATTAGCAATGTGATATAGATATTTAATATGTAAAATGATATACTTTTTCTCCTTTCTGCAACCATTTGTTTCTTTTAGAGCCACCTCTGTAAGCATTGAAGAAGCCAACAGGACTGTATATTTAAGTGTGTCGCGTACTAATGGCATGGATTTAGCCGTGAGTGTGGAGTGGGAGACAGTTTCTGAAACAGCCTTTGGCATGAGTACGTTTAGTTTCTTGTAAGAACAAAATTCTATAACCAAGAAAGATTGCGTGTTTAAGATTTACATTTTCCATTATGAGTTGGATCTTATGGCTCTATTGAAAATGGATTATAAATATTTAATTCTTTGATTGCATTCACAAATGTTTATTGAGTGTGTCCTGTGCCCAGCATGATACTGAACTTGTGGAGCTCAGAGTTTAGGGAGAGGAAGAAATAAGTAAAAATCAGTTTGTAGTTTGAACTATAATAAATGTGTTTTAAAGGTGACGTTCTAAGTGTGAGAACATAAGACAATGCTTCCCAGGGGTGTCAGGGTTTGAACTAAGACTTGATGATGAGTGGGGATTATGCAAAGACCTGAGTTAGAGGAACATACAAGAGAAAGCAGGAAGCCAAGGCAGAAGTATAGAGCATATAAGTAAAAAACTGAAGAGTGGGCACTGGGTTTAGAAATAAGGGGGAGTGTTGAGTTTGGAGAGCTAGGTAAGACCAAATCATTCAAGAACTTGAAGGATATTATCACATACATTAGTCTTTATTTTAGGGTTATGGAAAGTCTCGTGATCTAGGCATGAGGGAGGGCTCCCATGTATAACAGGTGGGGTGGTATGATCACATTTACATTTTGAAGGCATCATTCTTGGTGCCATGTAAAGAATGGATTGGCACAGGAGAAATGAGAAGATAAAGGGACAAACATAAGGGCAACAGATGGTGGTAGCTTGGACGAGGTGATAGACTGGATGTGGAGAAGGTGCCGGCTGTGACTCCTAGGTCTCTGGCTTGTGCAGTGGTTGGAAAGTCATGCCTTCAGTTAGAAGGGGAGTACTGAGTGGGAACAAAGTGTTACTTTGGTGAGGGGACTCAAATATTTGAATTTGAGTTAAATTTTAGAAGACATTTCTTTAGACTCAATGAAAGATCTCTGCCGGAGAGAGAAATTTGAAACGGTTAGTGTGCATGTTGCTAAAAGTCATGGAAATTGACGTAAAACACTGGCCAGTGAGAATGGAGACAGAGAAGGGAAGAGAATCCAGACTGAGTCAAATGGAAGGAGAAGGGAGATGAGAAGGAGACTTAGAAGACCTGGTGAGAAACCCGGGGGAATGCAGGATTGCAGACAGCGGCAAAAGAGCTTTTGAAAAAGAGAGGAATGGTGAATTGTGCCAGCTGCTCTTGAGAAGTAAAGTAAGATGAGAACTGAAAAAAATACTCATTGTCATTAGCAAGAGCTATTTGCTTAGAGGGATGCAACACAAATAATATTTTGAGGTTTGGGTTCTGCATGTGTTTTATGGATGTACTTGTGAGAGTATATGTTGGAGATTCTTAAATCTCAACAGGCATTTTTTTATTCTTCATCCACCCTCTTCCTGAATTATGGTAGGGAAGGATTTAACCATATGGTTAAGATTTCAGTGCAAAATATTCACACTCTGAAGGTCAAAGCTATGGTGTTACAAAAGTGCCAAGGCAAGACTCTAAAATATTGGATTTCTAGGAGAGGAAATCACCAATGGATAGTACATAAAAGGCATTGGCATTATGACTTCTTGAACTAGTTATCTAAAAAGTGATCAGTAATTTACAGAGAGCCCAGGTTTCAACCTTGACATTTGTTCTTGGTATGCTATGTTTGCAACATTAACTAAAGTTTATAAAGAACTGACCTTCTATGGGAAGCTGTCGTGATAATAGAACATGGGAGGGTTTTTAAAAGGTATTCTCCATTAGGTGGAGGTTTTTGTTTTTGTTTAATTGTAGCACAGACTTTTAGGACAGGTATGAAATGTAATTATTGCACAAAATTTTAGGAGACGCAGGCTGATCGAGTTTGATAGCCACTGGTAGGGAGTCTGCTTTGGCATTCTTAAAATACGTTACACGTGAAGTTAGAAATTATTGGATGGGGTAGTTTCAAATTAATAGTGTTAAGTTTTTAAAACCTAGCATTTAGCATGTTTCCATAAAAGGTGTTTATTTTAAATTTCTCAGTTGTATTTTCATTATCTTTATGGAAGCTGCTAAAATCATACTGAACATATTTCTCTTTACAATATACATTTAATATTTATTTATAAATATACTCCAGAAAAGTCTTTGTGGGTTTAGATATAAAAAATTTTTCTTGTTTTTGTAAGTTGACACTGTTACTGGTTTGAAATTCTCTAGTTTGTCCCTTTGCTTTCTTATATACACACACGCACGCATGCGTGCACTTGCTTACCAGGGAAATATTTTCATTTCTGGTAACAAACTCACTAGTTACATTGTTTAAATAAACTGTGACTGACTAGGTGAAGTCTGGAGAGGATTTTACACAAGGAAACCATGGTTTATGTTTTTCAGGGGGAATGGATGTTACGTTTTCTATGTTTCAAAGCTTTCTGGATGCGTCAGCTTCTGGCTGGTGTTTCTTTACTTTGGAAGACTCAGTACATGGTTTAATGTTAAGAAAATTGTCTTCTACTCTTTACCGATGGCAAGGGATTTTTGTTCCATTTGAGGTAAGCATCACTTACGTTATGGTACACAGACTGAAATGTACATGTAGATTTTGGATGCCTCCTGATTTCCTATTATTCCTTGTTTCCCAGGATTTACGTATAGAAAATCCTAAAACATGTGAAGCTTTTAATATTGGTCTTTCCCCCTACTTTGTGATTACTCATGAAGAAAGAAATGAAGAAAAGTCTTCTGTTAATAGTGTGTATACATTCACATCTGGATTCAAATTATTCCTGGTAAAAAAAACTTCACTTTTTTTTGTAGATTGCTTTATTTAAAAGAAAAATCAGATTTGTGAGATTGAGCTAGATAGAAGATAGTATATGTTCTATGTTAACATGATAAAGGGCTTTTGTAAGTTAACACACATTTAGCAAGTTGTCTTAATCCAGGGATATTTTTGTCTTTCTTGAAATGACACAAAGATGTGCTTACCTAGGGATCAGAATGATTTTTCAAGTTTTGAGCTTCAAATATTTACTCAGCTTTACTGTATTCAGGACTTTTCTGCTTAAGCTTTCCTTTAAATTTTTATTGTCACTATTCTGTATTCTTTGCAGGTACAAAGAATCAATATTTCAGAAAGTTCTCAAGTAAGATATTTTACTTCAGACAGTCAAGATTATTTGATTGTTGCAAGTCAAAGTGATGATTCTCAGTTAACTCAGGTTTGATTCTTTTAAACTGAATTTTTTAATATAATCATTGAAACACATCAAAGGTTTAGTCTGTAGGTTTGGTATGAAAGAAAACCATAATTTGATTATGATAAAGTAGTAAAGAAGAATATAGATATTGATTAATCACAGTTAATATTTAAATGATACAGTCTTCAAGAACCAAGTGTAAAAATAGTCATGAATATTTAATTAGAATTTAATTGCATTGGAAAACATGGAGAAAAATCACACAACTGGTTTCACAGAGCTTCATCTTAACATTGCCAACGGGGCACATACCATCACCCCAGAAATCCCATATGTGTCTAATAAGCTGTATCACAGTGTCTTAATAAATATTTACTTGATAATTTTTGTCACTCCTCCAACTTCCATACCTGCTCTCATCTCTTCATATTCAGTTTATGACTTTGTTGAAATGAGAGCTACAAGGTGGAGATTACTCATCTTCCCAACCCCAGATTCAGAAAGCCCCCAATACCCAGTCTTATTCCTCCTCCTGTTGCAATGGCAGAAGTGTTTCTTCTATAAAAACCAGCTTCCTCACATAGGGGTCCCTCTTGCCTTCATAAGGGTTAGTTATTCCCTCTACTGTGTCACTAGCATCTTTCTCAGATTATTATCAGTTCAGTTCAGTTCAGTCGCTCAGTCGTGTCCGACTCTTTGTGACCCCATGACCTGCAGCACGCCAAGCCTCCCTGTCCATCACCAACTCCTGGAGTCTACCCAAACCCATGTCCATTGTGTCGGTGATGCCATCCAGCCATCTCATCCTCTGTCGTCCCCTTCTCCTCCTGCCCTCAATCCCAGCATCAGGGTCTTTTCCAGTGAGTCAGCTCTCTGCATCCGGTGGCCAAGTATTGGAGTTTCAGCTTCAACATCAGTCCTTCCAATGCACACCCAGGACTGATCTCCTTTAGGATGGACTGGTTGGATCTCCTTGCAGTCCAAGGGACTCTCAAGAGTCTTCTCCAACACCACAGTTCAAAAGCATCAATTCTTCGGCGCTCAGCTTTCTTTATAGTCCAACTCTCACATCCATACATGACTACAGGAAAAACCATAGCCTTGACTAGACATACCTTTGTTGACAAAGTAGTGTCTCTGCTTTTTAATATGTTGTCTAGGTTGGTCATAACTTTCCTTCCAAGGAGTAAGTGTCTTTTAATTTCGTGGCTGCAATCACTATCCGCAGTGATTTTGGAGCCCAGAAAAATAAAATCAGCCACTGTTTCCACTGTTCCCCATCTATTTCCCATGAAGTGATGGGACTGGATGCCATGATCTTAGTTTTTTGAATGTTGAGCCTTAAGCCAACTTTTTCCAATCTGTGTAATAATCTTCACATTTAAAAAGTGATTTATCTCCTGATCTCATCCCCCTTTACTTCTTGTTTCATTTCTCTTCTCCCCTCTGTAGTAAGATACCTTGAAAGAATCATCTACTTGCTTTGTAAACTTCTTCATGATTACTGATGACACCTGGCTTGCAAATGCAGTGGATGTTTTTGTCTGTCATTATTTTGCATTACTTCCCATTAGCATTTGACAGTCACCTCATCCTCAAACTTAAAGCATCTCTTCTCTTGATTTTTGGGATACCACACAGGTTTTTGTTCTGTTTGTCTGTGTCATCTTTCTTGGTCTCCAATGCTGCTTCCTTCTCCTTTTTCTGAACATAGATATCTTGGAGTTTTTCAAGTTCAGTTTTTTTTTCTCAGTTGTATTTTAAAAAATTGTTTTAAATTTATTTTTAATTGGAGGACAATTGCTTTACAATATTGTGTTGGTTTCTGCCATAATCAACATGAATCAGCCATAGGTATAAGTATGTCTTCTCCCTCTTAAACCTCCCTTCCCACCTCCCACCCCATCCCACCCCTCTAGGTTGTTAGAGAGCATGGGGTTGAACTCCCTGCATCATACAGCAAATTCCCACTGGCTGTCTGTTTTCCATCTGGTAAAGTATGAGTTTCAGTGCTACTCTCTCAGTTCATCCCACCCTGTCCTTCCTGTGCTGTGTCCACAAGTCTCTTCTCTATGTCCGTGTTTCCATTGCTGCCCTGTAGATATCAGATTCAGTGTTGGTTCACAGTTCTTTTTTTTTTTCCCTCTCCACTCATTCTGAGTATTTTTATCAGTCCTATTACTCTGAATATCACCTATAGGCTATTTTCCAAATTTACCAGTAGCCTTTTCTCTGTATTCTGGACCTCCTGTCTAACTGCATGTTGGCATGTCCACTTAGATATATTTTATGTAGCTAAGATTTAACATATCGCAAACTAAACTGTAGATTTTCTCCATGAAACTTGTTTCAAGTGTTTGCTTTTGTCTTGGGAGATAGTACCCTCGTAAATATGATTGCTCAAGATAGAATGCTGGGTTATAACTTTATTGATTTTTTCCTAGTTATTCATTCCCATCTAATTTATTATAAAGTCTTTTTGATTATATCTCCCCATACTTTTTTTGAATATGGGCACTTCTTTTCATCTCTGCTTCTTCTTCCCCTGATCCAGGTCCTCGTCACTTCTCAGCACACTAGTGGTAGTAGCCTCCTAGCTGGTTCTCCAAACTTCTCTGACCTCCTCAGATCCATGTGCCAAGTAGCTGGAGTAATCTTTAAAAAATATTAACTCATGTTGCTCCTCATTTTAAAATTATTCAGTGATTTCCTATTATGTTTGGAATAAATTCTAGATTATTTAATACAGATAGTTAATAGTATAATTGTATCATCTTCTTTGCCCAGCACAGTGCTGGGTCATGCCTGTTTTCCTGCAATGATTCAGATCGTCTCTTTCACCCTTCGTACAATGATTGTCTTTTTTACCCTGTGATAAATTGTATGGTCAACCAACAAAAGGAACCTCATGATCTTACCTGTCCTGTCTGATTCACTGCCCCAGTTCTGTCAACTCCATTCCAGCGGGGCCAGTCTTTATTCAGGTTGTGACAAACATTTTCTACCTTAGAAAATCTGTCATCCCATTCTTTCTCATTTTATTTCCTAGGAGAGTCATAATTCTCTATCATACCTTCCTAACTGTTAGGTTTAGCACTTGTCTCAGGTTAATAATCATACATTTATATAATTATTTATATGTTTATTGTTTGCATTTTTCTACTAGTTAATAAGATCCATAAAGGGAGAAGCAACTCTGTCTATAACTTCTTGCATAATGTTTGGCTTATATGTAATTCTTTGTGAAATTAACCAGATGGCATAAGAAATCAGGTGGATTCAGGATTTTCTTTTAGTTTTAAGTACATGAACACTCACTTGAAACCTGTATGCATTGCCACCTTCAGGAGTAAAAAGTTTAGATGTTTTATCTTCATATTCTATTGCTTGAGCAGTGAGTTATGATAATACAGCATTGCAAAGTTTCTTTTCCAGTTCTAAAGTTTTGGTATTTAAGCAATTTTCTTTTTCTGATTTTGAATTTCTCTTCTCTTGCTGTCACCCACCCCTGCCCAGGTGTATATTTGAACTTTATTTATTTTCAAATAACTTCTCTTCAAATCTCTGTGTATGCAGAGACACACAGATAAAAAGAGGGAGAGAGCAATGAAAAATCATGTTTTGATATCTTCTTATTTATGAAAGTATCTTCCTAACTAAATTAAAGAGTCCTAGAGAGTAACATATGATCTTGGCTCCATTCTTACAAGTGCTACATTCCTAGTCATGAGCGTTTTGCCTTTGATCGTTCCCTGCAGGTCTTCAGATGGAACGGAGGAAGCTTTGTTTGGCATCAGACCCTCTCTGTCCGAGGTGTGCTGAGCATGGCTTTGTTCACCAGAGGCGGCGCTGTGTTTTTAGCCATTGCCCAGGCTAATGCCGGGTCAAACTCCCTTTTACTCAGGTGGTCCAGCAATGAGTTTACTAACTTCCAGGAAGTTCCCATCAGTGGAACAACACAAGTGGAAGCCTTGACTTCAGGCGATAATATTTACTTAATTTTTGCCAAAACTGTCTTTCTAGGTAAGACCATAGAGTGTTTGCAAGCCATATACAGTTGTCATCGGAAGTACCTTGCATTCATATTATGTTCATATGGAAATACTCTTGTAATAATTTTTTTTGGCTAATCCATAGACTATTTCTCATTGGATCTATTGAGTGTCAGGTAAAGATGGATTTGGGGAACAAAGAAAAACATTCTAAGTGTTACGTCCATAACCTGTAGGTTTTCTGAACCACTGCATTAAAGATACTAAAATAAAACTGGAGTTGGGTGGGTAAAGTAGAAAGAATTAGGAAGATTTTACACTATATGTGCAAACAGGTAACTTTTTATATGCCTGTGCTTAGGATGCTATGGATAGCCTGCAGTGGTAATAAATAGTACCAAGTGACTTTTGATGAGACCATTTAAAAATACTCTCTGAATACAGATATCCTTTTTTTCTGCTTAGCGGTAGTTTTATAGATAAAATTTCAACATTCCTAAAAAGTAAAGCTTCAATATTCTTTTTTTGATATCAAATCATAATTAGTGGCTAACCCATGCTTATACTTGTGGTGAATGCAAAAAGACTTTTGAAGTGTTTCCAAATTGTATTTTTGTTTAATTGAATGAATTCTGAAGAAATGTCATACTGTTTGTTTCTTTAATTAAATCTGACATTTTTATTATAGTTTTATTGTGTAATTTTGTCATTTTTTTTTCTGTAACTTTTGCCTTCAGATTGGTCTTTTATTCTTTTATTGTAGGAGATCAGAATTCAGTTGACATTTTCGTCTGGGAGGCAGGACAGTCTTCTTTCAGATATTTTCAATCCCTGGATTTTGCAGCTGTTAATAAGATCCACTCTTTCACACCAGCTTCAGGAATAGGTAAAGCATTTCAAATGTTAACAGATCCTAAAGGAAGTGTGAAAAGCTGGAATGGTGTCAGTCTTACTGAATTAGAAGTAGTATCACTCTAGGTACTTTAATATGGATGTAAAATTAAGATCTCTTCAATAATATTTCCAGAATTCTTAGAATTTCAAAAGGAGTGGACCCTGTGCTTGAGAAGAATCAGAATGACTAAAATAGTTCAGTTGGTTAGTCGTGTCCAACTCTTTGTGACCCCACGGACTGCAGCACGCCAGGCTTCCCTGTCTATCACCAACTCTTGGAGCTTGCTCAAACTCATGTCCATAGAGTCGGTGATGCCATCCAACCATCTCATCCTCTGTTGTTCCCTTCTCCTCCCGCCTTCAACCTTTCCCAGCATCAGGGTATTTCCAGTGAGTCAGTTCTTTGCATCACGTGGCCAGAGTATTGGAGTTTCAGCTTTAGCATCAGTCCTTCCAATGAATATTCAGGACTGATTTCCTTTAGGATAGACTGGCTGGATCTCCTTGCAGTCCAAGGAACTCTCAAGAGTCTTCTCCAGCACCACAGTTCAAAAGCATCAATTTTAAGAGGAAAATTATTAGTGAAGGATAAATAAAAATAATGTATTTCTTTTGTCTAGAGAAAATGCAGAGTAACATTCTACACACTTTTTAAAAAATGAAAATATTTAAAAGTGGGATAGCAAATATCCACATACAAGAGTTTGTTTAAAGTCAGAAAATAATTATGAGAATTCTGCTTTCCTCCTTCACTCTCCGAACTTTTTCCTTCAGTCAAAATCCTTTCTTGGTCCTCTGTACCTTAAATCCACATCAGAAATATAAGCAGTCTTATAATCTCAGTGGTTTCACTAAGTCTGTTAGTGAGAACCCAAGGGGTTAATGCTATCTGGAGGCTGTAGGATTATTTTCAGTTGCTAAGAAAGCACTTGAGCCGAGAGGCACCTAGTGGCCATGAGGTGAAGAAGCCAAGGACAGTTGACCTCGTGAGGTTGGAGGCTGCCTCCCAGAGCAGGTGTGAACAGCTCAGAAAGCGAGCGCATGAGACAGTGTGTCTTCTGTGAGGTGCCCCGTGGAACTTAGAGGCCAACTGCGAGCGACTCAGTGGGCGAACAAATCTGGGTCCCACTTGCAAACTGAGACACAACGATTCAGTATGAATTAAATAGCATCATTTGTTAAATAGCCATATATAAGTCAGTGTTCAAAGTTGTGAAGAATCCCTCACCTTCAAAGGCTTAATGTCTGATTGGAGAAGCAAGAAAAATATGAAGAGAAATATTCAACGTAGAGTACCGATACCGTTAGCTGTGTGAATGATAGAGCATTGGAGTGGTTAAAAGGTCCAAGAGGGGAGCCGGAGCTGTGCCTGGGTGCATTGCTAGGGAATACTGTGGGCAGGGGCAGAGTTGGGAGTGAAAGAGAAAGGCAGAAGTGTGTGACGTTGAGGGCACAGTGAAGAGGCTGGAGTGCAGAGGACAGAGGCTTGGACTCAGAATCAGTGGTGGCAGGGTTGAGGACAGGCAGGCTAGAGCCTATGCAAGAAGGTCTGGAATGGTAGGCCCGGGGGTTGAACTGTGCCCAGGGGTAGTCCAGCAGTTCCTAAACGTTTTGTTCTTAGAAACGTCTCACCCGCTTAAAAAATTTGAGGACCCTGAAGAGCTTTGGTTTGTGTGGATTATATCTATTGATATATTAGAAATTAAAACTGAGAAATGTAGAAGATACTAATTCATTTAAAAGTGAAAAGTGAAAGTCTCTCATTTGTGTCTGACTCTTTGCGACCCCATGGACTGACTATACTGTCCGTGGAATTCTCCAGGCCAGAATACCGGAGTGGGTGTCTGTTCCCTTCTCCATATTCATTGCAAAATGACAGCAATAAACTCATTACCTGTCAACATAAATACTATACCCCTTAATTTTAAAAACAAAACCTTTATAAGAAGAGTGGCACTGGCTTTTTTTTTTTTTTTTTGTAGATCTCTTTACTTTCTAGTTTAATAGCTGGATTCTCATGTCTGTATCTGTAATTTAGCCTTTTGCAATAATATCAGTCATCTGGCCTATGGGAGATCCCACTGGGCCCTCATGAGAGAATGTGAGTGAAGTAGACAGAGAGCGTCTTGGTATTATTAGGGAAGTTGTTTTGCCATCATAGAACCTCTTAGAGAGTCTCAAGGACTCTTAGGGGTCCCTGGAATCAGGGAGCGTTACTGAGGTAGAGAAACCCTCACACGCGTTTCAAAGGCAGATGATGACCCAAGGTGTGTTTTACGACTCCCACCTGGTTTCGCTGTGTAGGACATGCTGTGCTGTGCGCAGCTGCCCAGGCCAGAGGAATGGAGAATCCTTAGTGGGCGGTTAGAAGTGAGGGACTGAATCAGGAGGACATCAGTAAGAGGACCTGTTGACCCGTGGGGGTCGTTGAATTCACAGGAGTTAAAAATCGACAGAGAAAATGCTGTTGAGAAGAGGAGAGAATCTTGCACAAATGCAGGAATCTGTTTGTGGGTTTTCCTCTTAGGTGCCCAGCCTCTGCTTTCTCGGGCAGGTGTTAGAACCTTTAGGCACGGTCACCTTCAGCCACCACAGCCACTGCCCAGGACTGGGAGCCCGTGTACCTCATTTTCATGGTGGATGATTATCTGGCTGTGTTGAGCTTCCGTGGGTCCTGCTCCCCCTTCCCCTGCCTCGCATCCTCGCAGGTGTCCACGCTGTGTGCTCCCCTCGCTTGGACTCTTCTGTCATTCTCCTGCCTCCGCACGAGTCCTGTGGCTGCTGCAGCCCCCTTGTCTGTCTCCGCTCTGCTCACACTTTTCTTAAATACCTTCCCTTTACATTGTCAGCCTCTGACAGCCTGTCGGTCTATGAAGCTATTCTGTGACAGCCACCTCTGACTTTCTTCTCACTCACTCAACAATCGACTAACTGAATAAATTCCGTATCTTCCATCATATATTTGTTTAGTTTTTGTCTGCTTGTCCTTTGATTTTGTGCCTTTATCATTTTTTTTTTTTACTTTTCTCAGACCTCAAGATTTCAAGTGGACTAACTACATCTTGAGCTACTTATTATGATTCAAAATAGTTGCCTAATGAATGTGTTTAAGGATGAAGAGTGCTGCCTGAATGGGCCTTTAATTGAAGTTATAGAATTCCCTTTAAAGACTTTAAAAAAATAGAATAGGCACACTTTCTAAAAGAATTTGTGAAAAATTCTGCCAGAGGCTTGTTAAGGGACCATTGTGAGGTCTCTTTATTTCTTTTGTTTCTGTCACTTGAGGATGCAGAAGTATGAAAAGATTATAGGTAATTATTTAAATGGCTTATTATAGATCTCCTGAAAGCTGAAATTATGCATTAAATAATATACAAGGACTTTCTTATTTTGAACGTGTCAAATATTTTATTAAAAGTATTAGATTGGAGCCATGACTCGGAGGGTTACATATTTATTCTGGTTAATGACTTGACAGAGATTAGTGACTGAATTATTTAAATGAAAGAGGAAGAATGAGTATAACAAAGACTGCCAAGACATATAAACCTAACTTCCCCTTCTCCCTGTTTTCCTTCATTATTTAATAGATATTTCTTAGTGCCAGTTATGTGCCCAGCACATAAGGCCAGTTATGTGCGCAAGAAGACAGGGATAAGCAAAATCAGGTATAGTTCTTGCCCTGAAGAAGTTTTAACGTCTAATAGGGAAGAAGGGCCATTATATATAATCACACAAGTTAAGTTTTTGGCTACAAACAGATAACCACCATTAAAAAAATAACTTGCATAATACAAAGATGAATGACCTAGTCTAAGGGATGCCCAGAATGCTTTCTTAAGGAAGAAACATTTACTTGTGAACTATAGGATGAGTAGGGTTGATGAGACAAAGATTTGAGCATAAGGCAGGCTCTAGACAAAAGGAACAGTGTGGGTAAAAAGGTCAGTGTCTGGGAAAGGACCCGGAAGACGGCAGTGTGGCGGTGAGGGGAGAGTGGTCCAGGGTGTAACCGAGGATGAAATCAGATAGGCCATAGGGACTTAAAGGGTTATTGTTTCTATCCGGTAAGTATTAGGGTGCCTTTTCTGAGAATGTGGTGAGGAGATGAAAAAGAGAAGGGTGCAGAGAGAGAGAAAGAGGAAGACAATGAGGCCGAGATTGTGTGTGAGAGTGAGTGAGTGTGTGTGTGTGTGTTTTCAAAATGGAGTGTGGATTGCCAATGGGAGAAAGCGTAGAGGCTGGTAAGAGAAGACAAGCTGGGGGCTCTCATCACAATTGACACTAAAGATCTTGAATTTTGGAGCTTGGAAAGCGGTAGGTGATCCAGGTCAAAGTCAGAGAAGCAGATTAATTCAGAAGCTGTCTCACAAGATGTGGGAGCTGGCGGTTGATTACGTACGGGGGTAGGTAAGGGCGTGAATGCCAACAGTGAGCCCTCAGTTCATTTGCTCAGTTGTGTCCGACTCTTGGCGACCCCATTGGCTGCAGCACGTCAGGCTTTCCTGTCCATCACCAACTCCTGGAGCTTGCTCAAACTCATGTCCATCGAGTCAGTGATGCCACCCAACCATCTCATCCTCTGTCGTCCCCTTCTCCTGCCTTCAATCTTTCCCAGCATCAGGGTCTTTTCTAATGAGTCAGTTCTTTGCATCAGGTGGCCAAAGTATTGGAGTTTAAATTTCATCATCAGTCCTTCCAGTGAATATTTGGGACTGATTTCCTTTAGGATGGACTGGTTTGATCTCCTTGCAGTCCAAGGGACTCTCTAGAGTCTTCTTAACATCATAGTTTAAAAGCATCAATTCTTTGGTGCTCAGCTTTCTTTATGGTCCAGCTCTCACATCCATACATGACTACTGGAAAAACCATAGCTTTGATTCTACGAACATTTGCCAGTAAAGTAATGTCTCTGCTTTTCAATATGCTGTTTAGTTTGGTCATAGCTTTTCTTCCAAGGAGCAAGCGTCTTTTAATTTCGTGGCTGCAGTCACCATCTGCAGTGATTTTAGAGCTCAAGAAAATAAAGTCTCTCACTGTTTCCACTGTTTGCCCATCTATTTGCCATGAAGTGATGGGACTGGATGCCATGATCTTTGTTTTTTGAATGTTGAGTTTTAAGCTTTTCCACTCTCCTCTTTCACTTTCATCAAGAGGCTCTTTAGTTCCTGTTGGCTTTAGTCATGGAACTTCTCTTTGTCCACATGCACTTTTTAAATAATCTTATCCAATTGCCTTCCTTTGGGATATTTTTTCTTTCTTATGGAAGAGAATTCTGTAATCAGTACTAGTTAAAATTCTGTTCCCTGGAGTAGGTAGAGATTTAAGAATATTTTTTTCCTTTATAAATTCTCTGTCCAATATCATAATCTTAAACAAATATGCATGTCTATTTTCTGAGAAAGTACTCCCTGCATACATATATGTAGATTTGAGCCTGTATATTTCCTGCTCTGAATGTCTGATTATCTATTTGCTGCCTTGTCATTCTAATGAGATTGCAAGGATTTGAATAGGGTGTATCTCTAAGGGTTAAGCTACATAATCAGTGATATTCAGAACACTTCAGTTTATGATTCTGGTTAGACTATAAAATCAGTTAAACTTGAGAGATGTTGTGATTCATCTGAGGAGATTGCTCTTTACTGACTGTGTACCATTTTACAAAGCTTTATGAAAAATATTTGAAGAGTTTAAAATGCAAGTTTATTAATAACCTTTCTTGATCTTTACTATGTAACATATACTAAACTGAAATAGTAGTTAATTTAATTACCATAGATAAACATGATCAATAGTTCTTGATATTTAATAATGAGGATATGGGGTTTTCCATTTTAACCTATTGGCTACAACTGTAGAAAGACCCATGTTTTTGGTTCTGTGTGCTATTTTAATGCATAGTCAATCTTATATGATATCTTCTTATTCCAGTGTGTTTTTCCAAGTATTGGAATTTGTGCATGTTTCTGACTTTTCTTCCTAGTTTTAAGTCTGAAGATTGCTGAATGGTATATACAGTGTAGTGAGCCCCCTTCTGCTCCTAACTTTTGTAGGTATAATTATATGCCATTCCTTTGAACTATTAAGAGCATGCTTTCCTACCAGCATTTCAAAATGCATTGGCAGAATATACTGAATATATTGGTCTTTATTGAATACAGAATATAATCAAAGATCATAAAGCTGCTAATATCCTTAGGGCACCTTTAAGAATTTATCAGATGAAAATAAAATGATTACCTCTGTCTCTAGTTAATATTGACAAAGAGAAAACAAAAGTAAACATCCAAAGGAGGGGAATAATTAAATATATTTTAATATTAGTAGTCTAGTATCTGTATATAAAATTATAAATCTGGATTGCTATATTATAAATATAGCATTAAGCTGTTTAATTAAGTTTTCTCACATTTAGACTATTTATAATTTGTCAATTGTGAATTCATATGGATTCACTGGAAAGGAAAATGCAAAAATGAAACATTCAGTGGTAGAATTACCGATCTTGTTCACTTTAGAAAGTATCTTTCAGTGCTATTCCATAAATACATATTAAGGTGAATGCAAGAGTTTAAAATCCATTTGGGTTTTATTAGCTTTTGATTTTTTAAACAAATTAAGTGGGTTGTGGGTACATTGTCAGACTGACTTGGTTGTTTCACAGTGTTTTAAAATTATTGTTTATATCCAGTTGTTTCAGAAATTGTACCGTATTCAGTTACTTCAGCAGTCTAAATGTGGCTTTGGGAGGTGGGAGAGTTTTGTTGCTATACCAGTGTTGGGAGCCTGTGAGTTGACATTCACTTTTCACTCTGGCTCCCTTTTCTTTCCTTCCTGTAGTCCACTTACTTCTTCTTGGCCAAGCTGTGTCTGTGCTTTACTGCTGGAATTCAGAGCTGAATCACTTCTCTTTTCTTCTTGAAGCACCATCTGCTTATGATGCAGCCTTTGTTACAGTGAAGTCCCTTAATTCAAGCAAAAATTTAATTGCTCTTGCAGGAGCCACCCACTCACATATATATGAGCTAGCCTACGTCTCAAGCCAGTCTGACTTTATTCCTAGGTAGGTCCAACATTTTATGTTGAATGTCTTTATCTCACCATAATTTTGTATGGCACTCATTTTTAAGTCTTTATGTAGTGATGGAAAAATACACAAAATATACAAGCTGTTTATAAACCAGAAGTTTGCTTATTATCTGTATTTCTAATATCTATTTTTCCAGGTTAATTAGTATTAATTATGTTTTGGATTAGAATTTTACTAATGAAATATGATTTCTGTGCACTTTTAGTAGTAATAAACATTATGAGAATTTTATGATTACAATTTATATGGTTTTAATTTGTTGCAATAGACTTATTTTATATGTACTTCTTATGCTAGTTCAGGTGAATTGATATTTGAGCCTGGAGACAAAGAAGCTATAATAGCAGTAAATGTCCTCGATGATACAGTTCCGGAGGAAGACGAATCCTTCAGAGTTCAGCTGAAAAATCCCAAAGGAGGAGCAGAGATTGGTATTAATGGTTATGTACAAATAACTATTCTGTCTAATGATGATGCCTATGGAGTTGTTGGATTTGCTCAGGTAAAGATCCCACACTTAGAAGGCAAATGGTTTATTCACGGTATTACTTTTTAGCTGCTATCAGCGCTCAGTGATTCATATTTTGAGTGTCTTAAGCCCCTCTTTTGCTCCCTTTCCCACTTCACCCCCTACTCTGCATTATAAGGTGAATTCTACTGATGACTGAAATGTATAGACTGGCACAGTGGACCCTGAGTCACCTTGACTTGACCTTGTTTTGCTACTGATCTTTGTAAGATTGAATTTGAATGGTACTAGCTGGCCTTAGTCCAGGAGTTTGGCTCTGCTGTTACCCTTGTTTCCAGAGGGTAATGGTGAAGCAGATTCCAGTACACTATGCACTGTGTCTTGTCACACTCATCACCTGCAAATGTATTGCTGTCCATTTATGCCTTTGTTGCTTCTTTATGAGAGAAAGAGAGAGAGATGTTTATAATTACATGTGTGTTGTTCATATGGACATGCTCTTTCCTGAGGAAAGAGGCCTGTGCAGTTCTTCCCAGGTCGACTTCCACACCCAGACTTCACATCCTTTTGTTGCTTAGTTACTCAGTCATGTCCGACTCTTTGCGACCCCATGGACTGTAGCCCACCAGGCTCCTCTGTCCATGGGATTTTCCAGGCAAGAATCTTGGAGTGGGTTGTCATTTCTTTCTCCAGGGGTCTTCCCAAACCAGGGATCAAAACTGCACCTCTTACATCTCCTTCATTGACGGCAGATTCTTTACCACTGAGCCACCTGGGAGGTCCTTCACCTTCCTATGCCAGTGAGGAGAAGGTCCCTCTTCATTTTGCATCGTTTGATCCTATTTGCAAAATGTATACTGATTTCTTAATTAGAGTTACAACTGCAGCTATCTTGTGTGTTTTTTTTAAATACTTTGCAAGTAAGGAAACCCTGACAGAAGCTGATTTAAACGCCTAGGGTATATCTACAGAGAAGGTGGGCTTGGAGTTGGTTGGTTGCTCTGCTCTGTCACTGTGGTTCGGATTCTTTTTGCTTCTCTACTTTGCCAGCACAAAGCTTATCTTTCATTTTGTTGTTCGAAAGCTGATGCTGTTGTTAAGGCCGCTGCTTTCTTGTCCTTGTTTGTTCATATCCAGTTGTAGAAGAGAGATGCTTTATGTGGCTCTTGGTGTAAGAAAGAAGTTTCCCAAATGCTTCTTTGTATGTCTCATTGCCCAGAGCTGGGGTGACAAGCTCACTTAGTCATTTATTCATTCAAGTAGCAGTGTGATCTAACTCACACTTTAAAGGACATTATGTTCATAGAATTGAGACTAGGTTGTACGTGGGCAAGGACTGAAGCAGACGAGGTAAGAGACTAGAGCAGAAATGAGCAATTCAGCAGAAAATGGTAAAGCCATAGGGAGCATGAATGTGCCTTTCACCAAGACACAACCTTTGTAGAAGGAGCAGTGTGGGGGGATAAAATAAGGAGTTTTGAACTTATTAATGCTTCCACAGGTTGTGGGATCACTCTGTTATCTAGTCTGTCCATTTATGAAGCCAAAGGCAGGTCAGCTTCCTCTGAGGCAGCTCTGCCCAAAAGAATTATAATATGAGCCCCTAGGTAATTCTGAGTTTTCTAGAAGCCCCATTAGAAAAGTACAAAGAAACACGTGAAGTCGGTTTTCATGTTTTATTTAACCCAGTATATTTGAAATACTGTTGTTTAAACATGTAGTCAACATAGAATTACTTAGGAAATATTTGACATCCCTTTTTTCATATTTTGTCTTCAAATCCAGTGGGCATTTTTATTCTTAAAGGTGCCATTTCATGTGGCGAGTGGCTGCTCTGCAGAACAGAGTAACCCGAAGACATGGGCTGTGGGAGGGTTAGCAAGAAAGAAGACACCCTCCTTCCTAACCAGGTGTTCGCATGACTTGTTCCCTCACTTTATTTCCTCTCTGCTGAAATGCCATCTTACGAGAAAGGCCTTTTATGATTGAAAAATGCGACTCTCACCAGCAGTCTATTGCTTTTTATTTCACCTTAATCTTCCTTACGGCCCTTAGAGCAGCCTAGTTTGTCTGTTTTTTTTCCGCTAATATTTAAGAGCATGAGGGATTCCCCAAGTGGCGCTAGAGGTCAGGAACCTGCATGCCGATGCAGGAGGCATAAGAGACACGGGTTCGATCCCTGGGCCGGGAAGATCCCCTGGAGGAGGGCATGGCAACCCACTCCAGTATCCTTGCCTGGAGAATCCCATGGACAGAGGAGCCTGCTAGGCTACAGTCCATAGGGTTGCAAAGAGTTGGACATGACTGGAGCCATTTAGCACGCATATATACAAGAGCATGAGAGTGCACATACCACTTTCTTTGCAGCTTTTCCTGAGCCAGAAAAGTGCCTGCCACACAGTCGGTGCTTCCTGTGAACCTGTCATTATGCGGGAGAGGAAACAGAAGACTCCCGTGGGCTTCTCAGGGTCTTATACAAATTTGGAGGATGGAGCTGTAGCTCCTGGGGCAGGAACCCACATGCTCTGCCGCTCAGCCTCATCCTCTCCCCCCAAGTCATGCTGCAGTTGGGGAGCCTATTGGGTTCCTCAACTGCCTAAGCATAGACCTCTGTGAAACTTGTTTCTTAACTGCTTCAGAGCTATCAAATCACTGTGGTGTGATCCTTGCCAATAGACAGAATCCTGGGTTTCTTCAGTCCACTCAGTCAGGTTCCTCAGTACAGGCCTCTTGTGTCTGGGCAACCTCATTCCAAGATGGGACTTGAGAAGATGTTGACAATTTCTTGAATATTTTCTGGCTATATTAAATCCTCATTTTACCAATCCTTGTTAATAGACGGAGTGAAACCAGAGAGGCCTTCTTTTCTGAAATGGCATTTTCCTTATTTTTTTTTTTAAAGCATTGTCTTTTGTGAAGAAATTATACGCATATTTTAAAATCAAAGCACTTTCTGTAGGAATGTTTGATTGCCTTAAGCAGGATTTTATTACTGTGTAACATGTGTAGCAGTGTGTTGAGATGCTATGTAAAATATTGCCATAGGGTTGGATATCTTCTCAAATTTGCATTCTAACTAGAAGCGTTCATAAGCTTAAATGAAATTTTTTAATTCATTTGAGAAATTAATGGAGTTTTTTTTCAGATTTAGTAAAGAGACAGGAAAAACCTTACTGGGAAGATTTTTAAAAGTCTTTGTACTCTCTCTGTATTGCCTATGGAAGAAGCAGGGTTATTTAAGAAGAGATTCTTTGGAGTATTAATTTTGAGGACAAGTTCGTTAAATGGCCGCAATAGAAGTTGCAGGCTTTGGGCAAAGAAAGTTCCAGTCAGAGAGATGCAGAAATCAGTCTGGAACAAAGGAAAGAGGCTCAGAAGTATAGGTGAGCCAAGGAGTAGGGGATTCTAACAGGAGGGAGAGGGATCGTTCTGGCAGGAAAAACAGTTGTAAAGAGCATTGGCTAATGGAACATCATCCGTGGGAGCGTCACAGCCTGTGGAAATGTTTCAGAGGATATGAATGTAAGGCTAGGAGACATTTGTCAGTGATCAGAAAGGAGCTCCTAGGTTCTCATGATGTCATTACGTTTGGATGGGACCTTGCAGACCACGTAGACCAAACACTTTTACTTTACAATCAGGAAGCAAAGACCTGGAAGTTTTACCAGAGCTTAATGTAGGGGAGGAAGAAGGCTTCTCTGTTCTGCTGACTTCCTTATGACATTGCTGTTCTACAAGCTGCTTACATGTTGTGTATACTGTTTATACAAATGAGCATGCTTTCTGAGTATAAAAATGATATACGTGTATTGAAGAAAAATTGAAAAATATAGAGCTGGGGAAAAAAAAGCTATAAAATTAACATTTTCATTTACTTTAACTTAGTCTTTTACTTATTCAAACTCGCATATTTTAAAGTACAGTCATGGTCATCTACATTACCATTTTTAAAATTACTGTTTTTTATTTAATATGTTGCTTAGTACTGTGAATTTTGCAAATGCATGCCATCATGAAATAAAAGTCTGCTTAGATAATTTCAAATAGCTCTCTGCGACTAACTGTGTATTTTCCAGAATTCATTATATAAGCAAGTGGAAGAAATGGAGCAAGATAGCCTAGTAACCTTGAATGTGGAACGCTTAAAAGGAACATATGGTCGTATAACCGTAGCATGGGAAGCTGACGGAAGTATTAGTGATATATTTCCTACCTCAGGAGTGGTATGTAATTTAAAACATTATAGGAAAGTCACTTTTAAATTGTGGTTACTCTTGATACATGGGACCAAACCCTGCCCATGGGTGGTGGGCATGGGTGAAGTATTTGAGTTTGACCATGTCACCCCTGGATTCCTCCTAATCACCATAGAGAGGGCTACATGTTAAGGTTAGTTTTATTGTAGTGATTCTTCCTTTTTGCCCCTGTAGTATCAAAACTACCTGTAAAAACACTATCCCTTTTGAAATTCAGTACACTAGTCAGCCAGATTATGGGTGTATTACACAGTCAGAAAGATAAAACCAATGCATCTGGGGCTGGAAATGTGGTTTTGAGATGTGGGCAGAATAGAAGCTATGAATAGAGAACAAGTACATGTGAAACAGCCAGGTGTATGGAAAAGTAGACCAGACTTGTGTGGTCAGTAGTTGTGGAGTTTCCTGTTTTCCAGCTTGAGGGAGGGGATGTGATATCGCAGCCCTGATTTGCTGATCCTTGGTCTCATATCACCTCTGTTTTGGGGGCATACGTGTGTGTTCAGCTGCATCTGACTTCCTGCAACCACCTGGACTGTAGCTCGCGAGGCTCCTCTGTCCACGGGATTTCCCGAGCAATAATACTGGAGTGGGTTGCCATTCCCTTCTCCAAGGGATTTTCCCAACCCAGGGCTCAAACCTGTGTCTCCTGCATCTCCTACTTCAGCAGGTGAATTCTTTACCACCAAGCCACCTGGGAAGCCCTTTGGGGCATAACCTTGGATACAATAGTGTGCTGCAGCTGAGGACAGTTCCTATGAGAAATATAGAAGCTGTTATTCCCAATAGCTGCAGGATAGGTACATAAGTCACAGGAAGGGGTCTGGGAGAGTATCACATTATGTGCTGTTGGAGGGTAGTAGACATCCATGACACAAGTTTGAGGATGGACTCAGAATGGGCCAAAGAAGTAGGTGACTCACAAAGAGAGGGTTCAAGGGGCTTTTGGTTCCTAATTGGAGGATGGGTTGTTTCCTTGACTTGTCTTGGGTTTAATAGATTACTCTTGTGTATTTTGCCCAAGTGTTTCTCTGAAGAGTACTTTTAAAAGACCTCTCGTGGAATTTTAACTAAACAGGGTAGGTGTTTATTCTGGTTCATCATTTCTAGATTTCTGTATCATTGGAAAGATGATTGGAGCAAAGTGTCTTAAGAATATTATGGCAAATTGTATTGCAGTGAATATGTATTCAAACTACCCAAAACTTTTAAGTTGTATTTCTCAGGTTCTGAATTACATTTCCCCAATTAGTATTTCTCATGTAAGCTTAATTAAAATTACTTCTAATTTAAATGCCTGAGAGTGTCTTTAAGTGTGGACTGTAGTTTGGATGAGAAGTATTTTATCCAAAGGTGAGTAAATTCTGTAAAGGATCCAATAGTAAATACTTTAGACATTAGGGCCTGTATGGTCTTTTCTCCAGCTGTCAGCTTTGCCTTTGTAGCACATGGCAGCAATAGACAATATGTGATCAAATGAGCTTTTCTGTTTGCCAGTAAAACTTGATTTCTAAAAAATGGATTTGACCAAAGGGCAGTAGTTTTCTTACTCCTGATTTTATTAATAAAGCTCTTGAGTTTATATCCTGAAGTGCCTTCTCTAGGTGGAGAGATGAGTGCCAGCAAAATAGGCTTGTAATGCTAGTTTAAATAGTTGTAAATAGTTTGTATCCCTGTTAATAAGTAAGTAAGTAAGTGTTAATTGCTCAGTCTTGTCTGATTCTTTGTGACCCTATGGACTATAACCTACCAGGCTCCTCTGTCCATGGAATTTCCCAGGCAAGAATACGGGATGGGATGCTATTTCCTACTCCAGGGGAACTTATCGACTCGGGGACTGAACCTGAGTCTCCTGCCTTGCAGGTGGATTCTTTACTATCTGGGCCACGAGGGAAGTCCTGTGTCCCTATTACTAGAGAATAAATTCTGAGGTGGGGAACAAAGGGAAATGACATTCAAGAAACAGACAGAAGCCTATCAGAAAGGACTTCAGGTGCCTTTTAGCAAATTCAGTTTTGAATCTTCAGATAATGGAGACACAGGAGAGAGCTGCTCTGATTTGTATCTCTGTCTTTCTACTTCTATTTTGACTGAATCATTGTTAAATAACACATTCAGAATTTAAGCAAGGGAAGTAGCATTCCTAGCAAAAATTTTGTAGAGGAAGATATTTAATGTTTATAGATTTTATATATGGTACCTAGGACTTAACTTTTCAGAGAGAGAGAGAGAGTATGTGTAATCAGTGTTTCATTAAGAATGTAGGTTCCAGGACAGGACAGTTGGGCTACATGATTTATTAGCTTAAGTTTTAGTAGTGGTTTACTTTTTCTTTTTCCTAAAAATCTTCTCTTTCTCATGTGAAAGGCATTTGATTGATTTGTAGGATCATATGTTGTTGCTTATTTAAGATATGGTCAGTATTAAAAGATAATCTAACCTTTGATATTCTTACTGCACAGTGATAACTAAAATATAAATAAAATCCTCTTTCTTTAAAATTTTAGATTTCATTTTCTGAAGGCCAGGCACTGTCTACAATTACTCTGACTGTTCTTGCTGATGATCTACCAGAATTGTCAGAGGTTGTCATTGTAACACTCATCCGTATTATCACAGAAGGGGTTGAGGACCCATCAAAAGGTGCTACTGTTGATCAGAAAAGAAACAAGTCTGTGATAACCACTCTGCCCAATGACTCACCTTATGGTTTGGTCGGCTGGCATGCCGAGTCTCTCTTCATTAAAGTAGCAGAGCCCAAAGGTAAATCTTGCTAGATATTTTCAGGTTCTCATAAGTTTTATTGAATATTTTAATTCTAATATTTACTGGGGATATAAATTTCTTTTTGTATGATATTTTTCAGTTTGACAGGTCGTAATCCTTTTTACTTTTTATTTGTCTTTATTAAATTGTCTGGTCGTGTCATTATGGCTGTATGAAATACTTTTGAGATATTACTGTCATAATAGAAATATTAATGTTTTAGTAAATCATTGTAGTAGAAGTGTTTGGTTTTTGTTTTAACTTTCTCTTTTTCATTTTTAATCTATCTGTTCTCTTTTCTTGCTCAGTTTCTCCTGTATAGATTTTCAGTAGTTATAGAAAACAGTCAACAGCACAGGGAAATTCATGTGGTACTTGAGATGTTAATTATTAAACCCAAAGCAATAATTAGAATAATATTTTTCTGTGAAGTATGAGTGATCAGTTTCTATTTCCCTGTTTCCTTTGAGTTTCATGTTGACATCTTTGCCTGACTATTTGTATAAATTGTAGAATAAGTAGATTTTTATAGATAAAGGTCATTTGACTTATTTAAATAAAAGGTTAAATATAATATGTATGTATTGGGTTGCTCAGAATGTTTGTTTGGGTTTTTTCTTAAGACAGTACAGAAGAATCTGAACGAATCTTTTGGCCATCCCAGTATTAAGACTATGCTATCTGAAGGTTCTAAAATTTTCAAATAGAAACAGACATCTTTTAAGGACCTTTCATTTAAATAACTGATGGAGAAAAATGACATGTAATTATTCACGTAGGTCTTTATATGTCTGTATATATGGGAACAGAAATAGTAGCCTAAAAGTAAAACGATCTGTTATCCATTCAGCAACCATAGCACCTAGTAAGTACCAAAAATCACGCTACATGTTTTGGAAGCAAGGACATGGTATTCGGTCATTAGAAACTCACAGACTGGTAGGGAAGATTGACATGCTTTTTTTTTTTCCATCTTTAGCAAATTAAATTTTAAAAATCTAAGAAGTGAAATAGGTGTTGTGAGATACTTTCAGCTCTGTGATAGCCAAAGAACAAACTTGCTCTTTTAATAATGAGTCATTAAATGACTGTGTGTGTTTAATTTTTCATTTTTGAAGAATCTTCTTAGCATTTGTCATTAGCCCCTCTGCTCATCCTCCAGGTATGCACTTTCTTAGTATTTTCAGCAGTTCTGTTAATGGGCATGCCATGTGCAACATAAGAGAGTGAGAGAGACCCAGAAGTGAGGGTTTAAAACTGGGAATTAATGCGGGCAGTGTATGGTGATTTCAGCACAGCTCTGGTGACTGGTTGGGAAAAACACGAAGTATTCCTTGGGAGTATATTTGTTTATCTGTCTTTCTTTACCTGTCTAGAAGAGATAGTCAGAACACTCCACCCTAAGTGCTTAGAATAGCATCAACAGCTGTTAGAAAAGTTTACTTACTTAAGGCACGTCTGTCTCGTAGAGAACGTCACCGCTCTTCAGTTACAAATCGTTCGCGATAAAGGATTACTTGGAGACATAGCCATTCAGTTGGTAGCTAAACCCAATTTCTTACTGCACATCAATAATCAAGCCACTGAGAATGAAGACTATGTGCTACAAGAAACAATGATAATAATGAAAGAAAACATAAAAGAAACTTATGTCAAAGTTGCCATTTTGCCGGTGAGTCTAGGCTTCAATGAGTATGATATGATAATAAAGGAAAATGAAGATAAAAGATAAAAATGTGATGCTCTTAAAGGTAAAATCTTTAAAAAATATACTTTTAAAATATTAAGATGTAAGTACTCTAATGCTCCCACTCACCCTAATATTTAATATGTGTGCTTAGTCACTCAGTCAGGTCTGGGTCTTTGTAACACTATAGTCCACCAGGCTCCTCTGTCTGTGGAATTTTCCAGGCAAGAATACTGGAGTTAGTTGTCATTTCCTTCTCCAGGGGATCTTCCCAACCTAGGGATTAAAGCTATGTCTCCAGCATCTCCTGTTTTGCAGGTGGATTCTTTACCACTGAGCCACCAGGCAAACCTCTAATATTTAATAATAAATGAATATTTTATAATGTAAAGATAAAAATAACAAGTGAATTCATTTTTTTATTTATTTTTGAACTGGAATATTGCTGGAATGAACTTTGAAGCGTTGAATTTGGATTGATTATATGTCTGGTTGGATCCTCTATTCTGTTGGTTTGTTAGTTGTTTTCAACTAATAACTGAATGAATAAAATGCCCAAGTTCATCTGGTTATTTTGAGTATCAGTTTCATATGATTACTTGAATTAAGATTAGTCTTCAGATAGATTAGATCATTCTCTTTCTCTCCTTTGTCTAAGGAGAATGTGTATACACTTCGTATATACATCTGTAATGAAGGAAAGGAAACTGAAATTGGTTAATAGTGTTATCACTAATATGTAATTAAATATTATCTTTATATTGTGTACTATATAATATTAGTTGTAATCATATTATTGAGTGAATATAATATTGTATAACATAGTGTTATTAATAGTGGTATTCATGGTATTAGATAATAGTGGCTTATGGAGAGGACATTCTGGAAAGACATGAGGGATAGAACAGAGATTTCCTTTCATTTTCACTAAGTATTCTAGCTTTTGAAATTTTTTATTACCTATTGAAAAATAAGATAACAATTTTTTTAAAGTTAATTAAAATATGGTTATAATTAGATTTTTTAAAGTGTAGAACTTTCATTTTTAAGATGTATCAAGCATTTACCATCTTCTCCTAAATTGAGGGACTGTCATATATATAGAACATATTCAATAGGATGTGGTCAAAATTGTAGGATAGATTTTTTTTTTTAATTTATTTTACTTGCTCATGAGTATGTGGCTTCCATTGGGTAACATCACCCATATGCTTAAATATCCCCTTAGATTCTGAGGTTGTCAATAGAAATGTATTAAAACATAAAAAAGGAATATTTTTTTTGTGTGTGTGGTAGAGCAGCCTATTCCTGTCGATGTCATTTTTTACTGAAAAATATTGCATTTCCAATGCAAATTGAATGTGTTTTAAAAAATAAAACCCCGTCTCTCTCTCTTCTCCCTTGGTTCTTGGCACCTAGGATGATGTTCCCGAGCTGGAGGAAGGCTTTATTGTCAGCATCACAGAGGTGCGCCTGGTGAACTCTGACTTCTCTGCAGGACAGCCCAGTGTGCGAAGGCCGGGGCTGGAAGTGGCTGAGATAATGATTGAAGAAAATGATGATCCCAGAGGAATTTTTAAGTTCCACGTTACCAGAGTGAGACGAACTTTCACATGTTTATAGTAATACAAAAGCTTGCACCTGCTGATTGGGCCAGTGTCCCGTATGTTCTGAAAAATAATTGACTTTTATTGTAGATATTAATAAATATCTCTCAAAGTTTTTCTTATACACTAATTCTTAAGCTCTCTTTGAGCTAGACCAAGGGATTAAGCAAGTTTATTTACAATACATTTAAATGTAAGAGTTCTGAAGACTGAATATGCATACTTATATCCAGCTATTAATTTGAAGAGTAAAGTATAAGAACTAGTAGTAGAGATAATAAATTTAGATAGTGATGAATTGTAAGAGTTACTTTTGTCTTGCATTTTAACTTACATATTCTTTACTTAAAGGATGTTGGAGTTATTACTGCCTATGAGGTGCCTCCACCCCTGAACGTTCTTCAAGTTCCTGTAGTTCGGCTGGCTGGAAGCTTTGGGGCAGTAAAGGTTTATTGGAAAGCAACAGTGGACAGTGCTGGCCTAGAAGACTTTAAGCCGTCTCATGGGATTCTTGAATTTGCAGATAGACAAGTATGTTAGTCACAGACATATTAGCATTTTTTGGTTGTACTTCAGACATTTTATAGGCATCTACCAAATGAACGTGCAGTGGTGATAGCTAAATGTATAATATTCTAAATTCCCATGTCAGGCTAACAGAGATATTGTTAGGTAATGTATAATTTATTAATGGACATGGAGAGAGGATATAAATAAGCAAGAATCTCACCCTTTCTGAGCTTTCCCACTTTGTATTCTATTTTAAATAAAGTTATAAAAGGATAATAATTGGCTTAGAGGTGCCTAAGTATGTATAAAATATTGCCTGATGAACTAGACTATTCCTATGAATTTTAGGTTTTTATTCTATGTTTTAATGTTTATAAATATAAATATTTATTTAGGATTTGCACCAAAAGTGCATACATTTATTACTAAAGATATTTATTATGTACATTTATTGTTATCCAACAATTTTTTTTTTTAACAATTAAAAAAGACTGAAGTGATAGAACAGGAACACAGTAGTTAAAACTGGAAAAAACTGAAAAGCAGTATTCTAGATTTGGGTCAACCAGTGCTAAAATTACAAAATATTCCTTAAGATTTGTAAGCTTGTGAACTGGGCATTTTGCAATATGTAAGCATAAGATGTTTTCATAAATTTTTAAATCAGTAAGTGGAAAAAGCATGTGAACAATCATGAAAATGTTAGTAACTTCAAAGAGCAGTATCAATTTACGTGCAGTCCGATTTTGCCTACACAGATATGCATAGTGTACATCAACTTATTAGTTGCCCTTGGGGGATAGTAAGTACTGCTGAAAGATAAGCATGCAGATCTAGAGTTTCCTACACATAAAGGTCTGTTGTTCATATTTGAAATCATGAGATTTTAGCAAATTTTGGACTATAAAACATTTTCTACTAAGAGGAAGGGAAATGTAGATTTTACATTAAAAGTAGAAACAAATTGACTTTCGTTGATGTGGCCTTCTAACTTTATGTTATCAGTAGTTTATTCTTTTCAAAAAGTTAAAGTCCCATCACTTAACATCCTTCGGATCATCATTGTTCTTAAATTTAACATCCTGTAGGGCAAGTATTGGAGAAGGCAATGGCACCCCACTCCAGTACTCTTGCCTGGAAAATCCCATGGACGGAGGAGCCTGGTAGGCTGCAGACCATGGGGTCGCCAAGAGTCGGACACGACTGAGAGACTTCACTTTCACTTTTCCCTTTCATGCATTGGAGAAGGAAATGGCAACCCACTCCAGTGTTCTTGCCTGGAGAATCCCAGGGACGGGGGAGCCTGGTGGGCCACCGTCTATGGGGTCGCACAGAGTCGGACACGACTGAAGCGACTTAGCAGCAGCAGGGCAAGTATTCTGTGTTCCACAGTATTGACGAGGTGCAGGCATTTTGATAAGCTTATATTTTAGCCTTTGATTTTGTTCAGGTTTCTGTTTCCCTGAGAAACAGAATGTCATCCAGATTTTTCATTTTCTCTGTTATTATATTAAAGGTGGTTTTAGGGAGGAGAACCATTTCTCGATAAATGTCTATGTCATTTCCCTCTGGGATACAAAAAAGGATTTTAAATATGGACATACAGCTGGAATATTTTTGTGACCAATAGTTATATTACAAGCTGGATCAAATTATAAGTTATAAAAACTTTTAACATAGAGCCAGGCAGATGAATAAACCCCTAATCACAAACTTCTAATAATAGAATTTGGATTTTCTCATTCTTGTTTTTTTCCCTTGTAATAACACGAACAATTATTTGAAACCAAAAGGATTTACTTTAGTTGCAGAAGATAGTAATCATTTATGAGGTACAGTTTTATATCAGGTCATATTAATACCAAATATACTAAAATTTATGTTTGGGCAATGGCTATTAGAACCTGCATGACTTTTAAAATATTTTTGTTCAAGAATAAGACTTCATTGTTTTTTTTGAATCTGTAACTATATTTTATTACTATATAATTTCCTTTATTTTGGAAACAGTGAACTGAAACCTTTCGACTTTGAAATACTATAAATATATGACTTTAAAATAATATTATGAACACAACAGGTGAAAATGCCTGCTTTTTTTTTTGGTACTATGTTTCTAAATTTCTACTAAAAATGTTTGCCATCAAAAATTAGTATCACATTCTACCCTTCCTGCCTCTCCCCCTCCTTCTTCTTTCTCTCCCTCCCTCTTTCCTTTCTTCCTTCTTTTCTTTTATAGGTTACGGCAGTGATAGAAATCACCATAATTGATGATGATGAATTTGAGCTCATGGAGATGTTCAATATTTCCTTAATCAAGGCGGCTGGAGGTGGCAGACTTGGCGATGATGTTGTGGTAACTGTTGTTATTCCACAAAATGACTCTCCATTTGGAGTATTTGGATTTGAAGAAAAGACTGTAAGTGAAATATATCAGGGGGTGCGGGGTGCTTTCCTCTAGGCTCATTTTTCATTTCATTTATAGCAGAAAGGTAATTTTCTTTTTTCCTAGATTTCATTACTCTTTACTTAAAGCTTCTTTTCTCAAGGCTCTTTTGAGTTGACTGTTGAATTAGGGGCCAGTCCTCGAACCTAGGCAGTTTCACAGTAATGAGAGCTCTTAGCCTCAGGCAGTTAAAAAGGAGAACACATTTCCATTATTGGCTGTGACAGACCACGAGGTACTTTTGTCTGGACATTCTGTTCTTTACCTGCTCTGCTACCAGACTGCCATCCAGATTCTGTTACGTCCTGACCCCAGGATGGTTTGACTGGGGAGAGATTTATATTCCTTACCTCTTGGGTCTTCTATCTTGATTTATATTGAACAAAACATGACAATCAGCCCTGACTCATGTGTTTCCTTGTATTTCTTCTCTCTCCCCTCTTACTTCCCCTTGACTGCCTGCTTTCAAGACCTACAAGAGTGAGCCCAATTATTATTGGTTCAGCCTCTGAGAGAGAAAAGCTTTGACTAGTACTAAATTATCTCTACACCTTAAATATAAAATAAAGTGTATCATAATTATTGACATAATGATTACATCATAATTTCTATGACTTTGTCTTTCAAAGGAAGTTTCAGGATGAAACAGCCATACGAATCTTTAGATAATTTTTATGTACAACAACTTTTCTGGATCCTGTGTCACCATTCCCTTTGTTTTGTCACTTATAGATAATCAGTAATTCACCTTAGATCATTTTAAATAATAGCAAATACTTCTAATACTTATTATCTTTACTGTTCTTTGGTTGCAAGGCTAGAACTACGGCTTGCACCACAATTTAGATAGACACTAATAACGGCCTAATTATTTGATCATTGAAATTTCAACTTCATAAGAAAATGGAAACTATAAAAGAACAGAGTACTTCTGCTGCTGTAGTCTCATAATACTCTTCCTTGAGAAAGGAATGAGTGGAAGTAAGTGTTTTGTAAAGGGTGGAAGATTCACACGAGAGTATCCATGAGTGTTTTGCAGGCAGCCTAAGAAGTCTGGGAAATACAAAAGGTATAAAGAAACAAAATAGCCATAATATTACTGCTCTAAGGTAGATATCATTAATATTTGATTATATTTCCATCCAGGCCTTCTTTGCATATATGCAGAGTAATAGTATATATGAATATGCAATTTGTTTTTAGAAAATGTGTGCAATGTGCTTAAAATGTATTCTCTATTAGCTTTGAGGTTAGATTATAAATGTTCAGGGTTTAAGTAGTCCAGCCTCCGGTTGATGAAACCTTATAATAATGTTTTTACTTTTCACTTTGTCACACTTTTGGACTTAGCTGTTGGGGAGTGTATTTACAAGTTTCTCTCACTTTTTGAGAAAATGAAGAGTTCCACTATTATTCATAAAAAATGTCTATTTATTCATTTTACTTTAGCTGCAGTTGTAAAGTTTACTGCAAAAACGCTAGTGTACCCTTGATCTGGGAACTACTGTCTTACTGTAATAGCCTCAGATTTCCAACTTGTCTTATCATCTAAAAGTAAGATCTAAGGTGCCCAAACTCTTGTCGTGAAGAGTGAGTTGTTATATGTAAAGCATATATAATTGGGCTTTACCCTCAATAGGTGTCAACTGCTATTTTACTTGTTGATAACAATAGCAGTAGCTTGTTGCTCACCCTTTGTGGCTCCTTTCCTTATATCTTATCTTTTTTTTCAGCCAGAAGCTCTTGATAACATGGAATTTAACGTGTATCTATAAGATACAGTATTTTGTGCACATAGTGAATATTCTGGTAGCATTATTTGGTGATACTGATTAGATTCAGAATTGAAAAACCCTGAGACAAGATTATTGGTATTAATCTGTCAAAATTAATAAGCTGCTCCCAGGACAATGTGCTAAATATACCAAAGCCCTGGGTAAAGCAGAGACTTATGGAAATACACTTGTGAAGCTGAAACTAGAATGTTACTATTTATAGAAACAAAAAGGACTTATATATGCAGTTTGTTAATAATGGATTTTTTTTTTCTCACTTAACTCTCTCTCATTTGATATTTTTGGCCTCTAAGGAGTGGTATGAACAACAGTTAGTGTGGAATCAAATTATTATAACTAAATCCCAGATTCCTTTTCTCCTAATATATGTGTATCTTTGGCCCTCAGATTCCTTAGTTTTTGTGAGGCTTAAATAAGGTAAGGTGAAAATATTAGTTGCCCAGTCGTGTCTGACTTTGCAACCCCATGGACTGTAGCCCACCAGGCTCCTCTGTCCATGGAATCCTCCAAGGAAGAATACTAGAGTGGGTAGCCATTCCCTTTTCCAGGGGCGCTTCCCGATCCAGGGATTGAACCTGGGTCTCCTGCATTACAGGAAGATTCTTTACTGTCTGAGCTACCAGGGAGGCCCATAGTATATGTAAGAAGGTTCCTCCATCCATGGGATTTTCTAGGCACGAGTACTGGAGTGGGTTGCCATTTCCTTCTCCAGGGGATCTTCCTGACCCAGGGATCGAACCCGGGTCTCCCGCATTGTAGGTAGATGCTTTACCATCTGAGCCACTGGGGAAGTCCCAATAAATATCAGTTGGCTCCAAATCTCTACTCTTGGCACCAATGCAAAATGTCATTAAAAAAACAAAAAACAAAAAACGCAAATAGGTGTCTTTCTTGAAAATGGAAGGTGTTGTGCCATATTTTTGTATTTACATAGCAAATGCATGGAATAGGCTCAGTTTGGACTTTGCTTCACAGAGTCAATGTGTGTAATTCATATTAGGTCTGTATTATGTGGGGAGTCTTACTACCATAAAAAGAATCCCCAAATCTCAGTTCCTTAATAGTTTATTTCTTCTTTATGCCAAAGTCCTACGATGCTCTTCCAAGTTGGGGTCTTATGAATACCTCTTCTCCAACTGGCATCTCAGGCACTAGACTCTCCATCTGTGACTCTGCCTCCTCTAATCACCCAGCAAATGGAGACAGAGGGAATATGAAGATTGTGTGGGAAACTGTTGGCCAGACTATGATTAGCAGGCTCTGCCTATATTTTTTATGCCAGATATTCCGTAACAATCTCCACCTAATTGCAAAAGAAGTTAGGAAATGCCAAGTAGCTGAGTGTCTAGGACAAAAAGAGAATGGAATTTGGTGAAGCATTTTTTTTTTTCTGCCACGTGATTCCATGAATAGAACTCTAGATTCGGAAATTGCGGTTGATTTTCTCTTTTTCAGGTAATGGTAGATGAATCCCTTTTGTCTGATGACCCTGATTCATACGTGACATTGACCGTTGTCCGGTCCCCAGGAGGTAAAGGAGCTGTCCGACTTCAGTGGACCCTAGACGAGATGGCTAAGGATGACCTCAGTCCTTTAAGTGGGATGCTTCATTTTAATGAGGTATAGTCATTGTCAGGATGCTTGCAGTTTTTCTCTAATTTGTCTTTGATGTTCTTTTCCAGAGTATTGCTTATAAATTCATTTGATATTAATAGTATTCACTATGTCTGGAATTTTTTGAAATCATATGCACCGTGGGAAAATCACACACGCATACACACCCCTAAATGTCTGAAATCAAATTTAGTTTTGACACTGCCTATATCCAACCATTAAAACTACTCTGCTGTCCACATTGCCTCCCCTGATTGAGGGCAAAACCGGTCAAGCAAGCAGGGCATCCAGCTGTCGTCCCCATCTCCATCTGTCCTGTAACTCTTGCATATATTTGACAACCGAGATTGGTCAGTGTTCCCTTTTAAATACCCTTTCTGTTCCTCCTCCTCTGTCACGGTTGTGACAGACCATGCCTCCATCATCTCTCCTTGGGTAATCTTTTAACTGATGGTCCCACTCCAAATCTTTTTTCTGTCCATTATCTGTGCCTCTGATTTATTTTTTTCGGTCAGTCGTGTCCGACTCTGTGTGACCCCATGGACAATTCACGCCAGGTTTCCCTGTCCTTCACCATCCCCTGGAGTCTGCTCAAACTCATGTCTCTTGAGTCAGTGATGCCATCCAACCATCTCGTCCTGTCTCATCCCTTTCTCCTCCTGCCTTTCTGAAAGGAAGATCTTGTTTTGCCATCTCCTGCTTAAAATGATCCATGATGTCTTCTTACCTGTAGAACTTTCGGCTCTAAAACATGGAACACAGAGCCTCTCGGAAGGAATCCTGGCTGTACCTTCCTCCCAGTTAATCCAAGCACAGGGTTTCCATGAATCCATTCTAACTAGAGCCAACTAGTAGTTATCAGCCAGACTCTGAGGTCTTTTATCCTGGAAGGAGGGATGGCAAAGTGAAAGAGAATTGACAGGCTGATTCTGAAACCTTTATGGAGATGTAAAAGACCAAGAATAGCAAGAAACTCACAAAGAAGGATGGAGGCTGGCCTTCCCCAACTGAATTTAAGATAGTATGTATCAGAGGTAAATACGATAGTATGATTGGCTTTGGGATAGACAAGTAGACAAGAGAAGAAACTGGGGAGTCTGGATTTATCCGTCTTTCATGGTTTTTACTTTCATGTTCGCATAAATCATTCCTAAATTCATAAAAATGAAAACAAAAGGGAATTAGTTAAAACCCTGAAAAATTGTAGAACTGGTGAATAAGGTTTTTTTTTTTTTTTTGGTGGATAAGTTTTTTAAAAAGCCACAAAAAATAATCTCACAGGATAAGACCAAGTAAGAAAGAACTGTTAAAAGAGAAAGCACAAAATTGTAAGAGATTACTTTGTATCAGTACAGTTCAGTTCAGTTGCTCAGTCGCCTCCGACTCTCTGCAACCCCATAAATCGCAGCATGCCAGGCCTCAAATGTAAACGCCTATATGAAATTGATTCTAATAGATATATAGTAGATGTAGAAAGTCTAAGCAGATGAATTTCTGTAAACGAAATAAAAAATAAGAGTAGAAGGTCCCCAAGGTGGTTTTCTAAAAGAAAACTGACCATACAAATAAGATAATTCCAATGAAACATAGTCTTTTTTTTTTTTTTTTTTTTGAGTCTAGTGGCCTTTTATGAGAGCTTTCAACACCAAGCAACACAGAAGCAAATACTTTTTTTTTCTTTCAATTTTCTAATTGGTGATTGGGCTTCCCTGGTGGTTTAGCTAGTAAAGAATCCATCTGCAATGTGGGAGACCTGAGTTTGATCCCTGGGTTGGGAAGGGAGAAGGGAATGGCTACCCACTCCAGTATTCTGGCCTGGAGAATTCCATGGACAGTCCATGGAGTCAGTGATGCCCTCTGGCAATCCATTTGCCACTTGGGACATTCTGCCGCCTTTTTTGAGGTATTGGTTTCTCTAATGGAATTAGTTATCCCATGCCAGGTGTCACAGATGTTTCAACCACTCACGTCTTGGATTCTGATATGTGATGGCCCAGGAGACCTCTCAGTTACATGCCCTAGCCCTCTGTAAAATCCTCACTTGGCATGAGAAGAATTTAGAGATTACTTTGAAATTTCTTTGGAGATTTCACATAGTAATAATGAGCAGTCAGTTTTCAGTTACTGGATTCTAATCACTAGATCTGCTTCCCAGATGATTAGAAAGGTTTTCTGATGTTAGCAGGATATTCATGCCAAAGTGGCAAATAGTCTGATTTTTCCCCCAGGGAATAAGGCCATCCTTGTTCAGAGTACTGAACACCAGGAGGGATAAGCTTGTGGGTGACCCTGGATATGACTCCCTCTATCTTGTTCTTTGCTCTGCAATCTGGTGCGTTTCATTTACTTCTGCATAACAGCTTTGTTGTTCTTGAATATTCAGCTCTGACATACCTATGTCTCCACTCTAACAAATGGCTGTGTAGCTAAGCAAACCAGAGAAGGCGATGGCACCCTACTCCAGTACTCTTGCCTGGAAAATCCCATGGATGGAGGAACCTGGTAGGCTGCAGTCCATGGGGTCGCGAAGAGTAGAACTTCATTTTCATGCATTGGAGAAGGGAATGGCAACCCACTCCAGTGTTCTTGCCTGCAGAATCCCAGGGACAGGGGAGCCTGGTGGGCTTCCGTCTGTGGGTTCGCGCAGAGTAGGACATGACTGAAGCGACTTAGCAGCAGCAGCAGCTCTTATATAAGATTTTTAAGAAGTATAGTACTATAAAATAGAAAAAAGGAACTCTGAAGAAAGAGCAACTAGAGTGAAGCGATTAAAATAATACTTTTAATACATAAAAATCTCAAAGAAAAGATGATTGCAGAACTAAGATTCTTATTGTTTAGTCTCTAAGTCATGTCCGAATCTTTTGCCACCCCTTGGACGGTAGCCCCCTAGGCTCCTCTGTCCATGGGATTTTCCACTTGAGAATACCGGAGTGGATTGCCATTCCCTTCTCCAGGGGATCTTTACAACCCAGGGATCGAATCTGCGTCTCCTGCACTGGCAGGTGACTTCTTTACCACTGAGCCACCAGGGAAGCCTGCAGTACTGAGATAAGAAGAAATAAACAGCAGAATTCAAACTGTGGAAAATTATTCAGTGATGCATGGGAAAAATTGGACTTTTTTCAGTCAGCATCAGAGGAGACCTTAAAGATAAAAATGATTTCTGTCATGGTTACCTCACAAAGTATTAAGCGTGTTGTCTTCTGTGCATTTGCTTTTCCTTGTTCCTTCTCTTCCAGTCTGTACTGAAAACTTACCATATGTTCCAAGAAATTACTGAGCTAAGTGTAAGACCAGAGAGGGAAGGAATAATATGAGCTCTCTTGAGATCAACACCTGCGGAAGGAATAGGAAGGAAGCAGGAGTGGTTAGAGGCAAATAGCAAAAAGGGGTAGTAGGTAGATAACTCTTATAAGTATTACACCTCTCACTGTGATTTATTTATATCATGCTGTGGCCATTTAACTCAAGTGATTCAACTCTCAGTGGTTGAACATTTTCAGTAAATTTGAAAGTTATGTTAAAAATTTTTCCCTTCTTCCTGTTAAGAATCTTAATGGAATTTTTGCTCAGAGCTAATTTTTATGTAATAATTATCTCTGGAAGAAACCCGTAATTCTAAAGGGTTTAAAGAAAGGGCATCTTTAAAAAATGCTTATGAACTTAAATGTCATTCTGCTGATGAGAACATTCAAAATTTAAGTTTGGCCACTCTGAAAACACGTGTTCTCCTCTCATTTGGTGTAGACTGAGTCCCAGAAGACCATTGTGCTGCACACACTTCAGGACGCCACGTTGGAGGAGGACAGGCGTTTCACCATTCAGCTGCTCTCAGTTGATGAGGTAGAAATATCTCCAGTAAAAGGTGAGAGAGAGCGACATTTTTGGAAATTAAGAAGTAGTTTTTCGGAAAAATGTGAACAAATAATTAGTAGTTACAATGATGGTTAGTGTTTGCTTTTATAATTCAAAAAATGTCTGTTAAAACATGAGGATGTTATTTCCTACTTGTATGACAGCTAAGGACTTTTTAAAGCTAAAATTATAACATGCAGCCTTGGTAGGGTCACATGCCAGGGTTTTCATACTCCTTAGCTGTGTGATTTTTTAAAAAAATAAAGATGTTTACTTTAGTAGTGTTCATAAAGTAAAATATGAAAGCTTCCTAAATGACCCAATAGCAGGGAACTGGTGAAATTTAACAGAATACTCTGCAGGTATTCAAAAAAATGTGGCAGAAAAAGCCTTACTTGCATCAAAATTAAGAACATCTAATTACATGGATAATTTTTACGTTCATAAAACTGGCTTTATAACATGTTCAGTGTAAGCCCACTTTTCATGTGCATGTCATAAACATTAGGAATTATGTACTTGAAATGTCGATGGTGGTTTTTGAGTAGCTGTATTTTCTACGCATACTTAAAATGACCACCATTACTTTTGTAATAAAATGTTGTTTTAAAACTTAGCCTGTTATTTATGTCTCTTTCAGCCTATCTATACCTGTTTTCATCATAAAATAACTACTTAGATATTTCAGCATTTCAGAAATAGGTATCATAGTTCTCATTTGCTTATGGTCCATGTGAAAATGTGTTTCTTACATCTGGAGAAAGAGGATTAATGGTGCTAAAATGGTTTCATTATGTAATGCCCATAAACAATGGCACAGCAACGTTGATATGAAAGCTTAGTTCCTGTTGCATGTCCTTTTTTGAAATTAAGAACTTCATCCTGTGCAAGGGTTTGTGGCCAAAGAAGCAGAATTCTGTGGCCAAGGAAATTCTTAGAATTGTAGAGAGTATCATATACTGTCACCCCAGATGTCACCTAGGATAGTTAATCTTTTTGCATTTTTATCTAGAGTACTTTCCTTCAGGCATTTGAGTCAATCATATCTTTGCATTATATTCTTACACAAATCTTAAGTCAGCTAGCTCAGTTACTTACATTGTGTTACACAGCAGAGTTGATGTGTCTATGGACTAATTAGGTGCAAGAACAAGAGTATACCAGTGGATCAAGGTAAATCATTTGTTAATATAAAAAAATTCATAATGTATTCCTAACTGTGACATACTTACACTTGACAAACCACTGTTTGTGCTATTAATCCATTGCCACAGAAAGTGATAGTGTAATAATCCAGTCCTTTGTTTCTTGAAACTCTAATGTGTGCTTCTGGAAACAAGCTCATTTAAGTTAGTGCCAGATTATGATATGAATACTCAAATTACTTGATACGATTTTTATTTCCATTTTCATAGGAATACTTGACACATTTTATAAACAAATTTTAGAAGCAAATGATTGTCAGAAAATTAAAAAAAAAAATGGGTCCCCAAGAACTCTTGCTTTTGCTACATAGCTAACAGAGATAGCCACATAGCCACTTATAGTGAACTGCAGAATGGTTACTGTAGAAGTGGATTAATACGTAGGGTAGAATGCAGTCCCATACTTGCTTGTCATGGGAGTGGTATTGGAAGTACTGCCCACTTTATCCTTTTCATTAAAACGTGATTGTGGGCAAGTCATTTGCCTTAGTGTCTTCAATGCCTCTCTGCACTTGCATGTCTTCGTTGGTAAAATGAGAATAATATTAGTACCTAACTTATATGCTTATCATGAAGATTAACTCACAGGATTAGTATATGTAAATCCCTTAGAACTTTGCCAGGCATGTATTAAGTAAATACATGTGTTTTCTACATGAGCGGTATTATGTATCATCTTGAACTCAGGTAGCGCATCAATAATCATTCGAGGAGATAAGGGAGCATCTGGAGAAGTTGGGATAGCTCCATCATCTAGGCATGTCCTCATTGGAGAGCCCTCAGCAAAATACAATGGTACTGCCATCATCAGGTAAGGGCTTCATGATTTTCATTGCCCAGGTGAGAATTTTGAAGTTGCATTTAATTAGCATTCTTGTGCCCTAAATACATTGCTGTCAGTGCGGACATATTCTTCTTATAAACTGGTACAATCCTGTGGCAACAGCACATTTTTTGTAAACACTGAAGGTATGTTTTTACCTGTCTTGATGTTAAATCTGGAGAAGGAAATGGCAACCCACTCCAGTGTTCTTGCCTGGAGAATCCCATGGATGGAGAAGCCTGGTAGGCTGCAGTCCATGGGGTTGCACAGAGTCGGACACGACTGAAGCGGCTTAGCAGGTAGCAGGATGTTAAATCTGAGGTTTGTGGTTTTTAGATGATTTGCAGAGCCCATGATGAGGAAAGCACATTGAGCGATGTCAAGAGATCTCAGCAACGTCTAGCTCTCAGCCCTGTTTTGTCATTTATGCCATAAAATAGGAGCTACTTGTATATCTGAGCTACAAAATCATTCCTTAAAAAATCATCTGAATCAAAGATTTTAAGATGTTCTAAAATTAGGACCTGTTATATAACTAAGATATTCCCAGCTGGTGCAGTGGTAAAGAATCCTGCCTGCTAATGCAAGAGACACAGGAGATGTAGGTTAGATCCCTGGGTTGGGAAGATCCTCTGGAGAAGGAAATGTCAACACACTCCACTATTCTTGCCTGGAAAATCCTACGAACAGAGGAGCCTGGTGGGCTATATATCCAAAGGATCTCAAAAAATATGGACACAAATTAGCAACTAAACAAAACAACAACAACATTATGATCATAGGCAATTTTGTTTATTATAAATTCTCTCATGAGGGGTGGAATAGCAACTATCAATAAAGTAGCTGGATTTATGTTAAAACTTTTATCTTTTTGGTTGTTTTTCCAGTAGTATTGCATGTATGAAGTGTTTCCTGTTCTTTAGTCTATTTGAACTTTGTACCTTGTGTAGTACATGAAGAATCTGTACATGCATTTTTTTTTTAAATTCCTTTCAACCTTATGCTTTTAGTGTGCGGCTTTTGCCAGTATTCTTGTCAAGCAGATTTACACAAGCTCAGTATTTTGGGTGTTGTCTTGGGATTTTTTTGACTTTCATTTGCTTTATAGCTGATAGATAAGGTTATTTAAATGCAAATAATGTTCTTAAAATAATGCAATTTGCAACAACATGGATGGACCTAGAGATTGTGGTACTGAATGAAGTAAGTCAGGCAGAGAAACGCAAATATATGCTATCGCTTATATGTGGAATCTAAAAAAGGGTACAAATGAACGTACCTACAGAATGGAAATAGACCCACAGATGCAGAAAACAAAACTTTATGATTACCAGAGGGTAGGGTGGGGAGGAATGAATTGGGAGATTGGGATCGATACATACCCATTACTATATGTAAAATGGAGCTTCCCCAGTGGCTCAAATGGTAAAGAATCTGCCTGCATCATGGGAGACCTTGGTTTGATACCTGGGTCTGGAAGATCCTCTGGAGAAGGGAATGGCAACCCACTCCAGTGTTCTTGCCTTGAGAATCCCTTGGACAGAGGAGCGTGGTGGCCTACAATCTATGGGGTCGCAGAGAGTAGGACAGGACTGAACAACTAACGCTTTAACTTTACTTTGATATGTAAAATAGATAACTAACAAGAACCTACTGTATAGCACAGGGAACTCTACTCCATACTCTGTAATGACCTATGTGGGAAAAGAATCTAAACAAGAGTGGATATATGAACATACATAAGTGATTCACTTTTCTGTACACCTGAAACTAATACAGCAGTATAAATGAACTGTACTCTAATACCAGGTTTAAAAAAATGCATAATGTTCTGGGAATAAATGAACATTTGTTATTGTTGAAGGACACAGCAAATATCTAGGAAAAGCTCTTTTAATAAAAGTGTACTGAAATATACATTTTACACTGTTGTAGCCTTATTCGTGGCCCAGCGATTTCTGGGGAGGTCACAGTGTCCTGGAGGATAGTCCCTCCTTCCTTGGAGGAATTTGCTGAAACATCAGGAAAGCTGACGATGCGAGATGGACAGTCTGCGGCCGTTGTAGTGATACAGGTACCTCAGTTACTGATTGCTGTCACGCCCTTTGCTGTCAGTCTGTGTGTGTGGTTCGGGGGGTAGGCTTAATATCACAGCTTGTTGTCGTTGCTTATGTGATATATATCTTTCTTGAAATGTTCAGATTCTGCTGCGAGTGGCTCTTTCTGTCCGTCTCTAGGCTTTGAACGATGACCTTCCCGAGGAAAAGCGTTTCTATGAGTTTCGGCTCACTGGGGTCAGCGAGGGCGGAGTGTTGAGCGAGTCTAGCGCCACCGCCACCATCACCGTGGTGGCCAGTGACTTTCCCTATGGCCGGTTCGCCTTTTCGCAAGAGCAGCTGCGAGTGACGGAGGAAGTACAAAAGGTAGCGCGTGGAATGCTTAAAGCCGTAGACGTCACTTTTTATCTTTTGTATCACGAGCGATCTTTAAAATGTGCTTCTATGTTCACATTCTCAAGCTGATTTTCACAGCTGATTTCATGTGCTCCTGCTATCATTTTAATGTCGACTTTATATACATTTTTTATCAATTTGTATAGAACTTCCAGATAATCCTGGTAAGTAAAATTGGAGACACTCAAAATTAAGTCTGGCCTGGTAGAGTACTCACCCAAACCAAATGAAAAAACATTGCTTCTTGCGCAGGTTAACCTCACAGTCATCCGATCAGGTGGGTCTTTCGGCCGCGTGAGGCTCTGCTTGGAGGCTGTAAGCGGGACAGCCGAGGTCGGCGTGGACTTCCTGCCTCCACCTGTGCAGCTCCTCTTTGAAGCCAGAGAGACGGTGAAAAGCGTGCACATTGAAATCCTTGATGACAGCCTTCCTGAAGGTCCTGAGGAATTTTCCCTTGTGATGTCGGAGGTGGAACTCCTGGGAAGGTAAAAATAGGAAAAAGAAAGGAAGAGTCAAAGCTGGGCTGTGCAGGGATTAATTCTAAGCTCTAAGATGGTTTACCCCAGCTTTTTCTCAACATTCATGTGACGCTGGAACAGGACATGGTGGCAAAGGCTGTTAATTATTCCACGTTGTAAAATATAATTTTTTTTTCCTGAAAGTTGAAAGTATGTATTTCCGTTGTGTAAAGTCATTCTGCATAGCAAGAGAATTGAACATGGCATAAGCTGGTAGTAATCGGTGAGAAAAGAGAGGAGCTGTTCTCTAGGTCAAAGGTCAGCTGGCGGGGCTGATTTTGGATCCCCCACCTCTTGTCTGTACACCACGGAGTGGGCTGGACTGAGAGATTTCTTTCCTTGGTATCTCAGAAGACTGTACTGTCTTCTTTGTGGATGAATGAGGTAGATATTTGCCCCAGTGGCATTTTTAAAGCAGGGGAAGAATTTCTGAGTCAGAGATAGTTGGTGGGTAGTGCACCAGGGATTCAGTGAGGATCAAGAATTAACCCTGTTGAGACTCTCCTGTTCTCTGATTTAGTGGGAGCGACTTGCTTAACAGGGTGGGGAACACGTGTTCCGTGATGAAATGGATGAAATGCTCAGAGCTTGAGTGGCATAGGGAACACCTCGACATCTCTGGCTCATGCGTAACCTTCAACTGGAATCATGTTTCCATTTAGATAGTTCTTAGAGGAAGTTTACTTGTGCATGCAGTGAAAATGTTTTTGCATTGGTGATATTAATGCCAATCTTTAAAGCTTTCTTCTAACTAAAATATTTCCCTGAAGGAGGCAGGATGTATATCATTCCCTGGGGAAGAATTGGCTGTGAGCTGACAAACCCTTCAAATCTTCAGTTTCCAGAAATGAGTCTGCGTCTGATGATGGGAATGAATTTGTCCTTATAGTAAATGTATTAAAACATGCGCTGGTCAGTTTTAATTAATTGAGTGAACTTTGATAAGCATAGCACATTACGTGTGATATTATATCTGTGTTTTTGACTAAGTAAGGCTTGAAGCATTTGTCCCATTGCTATCCTTTAAAAAACCCAATTCCTACTTAAGCCTAATTCTAAGGAAGTAATGTTTTTCTTCCAGATACATTTCCAGGCTTACTTTGATCTGAAAAGGATAGTATAAACCCAATTTTCCTAGTTTCTAGAAAACGTATTGCCTTGATATTAAGTTATGTTAAGCAGCTAAGCCATAATCCTTCTGACTATTGATAACAGTTTATTTTAATATTTTAATGCCCAGTTTTCTAATTTTGCCTTATATATAATCATATTAATGAGCTTTCAAACTTTAAAGCTGGGAAGGTTAAAAATACTAGGTAGAATTTGGAAATTGAAGGAGGGACTAAAGTGGTTTAGTGTGTGTTCAGCAGTACCTTCCTAGCCCTAGAAGTTCATTTTCCAACTTCTTCCCAGTTTCCTTATAGTTTTATTATCTTCCCATGACCTACGTTTAGTGATAGTATATTAGTTTTTATTTTATCCAGGCAGTAATAACTGAGAGCAGTGCAGAAATCTATTTCAAACATCATTTCAGAAAAGAAAAGTATTTTCGTGTTGAGCTTCATAAGACTCAATTACAGGAGCTAGTAGGACCCTTCTTCAGTTCATGCTAAGCAATTATGTACTCAGTTTATTTTATTTTATTTTTTATGACTGTAAGAGGGTATGATTTTACCATCCAAGAAAATGGACTTCAAATAGACCAACCTCCTGAAATAGGAAACATCTCCATTGTCCGAATCATCATAATGAAAAATGATAATGCAGAGGGAATCATTGAATTTGACCCAAGGTATACCACCTTTGAAGGTAGGTTCAGTAACCTTACTTATAAATTTAGCACCAATTTCTGATCAGAGTACCTGAACATGACATTGTCAGTTTGAATTCCTACGTGCATTTTCTTGGTTTGGGGTATGTGTGTGTGTGTGTGTGTGTTTACACATATACTTTGTATTTATTTATGCCTTTATGTGTATATATTTGTATTCAATTTTAAAACATATTTTGAGTTACTTTTGGGCAGTCTTAAATCTCATTGTGTATGGCAAAATGAAATGGTTAGGAATAAGGCATTTAGAAAAATTATGTTTAATTTTAGGATTATTGAAATGTTTATATTTTGAAGAGTTTTATGAGTATAGTTCTAATTTATGCAGTGTTTAATTTCCTTTGCAATTAAAAATCAGTGGAATATTCACTTTCTAATGAATAATCAATCACCTTTGAAACAGTTTACTGGACTGCAGGCACAGGCAGTATCTGGACTCCCAATCATCCCAATCATGCTTTCTTCAAACAGTTCCTAACAGCAGCTTGCCTTCTGTTGCCAATTCTCCCCTCATGTAGAAGTGGAATGTGGAATATATGGTTATACATCCCCCTGGGTAGAAGAAGTTGGCTGCCTTTCTGTTTTTATTCAAAGGCAGAATATGAATATACCTTTCAAAACAAACATTTTATCTTATTATTGCAATCAGTTTATCACCTTCATTGCCTCTGTCAAATTCTTTTGTTATCTGCCATTTTAAAGTTCATCAGAAATCACAATTTATTATTGTCTTCGTGGGTGGCATCATAGAAGACATCATCATTTTGCAAACTTCAACCTACAGCAAGTAGAAGTCAGGATGCCTTTTTACACCAAGGAAAAAATGGGGTCTTTTTTCTGTTATCTGATTTCCGTTTGATTCACTGTCTTTGGGAAAATTTGGGGCAATGCACAGTGATAATTACAATGTAAGTTCAGTACTACTTAGCTATGGCTGTTATGAACTCTACTAAATGATATTTTAATATGCTGATATTAGTATAGCTGAAGAAGAAATAAACTTGAATAGAATTCTTAAGTTGAAATCAAACATTGAGGATATATGTTCAGATTTACAAGTAGATAGGAGCTTAACAATGTAATAGAATCATATTTATATCTGGACTTCTAAAACACTTATATGATGTAAGTAACATATACCTTATTTTTTAATGTTACCAATGTTTCCATTAAATATGCAGAAACAATCCAGAATGGTTTCCTTTGAGTACAGTATACATGTTTTAAGTGTTTTTTGTGTTCGTCTACCATTATCTACCAGTTTGTCTACCAGTAAGGGTTATTTACTTGTATGTGGCACACAGAGGCAAAATGCCTTGCTGATGATTAAGTCAATGATTTAAATTCTAGCTTACACTGCTCACTATAACTTTCAAGTTTTGACACACTGTATTTCTCCTAAAAAGTAAGTCGTGATGTGTTCGTAATGGTTCTTTAAAGTGAGAAACGAACTGCAGAAAAATTGAGTGCTTGCATCGTCCTGTTATATTTAATTGTCATGTTTAAGTGAACCATAGTAAAGTCAGTTTCTTTGGCTGGCATACCAATTCACTGCACATTCCTGTTCCAGTGGAGGAAGACATAGGGACGATCATGATTCCCGTGCAGAGGCTTCATGGCACTTACGGCCGTGTGACGGCTGATTTCGTCTCTCAGAGCTCCTCTGCGGTTCCTGGTGGTGTCGATTATGTACTGCATGGTAGTTCAGTCACCTTTCAGCATGGGCAGAACTTAAGTTTTATAAATGTTTCCATCATTGATGACGATGAAAGGTAATGCTGTTTCGTATGTAACATGCACATTCGTAAATCATGAGTATTGTGTTTCGGTCTTTACCTATGTTTTGCATTGAAAATAGAATTTTAGATTATAGTTGTGCCCATGGAGAAATGAGTGAGGAATTCTAGGGGGTAGGGTACTGGGGTAGGGCAAAAGGGAGTGTGATTATGTGTCACTTTTTCTCAAACAGAAGAAGAAATACTGATTTTTGTTCTTCTAGATTGAAGAGTCTATAGTCAGAATGTGGAAACGTCCTGCAAATCATTTCCTTAATTCATTAAACAATTAAAAAGAGGGGCAGAAAGTCTAATAACTTGCAGGTTATGTAATACTGAAGTTGATCATTTCACGCTTCTAGCTAAGCACCCTCTCCTTAGTGCTTGGTGTGTGACTACTGTGCCTTGAATATGTATGACCAATTTGGAAAATGACTAGTTATTTGGGTTTTAGAAGCATTTTATTATGTTTAGACTCACAGAATTGCTCTTTCTCTTGCTATGCAGTGAATTTGAGGAGCCCATTGAAATTATGCTCATTGGAGCTACTGGTGGAGCGGTCCTTGGGCGCCACCTAGTGTGCAGAATCACGATTGCCAGGAGTGACTCTCCTTTTGGTGTAGTAAGATTTCTCAATCAAAGCAGAGTTTCTGTTCCTAATCCCAATTCCACAATGATTTTACCCTTGATGCTGGAGAGGACCGGAGGACTCTTGGGAGAGATTCAGGTAGAGTTATTTTTTTCCCCATGATTTTTAAAATATATTTCTCAAATATATTCATTTATTCCTAGTCAGTAATATTTATTGATTACCAAGTAGATGTAAAGCAGTTTCCAAATCCTGTGAAATACATAAAATGTATGAGGCATCCAGCTGCCTTCAGGGTACTCTTGAGAGAAAGTTAACAGTTAAATGAAGGATTTGGGTAAAATTCATTATGTCAACAAGTACATTTGTTGAATGCTTTCCATGTGCCAGACCCTGTCATAGTCCCTGAGAACGCACAGGTTAGGAGGACACAGTTTGTCCCTGTTCTCTTAGAATTTTAAAACAATAAGCAAACAGATTGCTATAAACTTCCGTCTTAGAACTGCTTTTGCTGCATCCCGCAGATTTTGGATCGCTGTGTTTTTGCTATCATTTGTTTCTCGGTCTTTTTTGATTTCCTCTTTGATTTCTTCAGTGATCCATTGGTTGTCTAGTAACATATTGTTTCCTTCCAGCTACCCTTGATTAGATGGTAAAAGTGTGATATTTAAGCCGAAAGAGGTGCTCATGTAACCATTAGGGGGCTGAGTGTTTGGGCAGACGAATGAGACAGTGTAGATCTCCAGACCTGGTATGCTTGAGGTGCGAAGAGGTCCATGGGGTGGGTGGGCTTGGAAATGAAGGGATAACAGCCCAAGTTAGATCACAGAGGCCTGTAGGTATTGGACCTCAGAGAACTTTCTCAATCAGATTGAAGATGAGTCGAAGTGCCAATAGGACGCCATTGGAGAGTTTTAAGCAAAGGAATGATATCAATGTCACCGGATCGTGGGCTCACTTAGAACCGCCGAGAAGGAAGTAGGTTGTCCAAAAGCCAGAGTAGGAGAAGGGAGGGGAATGAGAAGCATGTCGCCCTCTAGAGCCCACAGCAGAGCTAACAATGGCTCAGACAGGGAGAGAGGTCGAGATGGCCAGGCGTGAATAGAGGTTGAGTACATTTTGGAGGAAAAATACACGAGGGCTGATGGAGCCTGAGGGACAGGGAGGAATAAAGGCTAACCTAGAAATTTTAGAGGAGCAACTGGTTACATTGTAGTGCTGTTTATCAAGATGTGGCAGCTTGGGGAAAAGTAAGAGTTCTGCTTTGGCTTTGTTGGTTTGGGATAGCGGCAGGACACCCCAGTGCAAGGGTCAGGAAGGCAGCGGGGTGTGCAGGTATGGGTTAGGGGGAGGTCAGGGCTGCAAACACCGACCTGAAGGATGGTGAGACACTTGGAGGCATTTGAAACTCTGAGGCCCGAGGAGTGTAGACAGGGATGGAAAAGATACAGACCAAGTCCTGGGCCCCCAGCACTTGTGGATTTGAGGAGGGAGAACCAGCCAAGAAGACTGAGATGTAGAGAAGGAAAATTAGGACGACTTGTGCCGGATAAGTATCACATAAGCCAAGGGAGATGGGACGCAGTGTTTCCAGACAAAGAAGTGGTCAGCTGTGTCTCACGCCGATCAAAGATGAAAGAAGCAAAGACAAGTGGATGTGAAACGTATATAATTCTTTATGGATGTGAAAAGTATATAATTTTAAATTACACAAACTTTAAATGATGCCTTTGTTGCAACATAAAAATTCTGTTTAACTCTGAACATTTCTGTTTCTCTTATACTAGGTTATTTAAGTGTACTTGTTGCTGCATACCCAACAGACTTTTCACTTGATTCAGATAGGTTTTGATGAACAGAACCTGTGCACTAGCAAGACAGTTAGTACTTGTATTTATCAGAGTTTGTATGTGTGCTCAGTTGCTTAGTCAGGTCTGATTCTGTGGCCCCATGGACTGCAGCCCGCCAGGCTCGTCTGTCCATGGGATTCTCCAGGCAAGAGTACTGGATTGGGGTGCCATTTCCTCCTCCAGGGGATCTTCCCGACCTGGGGTTTGAACCTGGTCTCCTGCTTTGGCAGGCAGATTCTTTACTACTGAGCCACCTGGAAAGCCCTGCAAAGTTTTTATTACTCACATATATATAGATATATGTTTAGAGTATGTACTTTTTTATTTTTGGTATCCTGTGATGGTGACAGATGACCAGGTATTCAGATTTTTCGTTACTTATTAAACGTTGTTGTTCATGAAAACGGGTGTTCTATAGATTACATAGTTTATGTTTGTAAAGATTATTTTAAACAACATGAGTTGATAACATAGGACTTTGTGGGAGATATTCTAGAATAACTTTCACATGTATGTATATATTTTTAATACTGTATATATATTTTTTAATATATACTGTATGTATATATATTTTATCCTGCAGAGTAATTCTTTGTTTAAAGCTGATTGTTTTCTTTAAAAAACAAACACCCTGCAGGTGAACTGGGAGATCGTAGGACCCAATTCTCAGGAAGCCTTACCATCACAGAACCGAGACATCGCAGACCCAGTGAGCGGGTCCTTCTTTTTTGGAGATGGGGAAGGTGGAATGAGAAGCATCATTCTGGCAATCTACCCACATGATGACATTGAAATTGAAAAGACTTTCATTATTAAACTTAAACTTGTGAGAGGAGAAGCTCAATTAGACTCCACAGCTAAAGATGTTACATTAACAGTAAGTCTGACTTTATTTTTCCCACAGAATTTAGGCTTTAAAGGATCTTTCAGAAAACGTGCTTACATTTGTTGAAACTCTATGGGCTTATGATGAATTAAAAGTTATGAAACCCAATGACGTCGTAGTAATTCCTGTGGGTCAGATGTTCTGGTTGTTATATTAGTTTATTACATAGCCTGATTATTGGTAATTTTTTAAGATACCGAGAAATAGTTATCTTATACTTTTTGAGAAAATTTGATGCTTTGGGGAGATTTGGCACTTTTCAAGAGGAGGCATTTGTTGTATCATGAACATTGGCTATCTTTGCCATTAAAGGGTGGCAGAGTTCACAGGTAATCACAAGTCAGGCTGTTGAAAGGAAGGATGGTGCTTTTTCAGTCAGTGCAGTGATGGTGTGAGTCAGATCCAGATCCAGTTTATTTGGTATGAATCACCCAGTCCACTGGGTCAGAAAGTCCTGCAGACCAGGGTTACCGAAAAAAAGGTAGAGAGATGCACCTTGTTCTAAGTTTGGAAAAGCCTGTTTTATGTGGGGTCTGTATCAGATACAGAGAACTGGAGAACTGGAACTGTTAATGTTGGGAGACAGATATGAAAAAAGAAAGACATTTTGTAAGGAATTATATCCCATAACTGTGGGGCTGGCAAGTTAGAATCCATAAAACAGGTAGAAGGAATCCATAAAGCAGAATCCATAAAGCAGGCAGGAAGCTCAGGAACGAACTGAAGTTGCCTTCTTGAGTCTGAATTTTGTGGCACAGGCCAGCAGGCTGGAAATGCAAGCAGGATTCCTAAATTGTGGTCTTGAGGCAGAATTCCTTTTTCTCCGGGAAGCCTCAGTGTTTGCTCTTTAAAGCTTTCGTCTCATTGGATGAGGTCCATCCACATTACTGAGAATAGTTTTATTGACTTTGTCAGCTGGTTGTCAGTTTTAACCACATCTACAAAAGATCATTACAGCAACATCTGGATAGCATTTGAGCAAACAGTTGGACACTTTAGCCTAGTCAGGCTGACACATAAAATTAACCATCATGGGGCCATTACCTCTCTCCATATTATCACTATAAATACATCATAACCAGTAGAAAGAGGTTGGCTAAACTTAACTGGTTAAATGAGGTGAACATGAGGTGAGTAAAGCTAATTCAGGCTTCGAAGTTTTGTCCTTCTGAGGTTCTACAAATTGTCATTTTCTGAACACTTATTCCCGTTATCCTTCAGGAGTAGGAACCTTCTTGCTTTAGGTAACTGTCAGGGAAATGAAGGTTTTTAAAAGTTACATAGCCAGATACAGTCATGCCCAAGAGTCATGATTGTGTTTCTTTCATCCCCTCAGTTTATCTTGTACATACACAACGTATCAGGGCACTGAATGTTGGATGCTGTGATTTCATCCATAGTTGTTACAATGTCTCCCCTCTGCTCTCTTTCTAGATAGAGAAGTTTGGTGATCCTAATGGAGTGATTCAGTTTGCTCCCGAGTCTTTGTCCGAGGAGACCTATTTGGAGCCATCCGCGCTGGAAGGGCCCCTGATCATTACCTTCTTTGTCAGAAGAATCAAGGGTGTTTCAGGAGAGATAATGGTACCATTTTTCTTTGGATTTTAAGCAGAGTAATCATTTGCCTGATGGTTGTGGTTGAGAAGAACAGAGAAACTGTGTGTTCTGGAGAATTAGAGTTTTTGATAAACTGAAGCGACATGAATTTTCACACATGCTGAGGTTCACCGAGGCCCCTTTGGGCTGGCTCGCTGGCACCAACCTCTGGTTATCTCTTTAAATACTCAGTTGCAGTTAGGTTAAAAAGATCTTCCTCATATTTAATCACAAAGAATATGATTGAACTATTTTGTAATTTCTTGTTTGCTATAATGTGAAGCTTTTTCTACTTAACAAGACTATCCATGATTTTTACAAATTGCTTAATATATTCTTTATTCTCAATATCATTGAGATGTCCTTATAAATTATCAAGATATTCATTGAACAGGTCAAAGTTATCTGTTTGCTAGCTAAATTTATTTTGTGAAATCTCTCTATAAACTTAGCTTTCCCCCTGTACCGGAGATTAATTGTTACTTTTCTTCAGTTGAAACTTTATGGACGTAAAAAATTTTTGGAAAATAAATTTTTTAGAGATTTTTTTGGAGAAATTCTTAATTTTTAAAATCTTAGGTATCCTCTTTTTATTAAAAACAAACAGAAACAAATTCAAATGTGAATATCAAATTATCTGCTTACGTTTTACCCTCAAATATGGTCTTGGTTCACTGTTGAATGTACTTGTGGAACTGGTATGGTATTTTAAAGTTAACTTGTTTCTCTTTATCTTTTCAAATTATGTTTATTAATTTAGAAGCAGGTGAAATGAGTTTTTGTCATCCTGTCCTGCAAATGGCATACAATAGCCTGAAAGAGTTAAGACAGTTTCTGAATTACTTAAGTAGAGATACTTGGAAAATTTAAATTTGAATATATTGATGCACACTTATATAGGCAAGCTTTTTATATATAATTGAGGTAAACGAATTCAAAGGATTTTGATTAAAAACACTGCATTATATAACTTTGTTGGTTTTCTTCCTTTTGTTTTAGGTTTATTGGGAATTAAGTAGTGAGTTTGATATTACTGGAGACTTTCTTTCTACAAAAGGAAGTCTCACCATTGCTGATGGAGAAAGTGAAGCCAGCTTTGATGTTCATTTGCTGCCAGATGATATTCCTGAGATAGAGGAAGTGTATGCGCTCCGGCTTGTTTCAGTAAAGGGAGGAGCAAAACTGGATACAGAAAAATGTGTCGTTTGGTTCTCTGTTTCTGCAAATGACGACCCGCATGGAATTTTTGCCCTGTATTCAGATCATCAGTCCGTACTTATCGGGCAGAACCTTCGTAGATTCATCCAAATTAATGTAACCCGGCTTGCGGGCACATTTGGAGATGTGGCTGTTAGATATCGAATATCATCTGACTCTAAGGAGCAGTCTGTTGTCACAGAAAATGCAGAGAGGCAGTTGGTGGTCAGAGATGGTACCAGATACACAGTGGACGCAGTGCCAGTCCAGAGTCAGGTCTGTAGCGTCTCTTTCGTTTTCCCAGTCATTCTGAAAGACTCCTTCAAGAAAACCCTTGTTAATCTCAGGATCAGTTTAATATCTGATTGAGATATTTAAATGGAACTGTGGAAAATGCCTTAGAAAATGCATAGTAATTTTTGCGTAATACATATACTGCTGCTAAGTCGCTTCAGTCATGTCCGACTCTGTGCGACCCCATAGACGGCAGCCCCCCAGGCTCCCTCGTCCCTGGGATTCTCCAGGCAAGAACACTGGAGTGGGGTGCCGTTTCCTTCTCCAATGCATGAAGTGAAAAGTGAAAGTGAAGTCGCTCAGCCGTGTCTGACTCTTTGCGACCCCATGGACTGCAGCCCACCAGGCTCCTCCGTCCGTGGGATTTTCCAGGCAAGAGTACTGGAGTGGGGTGCCATTGCCTTGGCATTTGCAAATTATAAGTAAATAAGTATCTGTTCCTTCCTAGAGATAAAATATTTTTGTCTAGATAGTAGAAGGCAGTTATTTAGTTCTTCAGAATTCCAGGAATTGTTCCAAGTGCTACACACACTCACATCACACACACATGTACACACTGGATGCTTATTGAGGGGGAGATGTTTGTAGGCTTCCTTGCACTCCTATCTGGAGAAGGAAATGGCAACCCACTCCAGTATTCTTGCCTGGAGAATTCCATGGATGGAGGGGCCTGGTGGGCTACAATCCATGGGGTCACAAAGAGTCGGACACGACTGAGTGACTAACACTTGTGCTCTTACCAAAGAGCAGTGCAGTGAGAGACGGATACGTGTTTCCTGGGGTCTGACGGGGCTACATGGTATCCGCTCTTCTCTCCTTAAAAATCTGCCACCCAGGAAGTCAGCCATGGGTTTTTTTTGTTAATGAGGAGAGAGGACAGCAGACTATTCTGCCAACATATCAGGTGAAAGTGGCAGGAACCAAGTGGGTGCCCAGCAACCTTTCTCACTCTGAGCCACAGAAAGTGATTTGAGGGACTCTCTGTCTCAATCCTTCCAAGAGGATACCTAATGTCATTCCATATGCACGGGAGAGCAGTTCATTTATTTCACACATGGAATGCAATGCAGCAGTGGGGATTGCTATTTCATGGCCATGAAAGTCCGTGCCAGAGGGTAGCCAGATTGGAGTTGTCTCGAGAATGGTATGAGGTGGATTGTGAAGTTAGGAGACAGTAAAAAAGGTCATTGGAAGAGTGTGTGTTTCTGTGGTGGAATGGCGATGAGCTGAATTCTGAAGTCTTTGATGAACATACAGATGGATTCCATGAAAGGTGAAACGTTTGGGTGCCTGCCAGTGCTATTCAGGAAAGGACTACAGAAGTGAGGCAAGACCCTTGTCATTCTTCCTCAAAGCAACTCCCCACCTGCTCCAGAGGTGCTGGAAGATTGATGGAAAGGTCCAAGAAGGGCTGGAGAAGTACTAAAAAGTCATGCCATGATCCCTTTCCCACCTTAGATCTTTAGCTGTGGATTGAGCAAGAACTGGGATAAATAGAGGAACTTTAATGGAGTGTGAGATGAAAGTTTTTACTGGTATGGATCTGGCCTTTACCTTCATAAAAAATGACAGAAGGCTTTGAGATCTACACACAACATTGTCAAAGATAAGAAGACAGAAATGAAACAGCTTCCTGTCTATAGTCCACTAAGTTCAGCCCACTCAGTAATGGATGACATTTATGCCTATGATCCATAGAAAATTGGCTACCTTTTGACATATTATACTAATTAGTACCTACTATGCAGCCTTTTGATCTTTTTGTGCGCTCGAGTTTTTTACTTTTGCTGTTGAATCAGCTGGGAAAATGCAGGCTTCTTAGTGAGCCCTGGGATCCATGGTTATTCCTACATCCCTGAAGTTGTTTAAGAAATTGACTCAATAACATGGCTTTGTTGTATCAATTTTTGAATTCATGTCCTATATCCCCCAGTTCTGAAGACTGGAATAAACAGTGCAAAGCTGGGGAAATGAGAGATGGATTAAGGTAATCAGAATATTATTATATCAAGTCTCATTTACAAATTAGAAGAGTTTAAAAAAATACAGTGTGCTTTAGTTATGTACTTAAAACATTTTCCCATACCGATCTGTGTAACATCAGCTTCTGAACACACTCAAGTTCAAATCTCTGTTACTGAGCCCTAGGAGGTCTTCCTTTAACTTTTCTAGGAATAGCTGTGTATTTTTTTATACACGTTTCACTTAGCAATAAGGCATGCCACAGTGAAGGTTATGCTATTCTTTTACAATGTGGATAATACAAATTCAGTTCAGTTCAGTCGCTCAGTCGTGTCCAACTCTTCGCGACCCCATGAACTGTCTAACCATCTTATTCTCTGTCGTCCCCTTCTCCTCCTGCCTTCAATCTTGCCCAACATCAGGGTCTTTTCGAATAAGTCAGCTCTTCGCATCAGGTGGCCAAAGTATTGGAGTTTCAGCTTCAACATCAGTCCTTCCAGTGAACACCCAGGACTGATTTCCTTTAGGATGGACAAATTACTCTCTGACTAATTACATAAGAAAGCTGAAATATATGATATATATATTATATATGTTTATCTCACAGGGAGTAAGATCCTTGATCTGCCTAGCTTTTAGATTGTCTCTTGGGGTACCTGAGACATTTTGAAGGATGATCAACTTCTTTTCCTTTCACTTTGAATGCTTAATGGTACAGTTTATAAAGATCTTAACTTTCCTAATACCCTAACTTTCCTTTGAGGTATCTATGGATATCTTCATATCTGTTCTGAACCTATATTAATTATTTTTACTATTTCTATTTTCAATAAAGAGTAGCAAAAGTTTACTAGCTTGCACATACATGAAAGCTTCCTCTTATTGGCATGCTTTAACATCTTTCATTAATATGATTAAATTTTCATGGGTTCCTTCTGTCTCTTACATTCCAGGATGTGTGGTGTAGGCTGCTCCTAGATGATTAGGTGTTGCTGTGTGCGTTAGTCTCCAAGGTGACCCTTTAGGGCCAAGTGTGACACACACTAAAGCGAGGGGAGGGTTTCCCCAGTGGTCCCTTTCTTGCCTCACACCCCGGGTGCTCTTGAAGTTTGGGATGTTAGTTACAAGTTACATACAATTGTCCCTGCTGTACCCTCCTGATAAATGTTAGGATTTCAGCTGGGTCAGCCACGGAGAAGGACCTTCAAGTGGGTGCTGGAACAGAGTGAGTTTCCATTAGGTTCTGAAAACTAGAAGACTCTTGATGTTGGTTTAACACGAGGGTCAGAGAGTGAACAGTTCACCATCTGGTTAACAAGGTTAACGACAGGCCTCTTAGATGAAGTGATGGTAAGAAGCACTGGTACACTAAAGAAACCTATGTTTAAGAGAACTTAGAATGCAAGATGAGATTATATCCATTGTTGTCATTTATTCAAGTATTTACGGGGCATTTACCATGGGTCAGCATTTGTGAGAAGCACCGCAGACACAGTGATCATGGGGTGTAATCCCTGTTGTCACACTGCTCCCTGTCGATGCAGGAGAAGGCCCTTTAACAGCCAGTTATAAAAGTGAGTGAGTGAGTAGGCAGTATTCCGGAGAAGGCGATGGCACCCCACTCCAGTCCTCTTGCCTGGAAAATCCCATGGATGGAGGAGCCTGGTAGGCTGCGGTCCATGGGGTCATGAAGAGTGGGACATGACTGAGCCACTTCACTTTCACTTTTCCCTTTCATGCATTGGAGAAGGAAATGGCAACCCACTCCAGTGTTCTTGCCTGGAGAATCCCAGGGAGGGGGGAGCCTGGTGGGCTGCTGTCTATGGGGGTCGCACAGAGTCAGACATGACTGAAGCGACTTAGCAGCAGCAGCAGCAGCAGCAGCAGGCAGTATTCAAGATGCACACAGGATATTATGGGCGAGTAAATTCTATTCGTGCCAAAAGCCATCAAGAATGATGGGCAATCTGTAGAGTGGTTCTGTGATGCCCTCCTGGGTCCAGAACATGAGAGGGCATAACAGAACATGCTTGACTCCTAAAAACCTTCAAGTTCCTTTTCAAATTAGTTACCCTGCTTTCCTTCTGTAGGCAAACCAGCATTTCCCCAAATGCCCCGTTGACTCCTGTTCAAACTTTAATGTTTCATTACCACAGGCTGGGGTCCTGCCATGCCACACGGGTCCTTGTGCCGAATGGGCCCGTGAACGGAGCTGGGTGGCAAGGCACAAATGCCTGGGTGCTTTGAGCTGACATCTGGCCCTTCAGTTTTTAGGATATGGGGACAAAAAAATGCTTAGCTGCCCAGCCAGTGAACTGCGTGGGGAGGGGGCACTCCTTCAAGGAGAGGAGAGAAGCACACGATTGAAGCCAGGAGACTGATTTATGTCTTGTTTCCTCAGTCCTTGATCTGTGCTTCATGTTCAGTGAATGTCATTTTGAAAAAATGAAGATTGATCAAATGAGTAAAACATCTGTTCCCCTCATGTTGCACATTTGAAACCACCATAGGACATATTTTACATATTTGGGTGGTTTGATATGTGCTTACATTACACTTAAAAGAAGAACAGACCTCACAGAAATGGTTATTTTTACATCCAGTAAAGATGTGTAGAGTCGTTAGTAATATTCCAGGTTATGGCAGTGTATCCATTATCATTAGCAAGGTTTCTGTGGACAAATATAAGTGCTAAAAAAAAAATCTCTGTAAAATAATGGTGGTGATGGTGGTGGTGGTGTTGTTGCTAACTCGTGTCCGACTCTTGGGATCCCGTGGAAGGACCGTGGCCTGCCAGGCTCTTCCGTCCATGGGATTCTCCAGGTAAAAATACTGGAGTGGGTTACCATCTCCTTCTCCACTGTAAAGTAATACAAGTTTTCAAATTCAGGATTTCCCTATTTTGTTGGATTCTAAAACTTTGAAAATTGGTAGTCTAATATATGGTGTTAGAAGTTTTTACTTGTCCAAAATATTCGGATAATCAGTGTACCTAAATCATTATCTGTTTTGAGTAAATGTCATTAGAGTTATTAGTTCCTACCCAGTGAAGAAGGAGAAAGTGAGTTTTGCTGGTTTTAGAAGCTGACACTTTTCACCACTGTGCTCCCTCCATTCCTGGAACACATGATTCTATCACTGAGACTCCTGGGATTCTCATCATTCTTCAGGTCATCCAGGCTTCCCTGGTAGCTCAGCTGGTAAAGAATCCTCTTGTAGTGCAGGAGACCCTGGTTCAATTTCTGGGTCTAGAAGATTCCCTGGAAAAGGGATAGGCTACCACTGCAGTATTCTTGGGCTTCCTTGGTGTCTCAGCTGGTAAAGAATCTGCCCACAATGCAGGAGACCTGGGTTCGATTCCTGGGTTGGGAAGATCCCCTGGAGAAGGTACAGGCTACCCACTCCAGTATTCTTGGGCTTCCTTGGTGGCTCAGATGGTAAAGAATCTGCCTGTAATGCAGGAGACCTGGGTTCTATCCCCGGGTTGGGAAGATTCCCCTGGAGGAGGGCATGGCAACCCACTCCAGTAATTTTGCCTGGAGAATCCCCATGGACAGAGGAGCCTGGCGGGCTACAGTCCATGGGGTTGCAAAGAGTTGGACACTTAGCTGAGCGACTAAGCACAGCACACACGGGCATACACGGTGAATTTGAAAATTTTGGGTATTTTTAAAAACAATATATGACTCTCACTCTTAGCCTAAAAGTCTTCATCATGGGCCTTTGTTTTATAATATGGGGGAAAGGGCATATATTGATGAAACTGATACAAAATGAGGCAAGTACTAATGACTCACATCACATGCCAGTATTTTTCTTTGAAAATTATTTTTTGCTAATAAAAAGTCACTTACACTGTTCATAGGTCTTCCTACCTCTGGGCTCGAATTTCACCTTACAGCTGGTGACCGTGATGCTTGTTGGTGGAAGTTTCTATGGCGTGCCCAAAATTCTCCAGGAAGCAAAATCTGCCATCCTTCCAGTTCCAGAGAAAGCTGCCAATTCTCAGGTACTTGGCACTGGGTGTGGTACTCCCCCAGAACCACTAGAGGGCCGCTCTTACAGAAGGGACTAAGATTCTTAGAGTTTGATTTGTTAAATCTATGTAATCCTATGAATATCAAATTTAAGCATTATGGATACCCTATATGAAAATAATTTGGCAATTTTTGTCAGTAGGTGGAAAACCATATCTCCTTTTTTGAGTTTAAAAAAGTCTGTATCTTGTAGAATGTAAGGTATAGAATTTTAAAAATAACGGTCACCTAGAGTCAAAACTTGTTTTTTTCCCCATAATGAGTATTTAATATTGAGGCATTTTATGCTAAAAAGTTAAAATTAGAATGAAGCATCAGTTAATATTTCAGACTTTCTCATTTACTGACATTGTGAATATTTAATCCGTGGGGCTCTTTTTACTGTGGCAAGCTTGTGCTGCTGCTGCTAAGTCGCGTCAGTCATGTCCGACTCTGTGCGACCCCATAGACGGCAGCCCACCAGGCTCCCCCATCCCTGGGATTCTCCAGGCAAGAACACTGGAGTGGGTTGCCATTTCCTTCTCCAATGCATGAAAGTGAAAAGTGAAAGTGAAGTCGCTCAGTCGTGTCCGACTCTTTGCAACCCTAGGGACTGCAGCCCACCAGGCTCCTCCGCCCATGGGATTTTCCAGGCAAGAGCACTGGAGTGGGGTGCCATCGCCTTCTCCGAAGCTTGTGCTAATGTAGATGAATGATAGTGACACACTTAGGTATTTGAATCTTCTGCCTAAGTTCATTTTAGGGAAGATTGTTCCCCAGTGTCTTCATAATTCACATGAGAACAAAGAATGCCCTGAGGGCTTTGCTTCCTGCGTAGGCCAGTTCTGTCAGTGTGGGAACAAGACAGGGCTGCTGTCTCTGGCTGTGGTACCGTGTGTGTTTTATAAACTGTGAGGAGATGCCAGCCTGTATCCCACTCCCTCGGGTGGGGGCTCCTTCAGCTTGACCAGGAAGTGGGCATGGCGTCTGTCCAGATAGGCACTCGAAGCAGAAGAGTTAAGGCCTGGCCAACGGCTTATTAACAGGGTCTGTGACCATAAAGGGGATGGTCTTCAAGTTACTACCTCCTGGGCTGCTGCTTCCCAGGGAATGAATCCGCTTTGCCCCTAAAGTGGAACCCACAGCGTTAAAAATAACTGAGCGGGATGGTTTTTGTCTGCAACTCCTCTGTTCAAGAGGGAGTGAGAGTATAGCATATAATGCTTTGATGTTTTATCTTCTTTTGTTCGTAGGTCGTTATAACAAAGATTCCTTTCAGTCTTTGTTGATTGAAAAGAACCATTGAAAAGAACCACCAAAAGAACCATTCATTTGGTGTAGTGAACTATTTTCTGCTCCTTGTCTCTGCTGGTCACAACACTGTGTCACTGGGTTAGATCATGGCCAGTCATAGTGTATTCCTGTCCGTGGTGTATCCTTCTATACTCTTTACCAGTATTTGAGTGTGTGTGTATGTGTGTGTGTGTGCACACATGTGATGTTGCTAGGATACTTTCAAACAGCCTTTAACCGTGTAGCGAGCACGAGCTGAGATACACTACAGATTTTGGCAGTTGCTAAGCAGAAGGCTTGCTGTAATAGGGACTCTAGATGGGTGTCAAGTTGAAGTTGTTGGTTTTCTTTTCTGTGGCTTCAGAAGCTGTCCTGTGGCCCTGTCTCACACTTTTCTGCTCCTCTCCAGTCCAATTTAAAATGGGGAGAATGAGTCTTAATATAGAACTGTTGATCCTATGGTATCCCAAATTTATAGATATTGGGACCAAAAGAGGTAAACTAAGTTGTCCAAATAATAGCGTGAAGCCAGGAATCTGGTTTTATTTCTATTCTCTGACCGGAACTTATTTTATCTATAAATCCTACGGTACTCTGGAAGGTTGACCCTGAAAACCAGATCTTACTTTATGTGGATGAAAAATATCATTATTTAAAAAATCTTTGAAGGTTTCTGATCTTCAGAAAAAGGTATTAAATTGAATCAAAGGCTGAAAAAATCCTTAATGGAAAATCTAGTTCATGGTGCTCACTTTATAAATTTATTGTTGTATCTCAGATCAGAAAGAAGTCAAAGTTTAGTTTTAGATAAGACAATTTCTATAAAGACCCATCAGTTCAGTTCAGTCACTCAGTTGTGACTACTCTTTGTGAACCCATGGACTGCAACATGCCAGGCCTCCCTGTCCATCACAAACTCCCAGAGTTTACTCAAACTCATGTCCTTTGTGTCGGTGATGCCATCGAACCATCTCATCCTCTGTCATCCCCTTCTCCCACCTTCAGTCTTTCCCAGCATCAGGGTCTTTTCCAGTGAATCAGCTCTTTGCATCAGGTGGCCAAAGTATTGGAGTTTCAGCTTCAGCATCAGTCCTTCCAATGAATATTCAGGACTGATTTCCTTTAGGATGGACTCCTTGCAGTCCAAGGGACTCTCAGGAGTGTTCTCCAACACCACAGTTCAAAAGCATCAATTCTTTGGCGCTCAGCTTTCTTTATAATCCCATATAAAGAGCCCTAGCAAGTCATTAAAATGCCATTTTTAATCTTTTCATTTAACCATAGTCACAATTGTATTTTTAGATACTGTTAATTCAGAATTCACATTTTGATAAAAAGCTATAACTATAATCAAAATTATAAATAGGATACATTTTGAAATTTCAGGTACCATTTCTTAAATACTACTCTTTAATCAAAAGTATTTTAGAGCAGAGAAACACATTGTGTAAACAAAGAGGAAGTTGACTTTTAACCCACTCCTCAGAAAACAGGAACCTTTAGAGAAAAAGAAAATATTCTAAGCATGTTTTCTCTCAGGTTGGGTTTGAATCTACTGCTTTTCCACTCATGGACATCGCTGCCGGGACAAGCCGAGCTGTGATTTCTAGGAGAGGCACGTATGGCTCTCTCAAGGTTTCCTGGGCGGCTGGATACATTCCTGGGTCAGAAATCCCTGAATTCACTACTGTTGGCAACATGACCCCCAAAGTAGGTGAGTTGTGTCTTTTCTAGGATTTTATCTGTAGAATATGGAAATGTATCATTGGCCACTGATTTTCTTGGATCCTCTTTACTCTGGACAGTGAATGAGCTAGCTGTTTGCCTTCTAATGCAGTCTTCTCATATTTAAGTGATCAGAATTGCACTGAAATTAAAAACGTCATACCTCACCTGAGGATGATGGTCATAAGTAGCCTGCTCTGTTTAAACATGTTGTTGTTTAGTCTCTGTCATGTCCGACTCTTTGCTACCCCAGGGACTGTAGCTTGCCAGGCTCCTGTGTCCATGGGATTTCCCAGGCAAGAGTATTGGAATGGGTTGCCATTTCCTACTCCAGAAGATCTTCTTGATCCAGGGTTTAAATCCACCTCTCCTGCATAGTAGGGAGATTCTTTACCACTGAGCCACCTGGGAAACCCCAGGTTTATACATTAGGACTTCGTTAAAAGTAACTCTAAAGACCTAATGTGGCCCATGTGTGTCAGTCGCTTACTCATGTCTGACTCTTTGCAACCCCTTGGACTGTAGCCCTTGAGGTCCCTCTCTGTCCATGGGGTTCTCTAGGCAAGAATACTGGAGTGGGTTGCCATTTCCTTCTCCAGGGGATCTTCCTGACCCAGGGATCGAACCTGGGTCTCCTGCATTGCAGGCAGCTACTTTACCATCTGAGCTATCAGTTCAGTTCATGTCACTCAGTCGTGTCTGACTCTTTGTGACCCCATGGACCAGGGCACGCCAGGCCTCCCTGTCCATCACCAACTCCCGGAGTTTACTCAAACTCATGTCCATTGTGTCCACGTCGGTGATGCCATCCAACCATCCCATCCTTTGTCGTCCCCTTCTCCTGCCCTCAATCTTCCCAGCATCAGGGTCTTTTCAAAGGAGTCAGCTCTTCGTATCAGGTTGCCAAAGTACCAGAGTTTCGGCTTCAACATCAGTCCTTCCAATGAACACCCAGGACTGGTTTCCTTTAGAATGGATTGGTTGGATCTCCTTGAGTCCAAGGGACTCTCAAGAGTCTTCTCCAACACCACAGTTCAAAAGCATCAATTCTTCACTGCTCAGCTTTCTTTATAGTCTAACTCTCACATCCATACATGACTACTGGAAAAACCATAACCTTGACTTTGTTGGCAAAGTAATGTCTCTGCTTTTTAATATGCTGTCTAGGTTGGTCATAACTTTCCTTCCAAGGAGTAAGTGTCTTTTAATTCCATGGCTGCAGTCACCATCTGCAGTGATTTTGGAGCCCCCAAAATAAAGTCAGCCACTGTTTCCACTGTTTCCCCATCTATTTGCCATGAATTGATGGAACTGGATGCCATGATCTTCGTTTTCTTAATGTTGAGCTTTAAGCCAACATTTTCACTCTCCTCTTTCACTTACATCAAGAGGCTCTTTAGTTCTTCTTCAGTTTCTGCCATAAGGGTGGTGTCATCTGCATATTTGAGGTTACTGATATTTCTCCTGGCAATCTTGATTCCAGCTTGTGCTTCCTCCAGCCCAGCATTTCTCATGATGAACTCTGCATATAAGTTAAATAAGCAGGGTGACAATATACAGCCTTGACGTACTCCTTTTCCTATTTGGAACCAGTCTGTTGTTCCATGTCCAGTTCTAACTGTTGCTTCCTGACCTGCATACAGATTTCTCAAGAGGCAGATCAGGTGACCAAAGAGATGGTATTCCCATCTCTTTCAGAATTTTCCACAGTTTATTGTGATCCACACAGTCAAAGGCTTTGGCATAGTCAATAAAGCAGAAATAGATGTTTTTCTGGAACTCTCTTGCTTTTTCGATGATCCAGTGGATGTTGGCAATTTGATCTCTGGCTCCTCTGCCTTTTCTGAAACCAGCTTGAACATCTGGAAGATGATGGTTCACGTACTGCTGAAGCCTGGCTTGCAGGATTTTGAGCATTACTTTACTAGCATGTGAGATGAGTGCAATTGTGTGGTAGTTTGAGCATTCTTTGGCATTGCCTTTCTTTGGGATTGGAATGGAAACTGACCTTTTCCAGTCCTGTGGCCACTGTTAAGTTTTCCAAATTTGCTGGCATATTGAGTGCAACACTTTCACAGCATCATCTTTCAGGATTTGAAATAGCTCAACTAGAATTCCATCACCTCCATTAGCTTTGTTCATAGTGATGCTTTCTAAGGCCCACTTGACTTCATATTCCAGGATGTCTTTCTCTAGGTGAGTGATCACACCATCATGAATATCTGGGCCATGAAGCTCTTTTTTGTACAGTTCTTCTGTGTATTCTTGCCACCTCTTCTTAATTTCTAATGCTTCTGTTAGGTCCATACCATTTCTGTCCTTGAGCTCATCTTTGCATGAAATGTTCCCTTGGTATCTCTAATTTTCTTGACAAGATCTCTAGTCTTTCCCATTCTATTGTTTTCCTCTATTTCTTTGCATTGATCGCTGAGGAAGGCTTTCTTATCTCTCCTTGCTATTCTTTGGAACCTCCGTCCATAGTTCATCAGGCCCTCTATCAGATCTAGTCCCTTAAACCTATTTCTCACTTCCACTGCATAATCATAAGGGATTTGACTTAGATCATACCTGAATGGTCTAGTGGTTTTCCCTACTTTCTTCAATTTAATCTGAGCTATAGGGAAGTCCCAATACAATAATCAAAAAAGACGCACTCTTATATCCATGTGTGTGTTCAACTGAATATTTCTGACAGTAAAGCAGCTGTTACTTTATCTACTTTATTTTGTAGTTATACCATTAGTTCTGTGAGAGTCAGTGACATGCCAGTGTTGGATGGTTTGACCTCTACCTTGTAGAGTAGACAAGATTGAAGGCAAGGTTTATGTGGTCTTCGGAGCTTCCTCTAAATTTATTTACACCCTGCCCCCACCACTGACTTTTTAAATGTTTTACCTTTTGTAGGCCATTATAGAATTTTGGAAAAGTAAAGATTTCACTATATGTTTAAGAGTTGAATCCCAATTTAAGAACTCAGAGAAATGAAACCCTGCTTCCCTTTTCCTGTTCCCTGTCAGGGAGGCTTTCCTTTTCCCATGGAGAAGAAAGTAAAAGAGTCTTGCTTTGGACACACCCAAGCCCCGGGCGGCTGGAGGCCTTTGTGGTTCACCTCTCTGGAGTGCAGAGCAGTGTCCCCGGTGGGGCCCAGCTTCGGTAAGACCCCCTTGATTTTCAGCTAAGAAAGTCCCCGAGGGATAAGCTGAAATTTACTGATTCAAACAAAAAAGACAGAAGGATTTTTCTCCTTGAAGCAAAGGCAAAACCAGTTTTAGTTCAGAGCAACACATGGCCTGCACGCCAAAGATGCCACACACGCTGCTTGCATGAAGAGAGTTTATCATGACCTCTGACTCAAGAATGTTGGCTTGGGGTGCCATCTCCAGTAAGAACCATGGTGACAAAGCCATCCATTTTAAAAGGGAACTGTCTTCTGAAAGGGTAGCCCAAAATACCTGATTTTCCTTGGCGACAAAGAGTAAGAATAAGAAATCATGGTAGGATAATACTGTGAGTTTTGAATTAAATTTATACCAGTATATTTGCAGGTAAATACATCCCAGCCAAAAGCAGTTGACTTTTCTCATACGTGGGATGGGCTTGATCAGAACAGCAGAGAACAGATCTGCCTCTGTCACTTACTTGCTGTGTGACTTTGGGAAAGTTACATAATCTTCCTGTTCTTTAGTTTACTTATTTGGAGACTGGGAAAAGTGTGTGGGCAAGACCAATGCGTGTTCAAGTATATTTGTGTACACATTTATGTATGGGAGATATTGGTTGGTGTGATTCAGTATGGTTTTTGATTTAACATGTGTCAGTCAAAAAGTAGACACAACGTATTTTAGGTTAACAAATTCACTTGCCTTTAATGAGAACAGTAATAGCTATCAGTTTAATTTTTAATTTATTTTATTGACATATAATTGACTTACAATGTTGTGTTAATTTCTGCTGTATAGCAAAGTAATTCAGGCTAACAGTTTTGTAGTGCTTACCCTAGACCAGGCATTGCCTCTACATATGTGTATGTATTTAGATTCATTTACTCCTACTTTTACTGTTCAGGATAACCATATGACATAGATATTATTGTTAGTCCCGTTTTATAGATAAAATAAAACGAGTCACAGATAGATTGTATAATAGGCTCAGTGTCACACAGATAATAAGTGTTGGGCTGTGATTTGAACCTAGGCTGTCTGGCCTCTGTCTGAACTCAGAACTATGACTGACAATAGAAAGTGATGGCTCTGAGTTGTCCTCCCTGAATGCATTTAAATTTAGATGAAAAAAAAATCTGTTAGCCAGAGAAATTATGTCTGTGGTCTGGATTAGGCTGATGGGCTACCAGTGTTACTTCTGAGATAACTGAGTAAATCACAACAGAATTCCATGAAGTGAAGTGAAAGTCAGTCATGTCTGACTCTTTGCGACCCCATGGATTATACAGTCCATGGAATTCTCCAGGCCGGAATGCTGGAGAGGGTAGCCTTTCCCTTCTCCAGGGGATCTTCCCAACCCAGGGATCAAACCCAGGTCTCCCACATTGCAGGCGGATTCTTTAGCAGCTGAGCCACCAGGGGAGCCCACAGAATTCCACATGAAAGCACTAAGAACCGATCAGTATCAATCATGGATGACTCTTCCAATTCATGTTAAGATTTTAGCAACATTTGTGTGAGAGAATAGTCCCATTACTGGCCAGTTGAAACCAGCAAGGCTTTTTACATCTAGGAGGGGCAACTCTTCCTGCCTGGTAGATCGACATCCTGACTGTGAGACTTTGATTTTGGTCCCCGGTGTGCTGATCATGAGAGAGAACCTGCCATTTCAGATCCTTCAAAGAGCTGCTGTGGGGTGATTGGAGAAACAGACCAGAGACCTCTGAGTGCCCCAGCTTGCTAACACTTGTTAGGTCCTGTCACCTGCCACTCTAACTCCTGTTGGTTCATTTCTTGTGCTCTGGTATATTCATCAATAAGTTAGTAGGGTTCTATGGAATTTGAAAGGGCATGTCATTTTTAAGACGCCCTCATGAGCAGCATCTTCCACGTGTGAAAGATGACTCTCTGCAAGTGGTAGTCCTGTTTTTTATCAGTTCTCTCATGGTTTAATTTTTTTTCCCCCCAGGTCAGGTTTCACTGTTGCTGAAATTGAACCAATGGGAGTCTTTCAATTTTCACCCAGTTCAAGAAATATCATCGTGTTGGAGGATACACAGATGATCAGATTACATGTACAAAGACTGTTTGGATTCCACGGGGAGCTTATTAAAGTTTCCTATCAGACAACTGCAGGGAGGGCAAAGCCCCAGGAAGACTTTGAGCCTGTTCAGAACGGGGAGCTGCTTTTCCAAAAATTCCAAGTTGAGGTTGATTTTGAAATAATTATTATTGATGATGAGCTTCCTGAGATAGAAGAAATTTTTTACATTAATCTAACTTCAGTGGAAATTCAGGGATTGCCAAAATTTGATGCTAATTGGAGACCACGCCTGAATCAAGATTTCAGCGTGGCAGTGATCACAATATTGGATAATGATGACCTGGCAGGAACGGATACTTCTTTTGCCAAGACAGCTGTGACCACGGCAGTGGACACAGCCCTTCCTCTGGAAACCGACTCTGCCACCACACACCCTGATACAACCGAGATTACTGCCATTCCACAGCCCACCGAAGTGGTCGCCGTGGTTACGGAGGTGGCTGGCGAATCTCCGATCCCTGAGAACCTTGTCACCCTTGCTGGGACCTCTGCCATGTCTGAGAAGCCTAATGCGGCCACTGTAACCACAGATACCTCCGTTCATGGAACATTTAGTCTTGGGCCCCCTGTTGTTTACGTCGAAGAGGAAATGGAGAATGGCACGTTGAACGCTGCAGAGGTTCTTGTCCGGAGAACTGGCGGGTCTGCTGGCAACGTCAGCCTAACAGTCAGAACTTTCGGTGAAAGATCTGCTCAGAAGGAACCAAACGCACTGCCCTTTCCTGACAGCCGTGGGATTTCCAACCTGACATGGGCAACCGAAGAAGAAGATTTTGTAGCGCAGACTCTCATCCTTGCGTTTGTAGATGGAGAAAGAGAACGTAAAGTGTCGATTCCAATTCTGGATGATGGTGATCCCGAGGGACAGGAATTCTTCTACGTGTTTCTCACAGACCCACAAGGGGGAGCACAGATCGTGAAGGGAGAGGATGACGCTGGCTTTGCAGCTTTTGCCATGATCATTATTACAGGTATATATTTGGAGTGATGGGGTTAAACGTGCCTTTGTGGTACAGAATTTGTAATAAGATTATTCTAGCTTAAATTTAATTTAAGAAGGTGAATTACTCGAATCACTCATAGATTCCATAGAAGTTGCTCAGTTGTATCCGACTTTGCGACCCCATGGACTGTAACCTACCACACTCCTCCATCCATGGGATTTTCTAGGCAAGAGTACTGGAGTGGGTTGCCATTTCCTTCTCCAGAGGATCTTCCCTACCCAGGGATCGAACCTGGGTCTCCTGCTTTGTAGGCAGATGCTTTACCGTCTGAGCCACCAGGGAAATCACTCATAGTGAATCATTAAAACTTTGTTTTCCAGTGGCATGAAACCCTAACAGAAACTCATCACGTTGTTCTGAGATGCCAGGCTAGAGTTTAACGGATTGTGAATGTCACTTAGCTCAGAGCTAACTAAACATTCTATACATCTGTACTTATACAATATACAGAAACCCTTAAAAATGCTTAAGTTCATGTATGTCTTCTGGAAAATACCTAATTTAATCACCCCAACATGATTGCCTGTCCTGTTTTGAAATCTCATTCTGAATTACCCAACCACTTTTATTAATCCGTTGCAAAGTCTAAGATGTCATTGTCAGAAAATTCTTTATATCTGTTGGGAAAGAGATTATAACTATTCCCTTTTGTTCTGCTTTTGAATCAATGTAGTTTATATAACGTTTGTACTATTGGGAATGTGTGTGTTGTATATATGTGCATGTTTGAAAATTTTTTAGTGATGATTGGCAATTTTCCTCTGAAATCATACTGTATTTCTTTAAGTGGATTAGCTCAACCTGTCAATTAGCTTATGCTAATTAGAATATTGACAAGGCTAGCTCATGATTCTTACCTGGTCTACCCTTTTGTATAAACATTAATGAGTTTTACACAGTGTTTTAGAGTTTCAGATGACACTATAATAGAACAGTATAGTGGAAAGAAAATTAAAAATCATGAAGTATATAATTTTGACTTAGCTCAACCATTAATTCAGAGGCCCTGATTAAATCATTTATTTATTTATTTATTTTTAATTTTATTTAATTTTTAAACCTGAAACACTGTATTAGTTTTGCCAAACATCAAAACGAATCCGCCACTTTAGTGTCTATGCTCTTGGAGAAGGCACTGGCAACCCACTCCAGTACTCTTGCCTGGTAAATCCCATGGATGGAGGGGCCTGGTAGGCTGCAGTCCACGGGGTCACGAAGAGTCAGACACGACTGAGTGACTTCACTTTCACTTTTCACTTTCATGCACTGGAGAAGGAAATGGCAACCCACTCCACTGTTCTTGCCTGGGGAATCCCAGGGACGGGGGAGCCTGGAGGGCTGCCGTCTAAGGGGTCGCACAGAGTTGGACACGACTGAGGTGACTTAACAGCAACTAGTGGCAGCAGTCTATGCTTTATGTTTCTTTTTTTTTTAAAAAAGGAAACTTTTAGAATAAACATGTTTATGTTCCACTTGCAAGATTTGGTGTTTCCTAGAATTTCATTTTAGCTGTTCAGTTATAATTCAGTCATAATTTTGCAATTGTGTAACTTCCTCTTATACCCAACATCATCCCATTTATGTTACCCTGCAAAATTATACCAATTAGAATTATCATTTATTCCTAATCATCCAGTTTGTTGAATATTGTAAATGCAGATTCAATTCTCCAAGTTATTTACTGAGTTTGATTCACATTAGCTTGATACCACCTATATATTTCTTTTAAAATTAAGTCAACAGTCTCTTCCCCCATGCCATGACATAGATATTTTGTTATATTTATTTGAATAAGATGAGAGTTGACAGTCAAAATATTTAGCAAGTCGTTTGACAGAGGCACAGACCAATCACAATAGTTGATGGAGGCTTTTTGCTCTCCCAAGCGTTACTCCGTTAGTTACTGGATCATGGGGAGATGTTGTATTGGTTAGGGTGGTGGTTAGGGCCCCTTAGGGACTCAGGTCAGCAGCTGTGTTCCAACTGGAATGGACGTGCTCCTCAGTCAGTTGGGCATACCGACGCATGCCAACATGGTTCACTACTACCATGCAGTATGGCATACCAGTGCTTACCCATAGGTTAGCTCTGAGTCTAACTCACCAGGCAATTCCCTTCAACCAGCTCTGAACCTGACTTACCAGTCAGATGAGCCTCAATGAAGTTCTCTAATGTTTTTCTTCTCTACCTAACACCAAGCATCTTACACACGTGGCAAATGATTGACTCCTCTTAGAGTCATGTGGTGTAATTCATCAGCACTTCTGCATGTCAAATACCCTGACTTCCCTTACTCTGTCTGTGAATGTTCCTCTCTTCTCCTCCTTACCTGGCTTTTTATTTTAAATTAGTATTTATCTTTTAACTATATCATTAATTTTGCTGATTCCTCTTATCTTTAACCTTCATAATCATTTCACATTTAGATATTAGAACAAACGCTCAAGATAAATCAGGGGAAAATAGTTTATTTAGTTTTGTTTCTGATCATTGGCACTCTGGAAGTCTTGATTCATCTTACTAGAAACTGGACATAAAGTTTATCATTGTAGATGCTGCAAGGAAAGTATACTCCTTAAGACCATGCTGGTCACTATTACATTGAAAAAGAAAATGCAAGTTCTGCTTTGAGATGGTTATAATCTGTTTGTTATTAATTGAGAGGCCAAATTCCTACTCAAAGTGACAAGAGAAGAATTGCTGCTGAAGAAAAAGACTTAAGGTCAGGTTCCAATGCAGGACTAAGACACAGTTGTAGTGATTAATTAGTGAGGATGAGGATGGGCAATGGCTGAGACAAAACACCCACGAGGCACCAGGACAAGAGTGGTCCATCATCTGCATGTCCCTAAGCTGCAGGCTCCACATTTACTTACACTTTTGAGACAGATCAGTAGTTTTCTGTTTCCTTGCAGAAGTTCTGTCTGCTTGGAGTTTCAGGTTTCAGGGTGATGGGTACAAGTGGTTTTTGAGGCTGATTTCGCTGGGTCATTGCTTTCAGGATCACTTGGCAAAACTGGCTTCTTGAGAAATAGAAAGCAGCAGGAGCTGTTTACTGATAATGTCTCTTGTCTGAGAAGCTGGCTTATGTGTTGGCCAGGGTTTGGGGTGACTACTTCAGCATAGTGTGGGCTGCGGGTTTGTTCCAGTTTTTGACACAGTTGTGTAGTATGATGGTGCCTCCAACCTCAAGAGTTGCTCAGAGGAGTTTTCTTTTACTCTGAGATTCCCAAGAGTTCCTTAATAGTTCCATTTTTCTCTGGGGAAAATAATCAAATGTTTAACATCAGTGGTCTTTTGGTCAACTTTCTTATAGGGAAGTAAACTAATCAGATGAAGGTCATGTATTCACTAAATATTTATTAGACACTGTTCTTGGTACCAGGGATACAGCACTAAATAAAACAATTGCTACTCAGTAGACCTTATATTCTATCAGGATGTGCTGACTTTAAACAGCAGTATCAAGGACTGAAATAAAAAGTAGAGCCTCATCAGAGAGAGATGAGCATGTATATCCGTGTGGGCAGCACACTTTGATGTTTTCTTTCTTTCGGTCCTTTGTTCTCACAATGTCAACTACCTTGACGTGATCATTTTGATTCTAGTCTGTTTTGGGTAAAGATCTTTTAAAAGTTGTAGCTCCTGCCTGCCCCATTCACTTGTGAATTTCTCACTTTTATACCATCTGAGATGAATAGATGGGGGAAACAGAGATCTTTTAAAGTCTTTGGTATATCATCATCTTCTATTTTTCTTTTCAGGGAGTGATCTTCACAATGGCATCATAGGATTCAGTGAGGAGTCCCAGAGTAGACTGGAGCTGGGTGAAGAAACTGAGATGAGCAGTCTGCATCTTATTGTTACAAGACAGCCAAACAGGTTTGTTTATATCTATGTAGAAGACATAACATCCTGTGTGTCTACATAGTGTTTAATTTACATTTATAAAATGGTAGAAGCAGGATGAAATGTTGATAGAAGAAAGTGATGCGGAATTTGATGTCAGTGTTCAAATACTCTAGTTTCTCTGGAGTAGGAAATGGCAACCCACTCCAGTATTCTTGACTGGAAAATCCCATGGACAGAAGAACCTGGCAGGGTATAGTTCATGGGGTTGCAAAGAGTCGGACGTGATTGAGCCCTGATTAGGGCTGCCTTGAACATTTAGTACTTTGTGAAGTACCATACAGATGTCAGATTATGTCAGTCATTGCTTCATCCTGTTTACTATTCTCTGTCACGCTGCATATACAACCATTTACTATTTAGAAGATTTGAATTTCCAGTATTTTGCTTACAACTTAATACAGTATAGCACACATCTGAGTGTTCATGATGTATGTGCGCTTGGGATGCACACAGATGCATGTATCAGTGTTACCTTTTCCATTTTGTGTCTAAATATTGTCAGAAAGGATAGATCATCTCTTGTCCTTTATAGTAACGACCATTTTTAGCAGTAGTGTTTTTCCTTTAGAAAGATTCTTGTTAAAAGACAAATGAGGAACGTTTACTTCAAGGCAATGGTTCTCTATAATTTTTATTTTCATATTTCTGGTACATAGCATCCCGAATTATATTTCAATAAATACTTAACCGTTACTGAATGGAGTGTGGTCAAAGAATGCCACGTAAACTCTGGCCTTAATTTCTTAACTGTAGTGGGCAGAACTGGTTATTTTCAGCATTATCAGTGGGAGAGATAATGCTGGTATTGGATGAAGAGGTGCACTCCGGACGTAATGGTAATATATTCTACATTAGCCTCAGGAATAATGCAATCTGTGACTGCACTGGCATAGGTTTTTCTTTGTTCCTAGAGCCTTTGAAGATGTCGAGGTCTTCTGGCGAGTCACATTTAACAAAACAGCTGCTGTGCTCCAGAAAGATGGTGTGAGCCTGGCGGATGAGCTTCTGTCTGTATCAGGGACCACTGTCTGCAGAGCAGGTCAAACAGAGTGCTTCATCACCATTGAGCTCAAGCCTGGAAAGGTAAGAAACAATGAGGCCCGGTGTTGTAGAATGCTGATTGTACTTCTTTAGAATTACTCATTTTCAAGCTACTTTGTTGACACATATATGTGCATACATTACGTGGAGATTCTTTGTGTCCGCCTAGCTGCAATGTCTGAGTCTCTTTGAGTTTCTGTAAATAATCTCATCGGTTGTACACCTGAGACTTATATATGTTCTAAGTCACTTGTATCTCAGTAATAAAAAAGCCCATCAGTTTTTTACATTCTATTTCTTGTCATTTCCAAGATCCTTCCTGGCCCACCTGCTCACAGGGTAAACGGTTCCTTGAGTCATTTTCCGCCCCATTAATATTATTTCTGATTACTCTGAATGTTTAGTTCTTTTCCTTTTATCATGTCTATAGATTTGGTTACATTGTATTGTATCCACAGATTTGATCCTTAACATGAAAGTTCTCTCATTCACCATCCATTTCGTTAGGGAGATCAGCTCTGATCTACCAAAGGGCACAGAGGCCATGCTCACTGAGTCTTTGGATCAATTTTTATTGGTTCATGTTGCACATGACACCCAGGAGCCAGGCGTTCCTCTCCTCATTCTAATGGAATCTGCATTATTCAAATGGTATTGGCCACTGAGGCTCTAACAGAGTTTTAGTCATTTAGTAATCATGTGTCACTTTTTAAAAATGACTATTCTATGATACTTTAATGTCCAAGGATCACTCAGTATCATTTGTTCCTTGTCTACCACTTAATTTATTAAACTCAAATATTTAATGCAAAACTAGCCATAATATTTTGAATGTTCAAAAGTATCATGATTTTTTTGTACATGCCAAAAACTTTAAACTGCACAAAAAGCATTGCACAAATAAAATTATTTCCAAATGGGTAGCTGTAGTTAAACTCATTCTAAATAATAATCTTGTAGATTTAACTCTTCATTCATTTTTTTTGTCTTCTTGGTTTTCTACTTTCTGAGAATTCCTGAAGCAGTTGTATTGATGTTCTCTGCTGCTGCTGCTAAGTCGCTTCAGTCGTGTCTGACTCTGTGTGACCCCATAGACAGCAGCCCACCAGGTTCCCCCATCCCTGGGATTCTCCAAGCAAGAACACTGGAGTGGGTTGCCATTTCCTTCTCCAAAGCATGAAAGTGAAAAGTGAAAGTGAAGTCGTGTCTGACTCCTAGTGACCCCATGGATTGCAGCCCACCAGGCTCTTACGTCCATGGGATCTTCCAGGCAAGAGTACTGGAGTGGGGTGCCATTGCCTTCTCCGATTGATGTTCTTTAAGGTTACAGTAATACATAGTTTCGTATCTTCCCAGAATTGTAGGAATTTTGATGGTTCCAGAAGAGAAAGACCACTCGTCTCAGATCACTTCAGGTTACTTGGTTATCACCATTTTGTTCTTTGTTAGGACCACAGATCCTAATGCTTGTCTGAAGCTGTTTCAAATGAGAATTGCTGGACAGTGGATTGAGATCCACTTTATGACGTGACTTGTGAGATCAACATGTTTTTTTAAGTTCATGCTTTACAAGTTAATGTTTTCAGCACCATGTGTTTTCCACAGAGTGATTTGTTCTTTAAATCTTGCAGTGCCGCTTCACCTTAACCATTGCCCTGTCACCGTCAAACACTGAGCTGGTCTATAGGGGCACTGAAAAGATAGACCTGAAATTTAAAAAAAAAAAAAATATAGGCCTGCCTTGTTAATAACCTTGTTAATATCTTGTTATATTTGTGAGGGCAAGCTGGAGGCTCTACTTCATAAGAAATGAGATAACAGGGACTTCCTCAGCAGTCTGGTGGTTAAGACTCTGCCTTCCCATGCAGGGTCCATGGGTTTGATCCCAGGTAAGGTCCCACATGCTAAGGAATATGGCACAAATTGAAAAGAAAGGAGATAACAAATTTGTGATCTTAGTGCATCTTTGCAGTTCATCTGTTCTATCTTTTTTGAATGAACATAAAATTGCATCATCTTTCACCTTCTGTATGAAGTACTCTTTAACTTCTGACATGTTTTCATTTGCATGCATTTCACAGGTCCTAAAAATTTATTCCTATTTTTGGTACAATTTGTATTTTTTCTAGAAATGATTGTCTTACTAGCATTTTTTATTAACTCCTTCCTACATACATGCACAGAGAAGAATGTTTACTGTTCACTAATAAATCAATATATACTTAATTAAAGGCATAACTTTATTGATATACTAACATTACCCTATACATAAAAACTAATAAAATATTAATTATACACTATTACACTCACATTTTTAATTTTAACAATTAAAAAAAATACATTGCCATAATTTTTCTCCTTTATCATTATGTTATAGATTCAAATTCATCTAATTTTAATTGCTTACTAAATACTTTTATTTTTGCTTCTCTTATTGTTCAGTCGCCAGTTGTGTCTGACTCTTTGCAACCCCATGGACTATAGCACACCAGGCCTCCCTGTCCCTCACCATCTTTCAGAGTTTGCCCAAGTCCATGTTCATTGCATTGGTGATGCCTTCCAGCCATCTCATCCTCTGATGCCCAATTCTTCTTCAATAGTCATATCATAGACACTGAAAGATCTACTAAGCTACTCTTGTGTCTCTTCATATTGCTTTAACATCTCTGGATGCTTATTTGCTTTATAGCAATAACCTGTGTTTTGAGCCGTCTTGATTTTTCCTGCTCTAAGACATCCAAGGATTTGATTTCCTTCATCAGCGTTTCAGAGATCTGAGTCTGTTCTGGAGATAGGCATGAGAGTTGATGGTTGACACAGCTGTGGCTGTGAACCATCTTGGTAGTGATGGAGCTAGAAAACAAGTTTAAAATATTGAGTTCCCACTGATTTTTTATCCAAGAATTTCCTTTTTAAAATTTTTGAAATTGAAGTATACTTAATGTAGAGTGATGTGTTGGTTTATATGTACATGTGGGCTTCCTTGATGGCTCAGGTGGTAAAGAATCCGCATTCATTGCTAGAGAACTGGGTTCTATCCCTAGGTCAGGAAGATGCCCTAGAGAAGAGAATGGCAACCCACTCCAGTATTCCTGTCTGGAGAATTCCACAGACAGAGCCACCTGATGGGGTCACAAAGTGTTGGACATGAATAAACAACTAGACAATAACATACGTGTGTGTGTGAGTGTGTGTGTGTATTTGCCTTCATATTCCTTTCCATTTAGGTATTGCAAGGTAACAAGTATAACTCTCTGTGCCATCAGTAGGTCCTGTATACCTGTTTTCTGTATAGTAGTGTATATGTACTAATCCCAAACTCCTAATCTATACAAATATTATATTTTGCTTTTCTTGAGTGGGAGTTTGATCAGTTGCTATGCTTTCTATTTGCACTGAAGAAAAGGAACTGAAATTTCAATATTCAAAACTTTTGGTCATGTTATTCTACTTGATAACATTTAAGTCCTCCTCTATGCGTTTATCCAAATAGTCTTATGCCTTCCTCAACCCCCACAGCTCAACATTTCCTAACTCTCCCTTAAGGACAAATAAAAATATCACTTCCTCCAGTATGTCACCCACATCTTCAGTTTTGTTGTTGTTCAGGTGCTCTCAGTTGTGTCTGACTCTTTGTGACCCCATGGACTGCAGCACGCCAGGCTTCACCATCTCCTGGAATTTGCTCAAACTCATGTCCATTTAGTTGGTGATGCTGTACAACCCTCTCTTCCTTTGTCGTCCCCTTCTCCTCCTGCCTTCAATCTTTCCGAGCTTCAGGGTCTTTTCCAATGAGTCAGTTCTTCGCATTAGGTGGCCAAAGTATTGGAGTTTCAGCTTCAGCATCAGTCCTTCCAGTGAACATTCAGGATTTATTTCCTTTAGGATTGACTGGTTGGATCTCCTTGCTGTCCAGGAGACACTCAAGCATCTTCTCCAACACCACAGTTCGAAAGCATCAGTTCTTTGGCACTCGGCCTTCTGTATGGTCCAACTCTCACTACCATATATGACTACGGGAAAAACCATAGCTTTGACTATACGGACCTTTGTCAGCAAAGTAATGTCTCTGTTTTTTAATATGCTGTCTAGGTTTGTCATAGTTTTTCTTCCAAGGAGCAAGTGTCTTTAATTTCATTACTGCAGTCACTGTGTGTAGTGATTTTGGAGCCCAAGAAAATAAAGTCTGTCACTGTTTCCATTTTTTTTCCCCATCTATTTTCCATGAAGTGATGGAACCAGATGCCATGATCTTAGTTTTTTGAATGTTGAGTTTTAGGCCAGCTTTTTCACTCTCCTCTTTTACCACCATCAAGAGGCTCTTCAGTTCCTCTTTGCTTGCTGCCATGAGGGTGGTGTCATCTGAATACCAGAGGTTATTGATATTTGTCTTGGCAGTCTTGATTTCAGCTTGTGCTTTATCTACCCTGGCATTTTACATGATGTACTCTGCATAAAAGTTAAATAAGCAGGGTGATAATATACAGCCTTGATGTACTCTTTTCCCAATTTGGAACCAGTCCATTGTTCTGTGTCCAGTTCTAACTGTTGCTTCTTTACCTGAATACAGATTTCTCAGGAGGCAGATAAGGTGGTCTGGTATTCCCATCACTTGAAGAATTTTCCACAGTTTGTTGTGATGCACACAGTCAAAGGCTTTAGCATAGTCAGTGAAGCAGAAATAGATGTTTTTCTGGATTTTCTTGCTGTCTCCATGATCCAGCAAATATTGTCAGTTTTAATGTGGTTCCTCTGCCTTTTCTAAATCCAGCTTGTACATCTGGAAGTTCTCGGTTCACATACTGTTGAAGCCTACCTTGAGAGACTTTTGAGCATTACCTTGCTAGCATGTGAATTGAGTGCAATTGTGCAGTAGTATGAACATTCCTTGGCATTGCCCTTCTTTGGGATTGGAATGAAAACTGACCTTTTCCAGTCCTGTGTACTGCTGAGTTTTTAAATTTGCTGGCGTGCTGAGTGAAGCACTTTCACAGCATCATCTTTTAGGATTTGAAATAGCTCAGCTGGAATTCCTTCACCTCCAAGTAGCTTTATTCATAGTAATGCTTCCTAAGGCCCACTTGACTTCGCATTCCAGGATGTCTGGTTCTAGGTGGGTGATCACAGCATCGTGGTTATCTTGGTCATTAAAATCTTTTTTGTATAGTTCTGTGTATTCTCGCTACCTCTTCTTAATATCTTCTGCTTCTGTTAGGTCCATACATAAGATGATAGAAGACCTGGGTTCAAATTTTGACTCTTCCACTAAATAGCTTGTGACGTCAGACAAGGTGCCAAGGTTTCCTGAGCTTCTCAGACTTGGTGGAGTTAATAACAGGGCCGTTATATTAAACGAGATAATGAATGAGAGGTATTTCACATGGTTCTCGGCAAGGAGTTGGCTCTTCATAGAGTGGCTTGGTATTGCTGCTATTCAGAATGGATGGGAGTGGAGCCGAGTAGTAGCCACATCAACACTAGTAGTAGGTGAGTGACAACACAATGCATGCTTTCATCTGTGGAGTTGCACCTCTGACTGATGGCGGTTTTTCCTAAGTTCAGCCTGTCTACTGACGCTCAACGTAATGTTTTTCTAGTCTTTAGTTCAGTTCAGTCGCTCAGACGTGTCTCTAATTATCGTCCCTATAGTCATTCAGTTTTTTTATTTTCAATTTATAAAGAACTTAAGTAACTTTCCCCAGGTTGATTACTCAGTAAAGATTAGAATTCATCTTTTGAATTCCAGTTCACGCACTCTTTCTCTGCTGGGTATCTTATGGTTCTATGGTTCTATCGTATGATCTATATTAGCAAAATGTATGAAGGTCATAGTTAATAAACTTAGGATGCGTTTCTTAACCCACAAAGTCTGTTTAAACTAAACAGATTGTTGAAACATTTGTTGCACATATTTCTTTAAGAACTATTTAAGTAAGATCTTGCTTATTTATTACTTTACTTGCTTCTGAGCAGGTCTGGGCCTACAAAAAAATTATTTTATACTACTTGGGCAAAAGATCATCTTGGAATGCTGCTGACCTAACTAGGGAAGGAACTTGAGTTCTTGTGAGGTCTCCAGTCATATTTAGGTCCAGAGAGGTTCAGATAACCATCTGTGAGTTTTTCTTTCCCATTATACTTCAGGCATAGTCTTTGAACAGAGTATTCTGTTGTTAGACTAAAAGATTCCTTTTGTCTCTTCTAATTATGTGTTGGCACCCATCTTCACATTTGTTCAATTTCTATGGTTCCCTACTTAGATTACAACATATTTTTTGACTCAGAGTAGTTATAAGTAATGTTTTAATCATCATCACAATGAGAAGAAATACTGTACTGAAGAAAAGGCAAGAGTTTGTTGAAATGTAATATTCTGAAGTTCTTAGTTAAATGAAATTATTGTGAACTCAAGCTTATTGGCCGTTAGGGAACAATAGTTGTTGAATATAGTTACCTATACTTTTCAAGTGCTGCAGTTTATTGTATTTACCAATTTAGTTGCCAAAAGCAGGGAAAACATATTTACCTTCATTTCAACATTTACTGAGAGTTAATCAGCAAAATAAAGAAAATCTATATCACATGAAAACTAAATATGTTTATTCAGACAATAAAAAGAGATTCAGTTCATTTACTGTGCTACTAAGATATAAATCATTTTGAATAATACTGAAGAATTTGTTGTATTGTTTCATGACATAATGATTCTCATTAAAATGATCACAAAACAAACTATTACTAAGATCCTTGCTGATAGAAAAGAAGGATGCGTTATATCAAGTTAGACAGTGAAACACACAGTTGAAAATGCATCAGCTTAGCTTCTTGGAGTTATGCTAAGAAGCTAAAAATGATGCTAAGATTTCTTAATTATTATGTAAGAGAAAATAAGTAAAAACAGGTGATTAACAGTATGTTACAGAATTGAATGCAGGCTTTAGAAAATAAATTATCTGAGATTGTTGACACAGAACCGAGGGAAAACATGACCAAAGCATAACCAACGGACTAAATTTAGATTTCTTGATACTGAATTTAGGGAAATTTTGAATAATGCCTGAGACCACTAAATTAACCCATCAATATTTGGCCAATTTATATAAAACCTTTAACAATGAAACCTTACAGAATTGAAGCTACTTTCTCCCCTGTCCTGTTTTTTCAGCTCCACACCCTGCCCTACCCTCAGGGCCACCCCTCCAGCTGAGATCACTACTGTCCTGGTGTCTTGTTTTCTTTTTTGTCTTGTTTTCTTTTTTACCCTTCAGCGAAATGTGTATCCAGTAACAAAATGTAGTAAGCTTTATGTAATTAAAAATTTTCCATTTGTTGTAGCATGGCATGTATATCATTATCGAACTTGATTTCTTTTACTCATTGTCATGTTTTTGGATCTATCCACGTTGAAAAATATTGAAATAGTTCATTCTTTTTAACTACTGGATAACATTTTCATTGTGTGAATTATACTTTGTGTATCCTTTTGTTTATTGAAGTATATGCATAGATTATCTCCTGACATTGATTTTCTAGTAACGCACTCTCCCAGAAAGAGTAAAGGTGTTGAAGAAAGACCGAAAAAAAAAAAATCTCATGGTAATCTAATGTAAGAATTTAATTCTGTAATTATACAGACTGTATCTCTAAATGTATATTTATTTCTGTAATAGTGTGTATGAATGATGCTATTTCTTAATGTCCGAATTATTTTAAAATAGAAATCTATTCATAATTATTGTTCCCCCCTCCTCTTTTTTTTCTCATTGGCAGATACCTCAAAGTGAAATACATTTTTTTGTGGAACTGTATGAAGTAACAGCTGGAGCAGCTCTAAACAATAGTGCCAGATTTGCACAGATTAAATTATTACAGCGTGATAAACCTCCGAGTCTTGTGTACTTCTCTGTGGGTTCTCGACTGCCAGTGGCTCATAAGAAGGCCACACTCATTAGTCTGCAGGTGGCCAGAGACTATGGGGCAGGACTAATGATGTCTGTTAACTTCAGTACCCAGGTAAGCAGGGAGCAGGTATTAACACACAGGAAGCTCTTCTTCTTTAACTATGGCATGTGTCATGAAACAGAGAAGATTTGATATACTATTTTCTGATGATACCATCATAATTCACATTATGTTTATTACATTAAGCTTTATCTTTGACACAGTTCAATGTTTTTCACTTAGATCATGTTCTAAAATGATAGTCTATTGTTTTTTTGTTTCTTTTGGAAAAGTTGATTATGCAATGCAAAATGTCTTACATACATTGTGTAATCAACTTTTCCAAAAGAAACAAAAAGACAAAAGACTATCATTTTAAAACATGACCTAAGTGAAAAAAATCTGTAGAGATTTAAAATTTCTTCAGGATGAAACTGGGTAAGACCAGAAACAAAAAGTATGGGTCTTTGTTCTGATTTTTACCTGAACTAGTTGAAAATCTTCTTTAGGACTTCAAATACTAGCTGTGTGTTTCCTGTGATCTTTGTGTTTCTTCAAATCCACAGGTTCAGGAGACTGTCTCACAGCTACTTTTAACATCCTCTCTATTAGGTGACATCAAGTGAAAGGGAGGAAGCAGTATGTTTTAAACTTTATTTTAGGAGCAAAGCTCTAATATATTGAAACAAAGCTGTACGTCTGCTCCCTTTGAAGCATGATTGTGGAGACTGGAGCTTGCCCACCGTAGCCCTCTGTTTTTTTGTCCCCTGGGCTTGTATAACTCCCAAACCCCACAGTTTGAAAGCTGCCATTCTGGACAATGCTGCCGTTTCTTTTGTTTCAAGATTTCAAGCCTGGTGATACTTTAGGCCTCAGGGTTTCTAAGTTGTGGTTTTATGCCAAGCGCTGTTCAGTGTGTGCTTGGTTGTGTCACTGTTGAGTGGCTCTAATACACAGAACATTCTGTGCATAAGAGACAGCATATGCGCCACCAGTTCTCTGTAGCAATCCTGTGAGTCAGGGATTGGAGGTGAGGACGGTAGCTGTGGGTAGTGAGCTGTCCTGGAAGCTTGCCAGGAAGAAAAGTTGTCTTTATAACAGAGTCTACAGCTTGGCAAGCCAGAAGATGCAACTCTGTCACATGAGACTCTAGAAATAAACTCCATTCTAAATAGCCCTGCAGTGGTATGAGCATGAAAAGAAGTATTTTGATTCATTGGGAGATTTTAGCATTTTTCCTTTTAAGCATTTAAGATGGTAAGAGAAATGAGAAAAAATATGTGTTCTTTCTTCTCCCATGAAATATATATCATCATATGCTCTCTACTTTGTAGGGCAGAAGAGTGGAAGAAGTGATAAAAAAAAAAAAAAAAAGATTTGAGACCCATTTTAAACTAGTTCATACACTCAGTTGGAAGGGGAGTTGAAAATGCCAAAAGAAGAATCTGAATGCCAATATCTCTATCATACTCATTTATGTTCTTTCTAGATGATTCACAAATGATTCCTTGTAAAACGCATGCTGTCACTAGCATGTAACTCATAGCATTTTAATAAGACTATAAAAATCAACATAGAGGAGCCCTGTGGTGATGAAAATGTATCTTGACTATATCAACATTCATATCCTGGTTGTGATACAATTATGCAAGATGTTATTAATATCTATGAAGGATATTAGGGAAGGGTAGAGGAGACCACTCTTTTATATTTCTTGTAAGTGCATGTGAATCTGTAATTATGTCAAAATATAAGGTTTAATTTTCTAATTTAAAAATTAGAAAAAATTTACCTCTCTGGTCTGATTTTATTTATTTTCCTGTTGCTTCATTGCTCTTGCATTTTCTCTCTTTGAATGCTGGGGATATTGTTAGACGAGAAAGTCATATAATTCAATTTTCCAAGTAGCTAGTAAGTATGAGAAAATAATTATGAACCAAGTTGCTATTCTGTTACAACAATACTAATCTTGATTTTATGTTAAACAGATTTTAATAATGAGGTTAAAACAATAGCTGTAGTATACATACAGTATACCGACCTTCAGTAGGTCAGCATTCCCAGTATGTACATACTGCTGCTGCTGCTAAGTCGCTTCAGTTGTGTCTGACTCTGTGCGACCCCATAGACGGCAGCCCACCAGGCTTGCCCGTCTCTGGGATTCTCCAGGCAAGAACACGGGAGTGGGTTGCCATTTCCTTCTCCAATGCGTGAAAGTGAAGGGGAAGTCGCTCAGTCGTGTCCGACCCTTAGTGACCCCATGGACTACAGCCTACCAGGCTCCTCCGTCCATGGGATTTTCCAGGCAAGAGTACTGGAGTGGGGTGCCATTGCCTTCTCCTCATTTACATACAACACTGAATTAATCAGAAACTCCTGCTGACTCTACCTTCTAAATACATTCTCAGTCTGAGCTCTTCTCACCCTCTCTATTCATACAACCAAAGCTACCGTTATTTCCTTTTTCTGCAGGAACTAATATAAAAATCTCCTATCTCTTCTCCCTTCTTCCATCCTCTCCCCCTGCTGCAGCCTAACTGTCCACAAGAGCCAGAATGCTCCCCAAAATAAGAAATAAAGTGTGTCACTCTCCTGCTGGAATCCTCCAGTGACTTCCTAGCACACTTTGTATCAGGGATGTACATGATCTGATGCATACATCTTCAAATTGTTAGTCAGCTCACAACTGGAGAAGTTCTGTGAGGCAGTAATGGAATTTCTTCTCTAATTCTCTTTCTTGGTCTATTCTAAGGCATCTATCTTTCCCAACCTTATCACTGTATGATATGTATTTATCTCTCTAATTTATCTTGGGAGATTAGAAAAATTATAAAACTCCATGTTTTATTTTTAAAAAAAAATTTTTAAAAACACATATGGTTATATTTTAATACAGAACTGAAAGACAAAACACCATAGTAAATTGACAGCAATAAGATACAATGTTTCGGGACTTCCTTGGTGGACCAGTGGCTAAGGCTGAGCTCGGAATGCTGAGGGCCTGGGTTCGATCCCTGGTCAGGGAACTAGATCCTGCATGCCATGACTGAGAGTGCATGTTGCAACTCAAGGTCTTGCGTGCCACCATGAAGATGGAAGATCCTGTGTACTGCAACGAAGACCTGGCACAGCCAAATAAAAAAATAAAATACCGTGTTTCATTTGCATTGCATGACAGATGATTCACATTCTTAGTCATAAATGAGTTCTTAGAAACCAGTAGAAAAGACATCGACTGATCAAGGGAAATGGAAAAAGAAAGAAGAAAAGGAAATAACACAAGTGACTAGTAAGGATTAAAGCATATGTGAAGGTGACTGAGCTGAACAATAAAAGGAAAAAAAAGCAACTTCTTTGTAATATCATAATTATCAAAGATTAAAAATCTGGCATTTGTGTAGTTTGAGGAAATAGAGCCACATTGACACTGGAGGACAAGATTGGTGAGGTCCCAGAGTGAGGGAACATCTAGTATGGACTCAAAAACTGTAAATTTAAAGCAACACCTGTCTTAATACTAGTGTTGTGGCCCATCAGATTAAGAGAAAATTGGTTCTGGACGAGATCAGAGGTTTATAGTTTCACTTAAGTGATGTTGTCTAATTTCTAGGAGTTGAGGAGCGCTGAGACCATCGGTCGTACTCTCATATCTCCAGCTATTTCTGGGAAAGACTTTGTGAGAACTGAAGGCACATTGATCTTTGAGCCTGGCCAGAGAACCACTGTCCTGGATGTCATCCTCACGCCAGAGACAGGGTCTTTGAATCCATTTCCTAAACGCTTCCAGATCGTGCTTTTTGACCCGAGAGGGGGTGCCGGAGTTGATAAAGTGTATGGGACCGCAAACATCACTCTCGTCTCTGACACGAACTCCCAGGCCTTTTGGGGGCTTGCAGATCAGCTGCAGCAGCCCCTGGATGGCGACATTCTCAACAGGGTGCTCCACAGCGTCAGTGTGAAAGTGGCCACGGAGAACACCGATGAACAGCTCAGCGCTGTGCTGTATTTAATAGACAAGGTAAGAAGCCCTTGCGAGTGTTAGCAGTTTCATACTTTTTTAAAAAGACCAAAGCCACATAATGGTTATCGTATCAGTTATAATGAATTTATATGGTAGAGTCAGATTGCTGAATCTCAGAGTGGAATTCACCATATCTGACCCTGTGGTTTTGCTTGGATGCGACTGGTGCTGGTTTGGAAGCTCAGAGAAGGATGAGTTCTCTACTGCAGCAGTAAGGATAGACTGGTGTCTGAAAAGAGGCTCCGGAGGTCAGGAGCTCCAGGCTCTTTCTGATACTTCTAGAAACTGCATGGACATCTTCTGAGATAGTGTGCAGTTTTTCTAAGTCCATAAATGAGGACTAGGACTAGATTATATGGCTCTTTGAGTTGAAGAGCCATGAAGCTGGTGCCCTTTGCTTGTTCCCTGCTCCTCCTGGGCACTGGAAAGAATTTACTGTAGGAAATGAAGTTACTTAAATTTTCTAATGATGAAATAGTATAGTACAAGTACAATTTGATTTAGGCTATGAAGAGGGAAAGAATGCACAGTAACTGTCTTTTAGAAAAGATACATTAAGAAAGCTACATATTAATGGTCGAGAATCAACATTTAACTAGAGCTGTCAGGTAGTACATCTGGATTTTTTTTTTATTTGAATCTGTCATGAATAATGAAACTAAATTATGAAAGAAGATCCTGTGGAAAAAATGTAATTAACTTTTTTTGAGTAATCATTAATAAACAGTAGAAGTTCTCATATATTAAAATGATTTATGTGAAATAGGTAACTTGGCAATTATTAGAGGCATGAAATATATTTGAAGTGTTCTAAAACTATTATAAGTTCAAGTAAAAAAACATTATTTGTATTCTTAAAAAGAAAATGATTTTATTTCCACTGAAGTTGCCTTTGCTCTGATTATTTTCATATGTTATTGTTACTAAATTTTTGCAATGGTATGGCATATTGTTTTCTTGAAGCTATTTATATGTCAGGACTGAAATCTGATGATTCAAGTAACTGACATCATTCAATAATATTATACATTAAAATATATGTTATATCAAGAAAACTGAAAATTTCTACTAACAGAAAAGCCTTGGAAAAATAGAAATCTATAACTTGTTCAGCAGTGGGAAGACTCAATAACATAGAGACAACAGTTTTCTATAAATTAACTTATAAATGGAATATAAGTACTATCAAAATATCAGTAAACTATTTTGGATTTTTTTAAATTAATCAAAATGATGAGTTCACCTGGGAGAACATACATCAGAAATTTTATGAAAAAGATGAAAAATGATAAACCTTATTCTCAATATGAAAATATGAAGTTACAGTGATTAAAACAGGATGAACTGGTGCTGTCACAGATATTCAGATTAGTAAAATAAGACGGAAAGTGAAGAAATAAATTCAATTACATATAAAATTTCATATACGATAAAAGTGACATTTCAGGTCAGTGTGTCAGTTCAGTTCAGTTCGGAGAAGGCAATGGCACCCCACTCCAGTACTCTTGCCTGGAAAATCCCATGGATGGAGGAGCCTGGTGGGCTGCAGTCTGTGGGGTTGCTCAGAGTTGGACACGACTGAGTGACTTCACTTTCACTTTTCACTTTCATGCACTGGAGAAGGAAATGGCAACCCACTCCAGTGTTCTTGCCTGGAGAATCCCAGGGACGGGGGAGCCTGGTGCACCGTCGTCTATGGGGTCGCACAGAGTCAGACACGACTGAAGCGACTTAGCAGCAGCAGCAGTTCAGTTCAGTCGCTCAGTCGTGTCCGACTCTGTGACCCCATGGACCACAGCACGCCAGGCTTCCCTGCCCATCACCAACTCCCGGAGCTTACTCAAACACATGTCCATCATGTCAGTGTTGCCATCCAACCATCTCATCCTTTGTCATCCCCTTCTCCTCCCGCCTTCAATCTTTCCCAGCATCAGGGTCTTTTCAAATGAGTCAGTTCTTCGCATCAGGTTGTCAAAGTATTGGAGTTTCAGCTTCAGTATCAGTCCTTCCAATGAATATTCAGGACTGATTTTCTTTAGGACGGACTGGTTGGATCTCCTTGCAGTCCAAGGGACTCTCAAGAGTCTCCTACAACACCATAGTTCAAAAGCATCAATTCTTTGGCACTCAGCTTTCTTTGTAGTCCAACTCTCACATCCATACATGACCACTGGAAAAACCATAGCTTTGACTAAACGGACCTTTGTTGGAAAAGTAATGTCTCTGCTTTTTAATATGCTGTCTAGATTGGTCATAGCTTTTCTTCCAAGAAGCAAGCATCTTTTAATTTCATGGCGGCAAGCACCATCTGCAGTGATTTTGGAGCCCCAAAAATAGTCTGTCACTGTTTCCATTGCTTCCCCACCTATTTGCCACGAAGTAGTGGGACCAGATGCCATGATCTTAGTTTTCTGAATGTTGAGTTTTAAGCCAGCTTTTTCACTCTCCTCTTTTACTTTCATCAAGAGGCTCTTTAATTCTTCATTTTCTGCCATAAGGGTCGTGTCATCTGCATATCTGAGGTTATTGATATTTCTCCCGGCAATCTTGATTCCACTTTGTACTTCATCCAGCCTGGCATTTCACATGATGTACTCTGAATAAAAGTTAAATAAGCAGGGTGACAATATACAGCTTTGACATACTCCTTTCCCTATTTGGAACCAGTCTGTTGTTCCATGTCCAGTTCTAACTGTTGCTTCTTGACCTGCATACAGATTTCTCAAGAGGCAGTAGTTATTATTCTGTAAATGGTGTTGATACATCTGATTTAACCATTTGAAAGTAAAATAATAGCTGTATCTCCATGTTAAATCCACTCCAAAATAAATCCCAGACAGGTCAGAGGTCTAACTGTAAAGCTGAAACCAGGAAAGTAGTAGCAGAAAACATGGATGAATCACTTTTAAGATAAAAGTTTATATTGGGGAAGTGGGGAAGTTCCTTCTAAATATAAAAATGCAGAAGTCATAAAGGAAATGATTGATAAACTTGACCACATAAAGTTTAAACAAAATTTCTCTTTGCATATACCACAAGAAAAATCAAAAGGCACCTCAATTATATTGTCAAACCTATAGTTTTTCCAGTAGTCATGTATTGATGTGAGAGTTGGACCATAAAGAAGGCTGAGTGCCAAGGAATTGATACTTTTTAATTGTGGTGTTGGGGAAGACTCTTGAGAGTCCCGTGGACTGCATGGAGATCAAACTAGTGAATCCTAAAGGAAATCAACCCTGAATATTCATTAGAAGGACTGATGCTGAAGCTGAAACTCCAACACTCAGTGATTTGGCCACCTGATGCAAAGAGCCAACTCATTGGAAGAGACCCTGATGCTGGGAAAGATTGAAGGTGGGAGGAGAAGGGAAAGACAGGGGACGAGATGGTTGGATGGCATCACTCAATGGACATGAGTTTGAGCAGTCTCCAGGAGATGGTGAAGGACAGGGAAACCTGACGTGCTGCAGTCCATGGGGTCACAAAGAGTTGGACATGTCTGAGCATCTCAACAACAACAGCAATATATATAGTCAATTATATCCCAATAAAACTGGAGGGAAAAACTAAAAAAAAAAAAGAGTGCCTAATAGGTGTGGGGAATATTTGTACAAATACCTGTATAATGAGTATTTAAGCATTACTTATAATAACAAGAATTGGGAAAACTAGCCATTAAAAGGGGCCTGCCATAGGAGAAGGCAATGGCAACCCACTCCAGTACTCTTGCCTGGAAAATTCCATGGATGGAGGAGCCTGGAAGGCTGCAGTCCATGAGGTTGCTAAGAGTCGGACATGAGTGAGTGACTTCACTTTCACTTTTCACTTTCATGCTTTGGAGAAGGAAATGTCAACCCACTCCAGTGTTCTTGCCTGGAGAATCCCAGGGAAGGGGCAGCATGGTGGGCTGCTGTCTATGGGGTTCCACAGAGTCAGACACAACTGAAGCCACTTAGCAGCCATATCCATAAAATGTAACATGTTTTCAAAATTTAGACATATAATAATTAGACTATGACAATAATGAAACAAGCATTGAAAATATAGGGTTGAAATTTTAACAATAAAATATGTGGTGCCAATTAACTTTGAATTCAGATGAACAATGTATTTTTTAGTATAAGTGCATTACAGATAAAAATAAATATTTTTATTTATAAGCACTATTGGGAACATACTTATATCAGGCAATTATTGGCTGATTATTTGAAATTCAAATGGAATCACCTATGCTCTATCTGGCATACATTCATATGTCCCATATGTATTTCATATGTACTCAGATTCAGAAGTATAGGATAGGATTTCCAAGTACTGATAGAACTTTGTTCTGTTGGGTGTCATATTTTAAGTGAAATTGTTTCATGTTTGTAAGTTTTATTATCTCCCAGATTCGCACTTCTTTGAACCAGAATCTGCTTTATGCTATATATGTCTTTCATAAGGCCCTAAGAATTGGGATAAATGTAAAAGTGAGTTTAATTTTAACTCGTGATATTTATTATTGCAGTTAGAATTAAAGTGACCAATGCAACCCATTGGAGCTTTATCTAGATATTATATACAAAATATTCTTGTGACTATGCCTTCTCTTTATAAAATGATTATGCTTTTTAAAGTTCAAATGTATTTGACATTTAAATGCCAAATATAATTTTGACACTAACTTCTCTTAAATTCTTTATAGGTTCATGTTTATTTTTGTTAATGTTAGTAACTGGTAATAAAGAACACATTATACCTTATGTATCATTTAAGCAGTTGATTTTTTAAGATACAGTTTCATACTTGGGATTTTTCTCCAGATAACTGTTGAAGGAAAAAACCAAGCATTAAGCATTGAAAGCCGAAATCTTTTCTATGAGATCCTTTGTGCTCTCGTTAACCCGAAGCGCAAGGACACTAGAGGATTCAGTCACTTTACTGAAGTAACAGAGAATTTTGCCTTTTCTCTACTGACTGATGTTACCTGTGGCTCTCCTGGTGAAAAGTAAGTATCTTTTAATATAATACCATACCTTATATGTATTCCTTTACAGGTTACAAAGTAATAAGAATGCAAATTGACATTTAGATGATGTAACTAAGGCTTATACAATCAATAAATTGTACCTGATGGGCAAATTAAGTTAATTATTTGAAGAAAACATAGAAACTACATCCAGAAAAAATTAATTTATACTGTCAGTAATATATTCTTCTTGTTTTGAAGGTCTTTAAAAAATAAAACGTCTTGTTATTTACTCTTTCTTATATAATGAGTAGAAGATACATTCTGAATAGAAAAAAAAAGGATGATTCCAACTTTTTGAGTATTTTAGGCCATTTTTAAAATTGTGGCAACATATACATAAGACAGATTTTACCATTTAAACTATTTTTCTGTACTTCCTGGTAGTTCAGATGGTAAAGGATCTGTCTACATTGCAGGCAGACCTGGGTTCAGTTCCTGGGTGGGAGAGATCCCCTGGAGAAGGAATGGCAACTCATTCTAGTTTTCCTGTGTAGAGAATCCCATGGACAGAGGAGCCTGGCAGGCTACAATCCATAGGGTTACAGAGAATTGGACACGACTGAGCGGCTAACACTTTCACACTATTTTTAGGTGTACGATTCAGTGACACTTAGTATATTCGCAGTTGTTGGGTAACCAGCCCCAGTATGCATATCCAGAAGTATCATCTTCTCAAATTAAAAATCTCTACCCATTAATAACTTTCCATTCCTCCTTCCCCCTGTCCTGGTAACCTCTATTCTACTTTTCAGTCTCTATTCAATTTGCTTATCCTAGCCATCTCATAAGTGGAATCATGTCATATTTGTCCTTTGTGTTTGGTGTACTTTGCTTAGCATAATGTTTCTTCAAGTTTTATCCATGCTCTAGCATGTGTCAGAAATTCACTTGTTTTAAAAAAAAATTGTTTTTATTGCTGTTATAGTTGATTTACAATGTTGTGTTTCTGCTGTACAGCAAAGTGATTCAGTTATACATATGTATATATTCTTTTCATGTTCATTTCTCTTGTGGTTTATTACAGGATGTTGAATGTAGTCCTTGTGCTATACAGTAGGAGCTTGATGTTTATACATTCTGTACAAGAATAGTTGCATCTGCTGACCCCAAACCCCCATCCCATCCCTCTCCTGACCTTTGGCAACCACTGGTCTGTTCTCTGTGTCTTTGAGTCTGTTCTGTGGATAGGTTCGTTTGTGTCATTTCGATTCCACATATAAGTGATATTATATAGTATTTGCCTTTCTATTTCTGATTTACTTCACTTAAGTTTGATAATGTCTGAGTCCATCCGTGTTGCTGCAAATGACATAATTTCATTCTGTTTTATGGCTGTGTAGTATTCCATGGTATGTATGTACCACATCTTCTTTATCCGTTCGTTTATTGATGGTCATTTAAGTTGTTTCCATGTCTTGGCTATTGTGAATAATGCTGTCATGAACGTAAAGGTTCATGTATCTTTTTAAATTATAGTTTTTTCTAGACATATGCTCCAGAGTGGGATTGTTGGATCATATGGCAACTGTGTTTTTAGCCTTTTGAGGAACCTCCTTAATATTTTCCATGGTGGTTGCACCAACTTACATTTCCACCAACAATGGTTCACTAGTCTCAGTCAGTTTGTACCTGGCCTTGGGTGGAGAGGTCAATAGTGGCAGCTTTAAGCTCCAAGTCACCAGTGAAGATGTGATGCCGAGATGAAGAGATGAGTTTTTATAAGCCGTTGTGGGTGGCCTATGTGGATTGAGATGTTCTAATATGCATCTTGGATGCAGAGGTCTAGAGTCTGAATGAATGGCTGGACTAAAGATAAATATTCAAAAGCACCAATTCAAATATGGTAAAGAATTTTTAAAAAATCTTAAAAAAAAATTTTTTTTTAATGTAATGTATAGCTAGAGGAAAAAGTTAGCCCTTCCCTTTTCCTTTTTTTTCCTCGAATCTTCTATTTAAAATTCTCAACTCCATTTCCCAGGTTAGGGGCCTTGATGAGGTATTTGTATCCATGATGCAATTATATATACTCAGCATCACTTACGGCCCATCTCACTTACTTTTATCCTACTGTTCTCCATTTTTTTCAGACAGGTTTCACTTATGATTTATCTTTGTGTCTTTTCATTATTTGCAGACATGATGCATACACAGAAAAACATCTATCAGATTTTTTGGAGGACTGGTTACAAAATACAGACTCACAGAACTTCTAGCCTCCCCTAGGCAAGGATTTTGATTTAGTAAGGATGGGATGTAATGTAGAAATTTGGTGTTTGTTATTTTTTTTTTTTTTTGGCTAGGCCACTCAGCTTACAGGATCTTAGTTTCCTGACTAGAAATTGAACCCATTTGCCCTGCATTGGGAGCTCAAGGTCTTAACCGCTGGACCACCAGGGAAGTCCCTAGAAATCTGTATTTTTTAAAGCAAGCTTCAAGGTGATTTCAACACACATTGAGGTTTAAAAAGCAGTTTCACTGATCACAGGGTCTAGTGCCTTAGGGTTGTTGTAAACAGAATTATTAAATGGATAAAGATCCTGTTCAGGGCCATTTCTTTTATCAGACACATGGTTAAATTAGAAATGCTCTGATGGCTTAGAAAAGGATGAGGTGAACTTGATGAGAATTTGGCTGTAGATATATAAGGTTTATGATACTCTTGGTTATAAAGCAGAGAGCTTCAGTTGAATGGTGCATCCTTTCTCACCCTATTGCACCCATGCTGATGTGACTAACACAGAAATAGACATTTTATAGCACAGATTCTGATACCTGTGAAACAGCTTTCAAAAACCCATGTTTTAGGTTAGAGGGGGGTTCAGGCAAGAGGATACAGAAAGTTCTGTGCAAAAAATCCTAGCAATTCACCGTAAAAGAACTGAAAGCACATTCTCTTTACTGCTTCTGGTTAGGCAGTGTCATGGTTGTACATAAAGAACAGAGATCCAGTGTAATGGATTTTTAACAAATGTGAGTGGATATACATATGCAAATACATGCCATTTTAGCAGAACCTTCGCTTTTCTGTCATAGAGGCAAAACCATCCTTGACAGCTGCCCGTATTTGTCCATACTGGCTCTTCACTGGTACCCTCAGCAGATCAATGGGCACAAGTTTGAAGGAAAAGAAGGTGATTATATTCGAGTTCCAGAGAGGTTATTGGATGTTCTGGATGCAGAAATAATGGCTGGGAAAAGCACGTGTGAATTAGTCCAGTTTACAGAATATAGCAGCCAGCAGTGGTTTATGACTGGAAACAATTTCCATACCCTGAAAAATAAGGTAATCTATCATTTAAAGAATTACATAGTTGGAATCTGCTTTTTCCTTTGCAAACATGCTCCTTAGGTTACATGTACTTGATTCGACTTATGGTAAGTGCTACATATGGTAAGCTAATGATGAAACATGTCCCATCTTTATGAGCTCTTTGTAGAATGTTTAGGCTCAAAAATAGTTGCAGGTATTTCCTTCATGTTTTATTGAATGAAATGAGGAGTAGGTGAAAAAAAAAAACATAGCTTTCACTAAAGCTATATCCCACTCCTGATGAAGACTGACAATGAAAATGAATATTGTCACTTGGAGACTGGTCAGTAGCTTTAGTGAGGTAGGTCTGTGGTGGAAAACCAACCAGATGCCCTGTGTTCATAATGAAGCTAACAATTAATAGTGCCAAAAGTGATGAGGAAAATGAAGCAAATTTCAGAATGGGAGATCCAGTCTTGACATTTAATTGGAAGATGTTGTTACATTTCTGGCTCTTTCTGGCGTTGCAGGTATTATCTTTGAGTGTGAAAGGTCAGAGTTCACAACCCCTGACCAACAGCAATGAGATTCTCTATAGGATTTATGCTGCCGAGCCTAGAATTGTTCCTAAGACTCCTCTGTGTCTCCTTTGGAATCCGGCTGCTGCGAGGTACTTGTTAATAATTCTTTAAAATCAGAATTTGTTCCTTCTTCATTCTGGTACCATTAAGCCCAGTTTTTTGTACTGAACGTAGATGGTCTGGAGTGAGATTTTTAGACTGGAGAATCACCTCTACACTAAGTGAACCAAAGCAGCATAGAAAGTGGTCTAGCCTTGCGCAGGTGGCAAACGGAGCCAAACAACTTAAACGTGTGTGTAACACGTTACTTAACTCCTTTATTATTACAACTTCCGTGGGACTTAGCATGAGTTCTGCTCAATTCAGATAACCTTCCTGTGATTACAGGTTAATTTATTGAGCGTGAAGAAAATTCTTTTGACCCCTTCCCTCTGGACTTATGGTTCTGGATCTGATGCTCTATGTCTGGTAGGATCAGTACAGACACATAATTCTAATCCATGTATGACTTGGAGCACATTTGGGAATTAAAGCAGGCACAAGAACAGGAAGAAGACAGTGACTCTTCCTTTGACTCTCCTTGGCCTCATGTTTCTGAGCAGTTCTCTCTCTCTGGGATTTCAGCCGAGGTTGTAACGTCAGGCATGGCTGGCCTAGAGAGTTTGGAGTTCAAATCAGTCACTAGATTCTGTTACTTTCAGCCACACAAACTAAAATTCTGAAAAGGTTCCACAGCTTAGTTGGGTAACCAACTGTCCTCTTCAAACACCAAAGTTCTGGCTAGTTTCTGGGAAAATAATTTTTCTTTGAAATTCCTAATATCTCAGCAAAGACTTTAAATCTAATACACAGGTACTCTACAATCCTCAATGTATAATTACTAATGAATGTTTCAAGCTTGAATCCGCTGTTGGGATTAAGAAGTTTCATGTCCTTAGAAAAATAAGGGGATCAAGAGGAACTAGAAGTGACTACTCTTGAGCAGAGTAGTCCCTGAATAGTCACTGAGGGATGCTCAGAAGTTGTGGCATGTGACACTGTATTTGCTATAATCGTGACAAACTTTTGGTGCTTAAGGTCAAACCTTATAGAAGGAAACACCTGAAAGAGCCCTAGAAAACATGTATGTAATATAACTGGCTCAAAATCCAAATAGGTGGGGAAGGAAGTACTTAGACAAGCAAGTAATTTATGTGGTTCAAAATACAGGAGTTGTGTAAATGGGGAGGGGTGAGCACTGCAGATTTTTGGCTGTGTTGACCTTTTGGTACTCTTGAATGCTAGGGAAGAGTTCTTCCTGTTGAATACCTTGGGTTTGTTTGCTTTAGATGAGGTGGGGGCTAGTATTGCTGGTTTGAGAGGGCCAGCTTCTTCTATATTGGCAATGCTTTTGCAGGTTTGGTTAATATTTAGGCTGCTGTTGAAGGTGTCTGTGGGATCTGCGGTTTCATGTCTTGGACAAGATGTTCCTTTCAGTGTTTCTTCTTAAACATGTGGTCCGCTTCCATCTTGAGTAAAGAACACTTAGGATTAATAAATTATTTTTTCTTCAAAAGCTATCTCCACGCCTTAAGTATTGATGAAAGAGAAGTGGTGACGATTGTGTTTTTTGCCCTAGCTGGTTGTCCGACAGTCAGTTTTGCAAAGTGGTTGAGGACACTTCAGACTACGTGGAATGTGCCTGTTCATACATGTCTGTGTATGCGGTCTACGCCCAGACTGACAACTTGTCTTCATACAATGAAGCTTTTTTCTCTTCTGGATTTATATGTATTTCAGGTGAGTTATAATATTTTTGAGTAAATAATTTAAAATATTGATGAGAATAAAAGTTTTCCTAGGGTCCTTATATAGATGTAAATGTACTGTAATTCATCAACACTATGAGAAAATAAACTTTCTCATGGTCTTTTTTTTGGTTTTTGTTTTTAATTTTCTTTTTTGGCTGCATTGTGTATTGTGTGGGATCTTAGTTCCCTGACCAGCGATTGAACCTGTGCCCCCTGCATTGGAAGCATATAGTCTTAGCCACTAGGCCAGGAAAGTCCCCTCTCATGATCCTATTCATTAATTCATACAGCCATTATTTATGGAGGACCAACTTTGTACTGGGGATAAGCAAGAGCAAGATTAGCTCCAACTCATCAGCAGTGTATATACAGTACAATGTGAGATAGAAGTTAGATAGTAAAAAAGAGTTAAAGTTAGTAGTGTTGATTTAGAAGGCAGATTCTGCAATAGATATCGGGATTGCATGAGATAATATAAATAAAGCATTTTGCATTTTCATTAAAAAATAAACCTACCCCATGGATTGATTTGTATTTTTTGATCTAGAAGCTTTAAGTATATTCAACCACATGTTAAAAGATAAATTTTCTTTCACCTTCTACATCTAGGTCTCATTTCTGGCAAGAATAGGAACTTGAGTAGGGTTAATGTCTGTCAAACAATTTACCTATAAGTAAACTTTGAACAGCTATAGAATTACTCTCATTTGCTGTTTTTACTTTATGATTTGGAGTCTGAGAATTCCTTACACTATATTTCTGTCCCCACCCTTACCAAATCTGTGTCCCAAGTCAGCTTTTACAGCCCTACAGCTGCTTTTATGAACAATATGCTACACAGAGAAGTGGGTATAGGGTGATTGTGCCTGTATTCAAATCCTGGTCCTGCCATTGCCTAGTTGTGAGACCTGGGGCAAAACCTCAGTCTCCCCACCCCAAATACATGATTTTAAATTGTGTTAGCAGGGTGGTAGATATACTAGCTCAGACAGTCCGCTTTAATGATGTTTGGTATGTAAATGTGATTATCATTGAATGCTTAGTGTGCAAACTGTCCCCTAATAATCTTTATTGATTCGGAAAATTTTGTGGAGGTAGAAGCATGTAATTAATTATTCTTCTTTGTCCTGGTTGTTAAAATCTTTCCACTGTAATTTAATATTCTTCATCTTAGTTCAAATATTTCCACTGTAGTTTCACTTTATAAAGTTATACATTTTCATTAATGTGTGTTAATTCTAAACCTTAGATTCAATAGCAGATGTTAATAATTTATTATTCTTAATAACATCTTCCATAAGAATGATGGTTCTTGCTTAATAGATTCTTCTAGCTTCCAAAATCAGATGGCAACACCCTATTTTATTTTGATGCAATCTATTTAGAGAAATTTCATAGACTGATGAAATAGAACCAAAAGGTACAATGCTGAAATAAAATCTAGATATCATCTCAAACATAGAGACCTAATTCTGAGTGCTAATATGACCCACAAAAATCCCTTGCTTGTTCTAAATACTCAACATCAAAGCAAAGAATTTTACAAACTAAAGAGAGAATGTTATCTTGATTTTTTTTTAGAAGACTAGAAGGATTTTAAGATATTTTCTGAGAGAACTGTTAATAAATATATATGTTTGCAACTCACTCTTAAAAAGGCTACATGGATTTGCAAACCATATTTGAAAACCAACACCCAGATATTAGTCTCTACCTTATTATTTCTGACTTGGAGTCATATTTGAAATCATCAGTGTTCTCCCCCTCTGTTCATGACGTTTTGTAACATGGATTGCAGGATTGGTGGTTCATGAGGTGCTTCTAGCTTTGTGCTCTGTTTCAGTTTCTGGGGAGGCTGATATTGCACTCCTTGGAGGGCCCCCAGAAACAAGGCGAGAGATTTTTCCATAGTTTCCATACACATGCTCTCATTTAAGTCAGGACACACCAAATATCCCTTTGAATTTGGGAGCACTCTAACTCTTTTCTTGAAATGTGGCAACATGCAGTCAAATAGGAGTTAAACCATTGTTTAATAAAAAAAAAATTAAGATAGGTCACAGTGTATCTCTTCTAATTCTGGTTTACAGTTCTGGTTACTCTACTAGAGAAGAGCAGTTGAAACGATCCAAGTATGTGTAATGGGGATATAAGCCAAGAAGTTGAGTAATCCTCAATTTGGAAAGATGAAAGATTAGGATATATACCTGTGACTTTAAAAACTGTAAACCAGTTTATCAAATTACAAGGAATTAAACTGAAGTTATCCATTGAAACTAAAAACTATAGAGGGAAGTAAATGACTGTGCACATAAGTGTAACGTTATGGGACTCACCTATAACTTCAGGTGATAATGCCATAATCTTATAGTTACTAAGGAACCTAAGCATGCTTCTTACTATTTGGAGAATAATGTCAAGGAAACCTGCTCTGCTTCCCATCACTGTTGACGTTGGCCTGTCAAAGGTAGACATTGGATTAAAATCATCCTGATTTGATTCTGGGTACAATTAGTATGGCCTAATGAGCTTAATGAGACCCCTACATTCCAAAATCCACTTCGTCATTAACATCAGTATGTGAACTTATTCATGTTTGATGTACTTGTAGGAGAGTCTCCTATTTTGAAGTGCTTTTAAACTGAGATGAGACTACAGATCTCACATTTGTTTCATTTTTTTTTTTCTTTTTGTTCTCTGTGGTGGAGAAATCCTTTAACACATTAGTCAAACTAAAACTATCCCTTTTAAATAACTAATAGTTTTATTTACTGTATAGATTACTAAGTATATAAATCCCAACACATTGTCATTTTTTAAAGTAGATAACAGGAAATAATTGTCTGTAAATTGCTAAATACCTAGGTTTACAGGATAAGTAAATCAGCACCTGGGAGAAATATCAATAACCTCAAATATGCAGATGACACCACCCTTATGGCAGAAAGTGAAGAGGAACTAAAAAGCCTCTTGATGAAAGTGAAAGAGGAAAGTGAAAAAGTTGGCTTAAAGCTCAACATTCAGAAAACAAAGATCATGGCATCCAGTCCCATCATTTCATGGGAAATAGATGGGGAAACAGTGGAAACAGTGTCAGGCTTTATTTTTGGGGGCTCCAAAATCACTGCAGATGGTGACTGCAGCCATGAAATTAAAAGGCGCTTACTCCTTGGAAGGAAAGTTATGACCAACCTAGAGAGCATATTCAAAAGCAGAGACATTACTTTGCCAACAAAGGTTCGTCTAGTTAAAGCTATGGTTTTTCCTGTGGTCATGTATGGATGTGAGAGTTGGACTGTGAAGAAGGCTGAGTGCTGAAGAATTGATGCTTTTGAACTGTGGTGTTGGAGAAGACTCTTGAGAGTCCCTTGGACTGCAAGGAGATCCAACCAGTCCATTCTGAAGGAGATCAGCCCTGGGACTTCTTTGGAGGGAATGATGCTGAAGCCGAAACTCCAGTACTTTGGCCGCCTCATGCAAAGAGTTGACTCATTGGAAAAGACCCTGATGCTGGGAGGGATTGGGGGCAGGAGGAGAAGGGGACGATGACAGAGGATGAGATGGCTGGATGGCATCACTGACTCAATGGACGTAAGTCTGGGTGAACTCCGGGAGCTGGTGATGGACAGGGAGGCCTGGCATGCTGCAATTCATGGGGTCGCAAAGAGTTGGACATGACTGAGCGCCTGAACTGAACAGAACTGAAATCAGCACAATCCAGAGTTCTTTGAAGCATGCTTATTATTTTGTTCAGGTTTATTAAACTGTAAGGGCTTCCAGGGTGGCTCAGACAGTAAAGTATCTGCCTGCAATGTGGGAAAACTGGGTTTGACCCCAGGTTGGGAAGATGCCCTGGAGAAAGGAATGGCAACCCACTCCAGTATTCTTGCTTGTAGAATCGCATGGACAGAGGAGCCTGGCAGGCTACAGTCCATGGGATTGTAAAGAGTCAGACACAGCTGAGCTACTAACACTTTCATTATAGTGTAATAATATTCTAGTTGTGCCTTTTATATTTTATAAGCTGATATTTTGATAGTTTTTCTAGAAAAAAAAACTTTATTAGATGCCACCCATTCTTTTCAAATTATTTTTGAAGGTGAGATATTTTCTAAATTTCTGTGTGACATTCGCCCCAAAATATTAAGTTCATATTCACAGTAATCATTGTCCTAAGTTAGCCATTATCATTATGGGGAGAGTATATCAAAAGTTTCATTCTATCAAATAGGTAGTTATTCACAAGAAGAATAGAGAAAGATGTGTAAGAGCTTAAAAAAAATAAGTAGTTTGAAGGGGTAACTGCAGGTGATAGAGAAGTCAGAGAGCTTCATCTAACTCTGACATGGCATAAAAATGTAGAATTTATCTTGCTAGGTACGCGTAGCTGCGTTGTGTAGCATAACCCACACTGCACGTAACCGAAGACAAGTCAAATATACTAAATAAGCAGATTTAGTTCCAGGATTGATTAGTTCAGCACCTCAGTGGCGTCATCAGGGGCCCAGCCTCTCCTCATGTCTCTGTTTTGCTCTCCTCAAAGATTTTCCTTTTACTTCCTCCACCTCGCCTCTGCATGGTCTTGAGCTGGCTGTGGCAGCTCTGAACTTCCCACAGCTATGTCTGGGCTTGCCAAGAGAAAAGCGCTTATTTGGATCCTGTTTTAAGAGCCATGAAAACTGTGCTGAAAACCACCCAGAGTGTTTCCCCTCACATCTCTGACCAGAACTGTGTTGTGTGACCTTTTATAGACAGCCCCTTTACAGTCTGACACACCGTCTCCAGTCAGTGTTTCTCCGATGATGGAAGTGTTGTGCCCTCTTCAGGGTGGTGGCTACTGACCACATCTGGTTATCGAGCCCTTGAAATGTGGCCAGAACAGTTGGGACCTGAATGTTCCATTCTATTAATTCTAATTAGTTAAAATCTACGTGGCCCTGTGTGGCTATTCTACTGAACTTCACATGTTACCCGAAGGCTGGTCTCCTGGTAACCTCTCCCCCTGGAGTAAATCCTTCCTTCTAATACATAGAACTTGTGTCCTGTCAAATGTTGCATATGGACTTCTGTTCAACCTAGTAGACTTTTCTGGATTGACAGTTTTGTTTTCCTATCCTTAGCTTAGTAGCTGTAATCCAGGGGCATTGTGTGGAAGGGAGGGTTGAAGGAATTTGGGAATTAGTAGAGATGAGCAACAGAAATGTTAAGAAGGTGATAGTTACAGCCAGCATTAGGTGGAGGAATAGGAAAATCCTAAGGTAACAGGTGAGTATCTGATTTAATAATTTAGCGGTCATTTGGTTTTTCTTATGTTTATCTATAGAGGTGGCGTTGGTGATAAAGAACCCGCTTGCCAGTGCAGGAGACATGGGTTTGATCCCTGAGTCAGAAAGATCCCCTGGAGGCGGGCATGGCAGCCCACTCTGGCATTCTTGCCTGGAGAATCCCCTGGACACAGGAGCCTGATTCTTTCTTTTCACAAAGAATCAGACACAACTGAAGTGACTGAGCACACACGCATAGAGGAGACAGAGATACATAAGAAAACAATATAAAATTTATAAATATTTTAAAGGAATTTTCATGGGAAAAATGTAATGTTTGACTTCTGGAGGATAAACTTTAGTTATTTTGAAAGTATATCTCATTCTGAAGGGATACCAACCAAGAGTTGTTTGCTAGATATGTATGTTCATATATAAACATTGCATGTATTTATGCACATATGGACATTCAAATATTATATAGATAGATAACAAGATCTTTGGTCCTCTTTGGTACTAACAAAAGAATCTAGCTGTTCTTTAGAGTTTTTCTTATCTAAATCAAAGATTATCAATGTTGTTATTTTGTTAAGGGTAATTTATCTTCCCTCTTACTGTCTAATCATATAGAAAAGTCATTTCTGTTAGTAAACTGATAAATTTTTTTTCCAATGAAGTCTGTAACTTACATAGTACTAGGGAAAAAAGGTAAATGAAGATTATTCAATTAGTTACATGTTTGTTTTTCTGCCTAGTTGCCAAGGAATCAATCTCTAAGAAACTATTTAGAGATTACTTTGAGGTAATACCTGGAATTGTTATGCTTTATTTTTTAGAATTCCTTTTAGAATTATAATTTTTGTACTATGTAATTTATATATTAAGGAAATTTAAACCAAAAAATAATTGTTAGTTTAAAAAAATCTGGCTTGTAAACTTAAATTTTGTATGCTAAATATAGCTCTTCAATATCAGATGAGAAAATAAAAGGTAAATACTTAGTCTTTAGGAACTCGGTAACCAAAGTATTTATTTCTTTACATCTAAGGTATTCAGTAACTCTCCCAAGGTCAGCTGAGGCTAGGCTGCTTGAGGCTTTTTTTGCTGCCTCTTTTTTTCCTAAATAAAACAAGCACTTAGAGAACATCATACATAGTTACAGGCTATCAAAATCCAGCCCATTTTCCTGCCCCTGGCTTTGAGTCCTGGACTGCCACCAGGCGTCATGCTAGCATTTTTAATTAAAACTTAGTAGACTTAATTAAATATTCTTGATCTGGTCAAGTTTAAGTGTACTAAATTTATATCACGAAATGGGAGTATAATGGAGAATTACCAAGTTAGGGGGAAAGGCTGTGAATAAGCTCTTTTTGGGAACTAGAAAAAACAGTTGATTCAGGAGTATTTTTCCTTTGCCCATCACAAATCCCCTCGCCTCATACCGTTACCATCCACCACGGTAAGCTCACAGAAAAGCAGCCTACATGAAATGAAACTTGCAAGGCCCTGCTTTTAAGTCAGTGTATTACACACACAGACATACACACACACACACTCTCTCTCTCTCTCACACTCAACTTGAACTTTGAGTTTAAGGTGGCTCTGATCCTCATAGAAATGCAAAATGTACATTAGTGAGTTTGGAGCAACAGCTTCAATAGTTTATAAGCTGTCTAAGCAAAGATGCAGTTTCTGGGTATACTGTATACCTTTGTGGGTGGATTTGGGAGGCACCCTCAGGACCTGCACACCTGTCCCAGAACACCTCATGGCAGCCTTCCAAAAAAATGGATTACTCCAGATCTCTTGGCCAAATTTCTAGGCCGAAAGCCTTGACTAATGCAGAGCCTCACTTCCTGTGTGAAACTTTGTCTACCTTTTGCAAACCTAAACATACTGAGAGCTTTTCCCGAAAGGACTTCTGAGAGGCATTTCTGTGCTGACGAGTAGTCACAGACCCCACGCGGGCATTTTGCAGCTGCCCAGTCAACTTATGCCAGCATGTGGTGTATGTTCCATCGCTTCAGAAAAGATAATGAGGAAACAAAATAAATGCAGCTTCTCCCGTTTGCCAGGGGGGGCGTTGATGAATGAGATAATGCGTGCAAAATACAGGGCCGAGCAACGTACACAAGCCAGTTGTTAAGCGTCAGTACTTCCTAGACAAAATAACCCTACAGAGGATGAGAGTGGAGTAAAAGGCTTAAGTGATAAAGCAAATATGTTGCTTTCTGCAGCACATTTAAATTTTTTAAAGTCAGGAAGTCTTTTAAAATATGTATGCATTTAAAACCAAATAGTGGGGACTTCCCTGGCAGTCCAGTGGTTTAGACTTCTCCTTCCAATGCAGGGGGTGTTGGTTCAGTCCCTAGTTGGGGAGCTAAGATCCTGTATCCGTGGCCCAAAATCCAAAACATAAGCAATATTGTAACAAATTCAATAAAGACTTTAAAAATGGTCCACATACAAAATCTTAAACTAATATTAAAATAAATTTATACAAATTGCAAGATAAAAAATTTATGGGTTATTCCTGAGATTCTAATTATCCCCTTGAAGTAGTGTAGGTAGGTGAAGTTCAAGTAGACTCAAAGAAAATAAGAATAATGTTTTTCACACCACTTAGAAACGTAGATATTTAGGTTAAAAGCCATCTTGGTGAGACAGAACACATTTTGTTCCTGGTTTTGGCACCCAGGAGTGTAAGGTTGCTTTTAAAATTCATAATCACCACTTTTGTAATTGCCTAACTATTCTTAGTAGATAAAAGGGGTAATTACCAAACCTGAGTTTTGGTAGCATCAATCCCAATTTTATGCCTGAAAAATTCACCTATTCACCTCCACAAATATATCTATTTAGCCAAGGCACCCATTCTTAGAAAATTTAGATTGGAATTTGATTCTTTTCTTAAGCAGTAATGCTTGGCGGATGGAAACAGAAAACCAAAAGTTTAATGAAATTATTAATCAGCTTAATTTGTGCTTTGTTTTTAGTAGGGAAGTAAACAACTTGATATTTGAAATGTAAAGTTCCCCTTTGGGCTTAATTGAGAAGTGTGAGGATCTTATATTTCTGGTCAAGTGGAGTGGGTTGAAATTGAAACATGAACGTCCCCAGAGATATTGTGCTACGCGACCTTGTATTGTAAGCACAAAGATACGGTGCTTACCTTCTCTGAAGATTTAACCCTGCTCCTGTTTGTTCATGGATGGTAAAACCACACGCGGGCTTTTTTGTTCCTACAGGTCTCTGCCTGGCTGTTCTTTCCCATATCTTCTGTGCCAGGTATTCCATGTTTGCGGCTAGACTTCTGACTCACATGCTGGCAGCCAGCTTAGGCACACAGGTAGGAGAGCGTGGGATTTCCCACTTTCATGCAATGTTCATTTCTTCTTCTGTGATCCTTGAGCTGAGTGTATAAGTAAAATTTAATCTCACCCTAGTTGAAATAAGCTTGCTTAGTTTTGTAGTGGAGAAGGATGAGGAAGGAGACCCGTAAGAGCAAATGAGAGTATCAGGTCTAAGCAGTGTAACATTTTTGAGCTCCTTTATCTCTTCTACAGACAATTACCTTAATATCACCGCTTACAAAGAAAATTGCTGCTGCTTATTAAGAAGCTCATGTTGGCAATTTATACATGTAAATATATTGTAAATGTATATATAATGTTTATATTAAAATTAGCACATTTTAGTTTAATCTGAATAAAATATGCTGTGTTACAGATCCTTTATATGGAGGGCATTAAAATGATACACATTTTTAAGACATCTGGATAATATATTTTGCTTTATTTAGTATTATAGAACACAATTTGGTAGCACTTTCTTTTTTGAAAAGCTGTCTATGGCAGAAGAAATAACGTGAAAAACACTGAGTCATTCATTAGCATGCATTTTAAACCGTATAGTTTTTAAAGCCCAGAAGGCAGATCGAGATGAAATTAAATGCCTTTTCTGTCCGTAAGGTACTCACAGTCTAAAACAGTAGATGTGTGTACAGATAACTCTGATGCAGTGTGGTAAGTGTAAACAGACTGTGTGTGAAGATACGTGAGGACTTAAGTTTTCTGTGAAGGTTAAGAAAGTCTTCCTAGAGGAGGTGATATTTGGGCTGAGCTCAAATGAAAAGTTCCTGCAGCTTCTTGATTAGCAGTGAGTTGGGCATAGACGTAAGTGTAAGTAAACATGATCCCTTCTACTTGAAGGCTGTAATTACAGTTCTGGATTGTAAGAATACACTATATAGTGTTATTATTGAGAGAACTTGGCAATGTTATTTTATAAAATTTCCTCTTTTTCGGATGGTGGGTGCACTTCTAGAGTGCAGAAAATGCTGTTTCCTGATTCTTCGCTAGTGTATGCATGATTCGATTTATGTAAATTTATTGTGCTGTATGCTTAGATTTTGCATGCATTTTAAGATGCTAATGGCATTCTATTGAATTCCAGGCAGAACTTTTGAAAATATTATTAGAAGAGGGGCTGAAACATAAAATGGAAAATTATTTGGAACACTGGCCTTCTCTTGCCTTTTTACTCCCAGGAGTGAAAATGACATGAGCACATTTCATAACGCTCTTTTTTTAGGGGACAATTAACTGCTGAATTCTAAGTAGAAGATCCCAGATTGTGCTTTTAAAGTACCTATGAACTATGAGAGGTAACAGCTGTTACCAAAGAGGGGCTTACATTGAGTTTGACGAGGCTATTTATATTGCCTTGGTAACTATCTTAGCTGTCTGATCTTGCCTTTGCTTCTTGTATTTAAGATCTTAGAAAACCCGCCTTCCATAATTAGCGTTTACTTGGCTGTATTCACCACCCACTCTGGTGATTTTTTGGCAGTAGAGTTTGTACAAGTCTTAATTATAGAACCATAGAATTACAGACAACTCTTCAGTGTCCTAGCAGACAAATTTGCTCATGTCTAGGGATGTGAAAAAGAAGACTCAGGATTTATATCTTGGGATGTTGCCTTCTGATTCACATTGCACTTAACATTAATTTTGGAGAAAGTGGTTAGTCAAATCCATGTTTTTCACTATATTTTTAGAAGAGATAAAACAGTGTGGCATGAAAACCCCGCACTGTTTGACTTGTGACATGGAATAACTAAAAAATAATGTCCGTAGTTTATTTTTGGCAGGAGGATTGTTGATAGGTTTTTGATAGAAAGTTCTCTTTCCTCAAAATGTTTTGCCCATCTACTTTGATTTTTAAATATACTCTCTAAAATAAAGAGAATAATTTTCTCCCTTAAAACCTTTTAGCTAAGCCTTTGAAAATTTCTTAGATTCTCCAAAAATAGAAATGGAACGGACTGTAGGAACTTGGGCCTGCCTTTTCTTTTATGGATTTTAAAATCATGTTTATATCTGTAGTTATAGAATCTTGCCAGTTGCGGGGGTGGGTAGGGGGGTCCAGGTCCTTTCTTAGATCTCTCATTTGGATCTTCTATCAACTTAAGGTTCATATTCTTGTAGAGAAGTTTTAATGGAGAAGGAAATGGCAACCCACTCCAGTGTTCTTACCTGGAGAATCCCATGGACGGAGAAGCCTGGTAGGCTGCAGTCCATGGGGTTGCACAGAGTCGGACACGACTGAAGCGACTTAGCAGCAGCAGCAGCAGCAGAGAAGTCTTAAAAAAATACAATTTGACCTGTTGTTCTTTGGCTAAAAGAATAAAATTTCTCTAGATGGCCTCAAGAGTTTGAGTTGTGAATCTTTTGCAGGCAGGTTTCCAAGACCGTTTGGTTTTAGTCTTTATTTCTGGCCTAAGTTGAATGACTTTTGTGGGAAAGGGCAGAATGGAAATGTCATGGCCTCTGACTTCCCCTCAGGACAGTGTGTAAGTGAGGGAGTCAGTCAGCAGGAAGAGAATGTGAGTCTGTCTCTGCTTCTAGAAATATCAATCTAGAAATATATATTGTATCTAATAGTCTTGCTTTTCAAGGCAAAAGATTCTGCTTTAATCTGGAATTTATGCCATTCAAGCATCTTTGAGAACCACTGACTATAAATTACCAGCAGGTGGCAGTAGACGATTTTTCTTTTCCCCCCAAAACTGGTTTTTGGTCTCTAGCAAAGATGGAATTTGAATCTGCCTGCCAGCGTAGGAGATTCAGGAGATGTGGATTTGATCCCTGGGTCTGGAAGATCTCCTTGGAGTAGGAAATGGCAACCCAGTCCGGTATTCTTGACTAGAAAATTCTATGCACAGAGGAGCCTGGTGGGTTACCTACAGTCCGTGGGGTCACAAGGAGTCGGACATGACCGAGCATACCTAACTGAACTGAAAGATGGATTTTGGTAGAAAACTTGAGACTTTTTTTTCTCAGCACTTCTTTGACTGGGCTAAAGAGTATTCTACTGCAGCTTAGAAAATAGGCATTTGTGATTTTCTACTTCTCCTCTTTTATCTCCTTTGTTCAGAATTGAGCTCATGAGTCTGAAAGGTACTGTGAGAAAGCTTATGCATCACTAACTTGGACTTCCCTGGCCTCCCTGGAGGCTCAGATGGTAAAGAATCTGCCTGCAGCGCAGGAGACTCGGGTTCGATCCCTGGGTCAGGAAGATCCCCTGGAGAAGGTCTTAGCAACCCACTCCAGTATTCTTGCCTGGAGAATCCCATGGACAGAGGAGCCTGATGGGCTACAGTCCATGGGGTCACACAGAGTTGGACATGACTGAGCAACCAATACTTTCTTCTTTACTTACTTTTCAGCTTGGACTATATCTTTCTATCACTTATCATTTATAGTTAAATTCAGGGACATAACATTATTTTCGTTATATTTATGTTGTTATAAGCTTTGAGAAGTGAGTTGTTACAGGAAACTCTGTTTATTGAAGTGTCAGGGAAGTTTTGAGATCCAGTCTGAGTTTTCATTATTGTTTACTTTTAAAGTATGTGCTTTTCCTTCAGTGCCGAGTTAATGTTTCTCGTTCATCTGAAAGAAGGACAAGAAATCGTGAGACCATTATCTTCAAGCTTGAAGGAGAAGAGAGCAAACACATTTTCATGGCATTGGGTGATATTTCTCGGAAAAACATCTAATTATATCTTTGAAATTTTTATCTTAGAATCACATTGCCAGCCCACGTGTGCCCTGATAAGGCTGGTAAACAGCTAGGACAAAGGACAAGTTTGCAGTTCAGGGTTCTCAGTTCTGGGGGTTCTGTCAGGAAAAGCAGTTCTCCAAATCTAAAAAAAGAACAGAAGTTTCCTCATAGAAAACATGACGATAAGATAGAACTGCATTTACTGTGATTAATAAACTTAACCAGGGCAAAATGTTTGAGTCTCCCCCCCCCCCCGATTATTTGTTTTTGTTTGTTTGCATGGCCTAAGCATGGGGGTTTCCCAAGTGGCATGGTGGTAAAGAATCCGCCTGCCAATGCAAGAGACGTGGGTTCGATCTCTGGATCAGGAAGATCCTCTGGAGTAGGAAATGGCAATCCAGTTCAATATTCTTGCCTGGAAAATTCCATGGACAGAGGAACGTGTCAGGCTACAGTCCAGGGAGTTGCAAAGAATCGGACGCGACTGAGCGCGCGCGCGCGCACACACACACACACACACACACACACACACACACACGGCTTAAGCACATTTTTCTGAAGCTGAAAAGCAAATTAGTCTAGAAAAAAATGTGTATAAAAGTACTCTCTGAATTCAGATGATGCCACATATCTGAAAATTTGATTTGAATTATTGGTAGCTGCTTGATGTCTAGGAGTTTTAGCTTGCATAGGCCTTCTCCTTAAGAAGGGACCAGGAAATCACCTTAAAATTCAGAGGACTGTCCTCTGGAATTTAGCAAAAGTTCACTGTCAGTGATATGTACAGTTTTCTCATTCATTCTGTAATGTTTTGAGAGGTCATGTTGCCATGTCATTTTGTTTCCTGGGTGGGATCGTGCTCAGATCTTCCTGCCAGTAAATTCTGCTTTAAACTGCAGTTTATTTTATTTTAGCCTTGAGTAGCTGCATCTTTGAGTCTCAGGATCATTGGCTGTACATGACAGAAGCCAGATGCTTGCTGTGACCTCTTCAATACTGGTTCCTTGTGGCTACTCCAGGGTCTGGTTTCTCTCCTGGCAGCTTGCATTGCTGTGTTGAGACTGTCAGCTCAAGAAGGTCATTGTGTGTGTAGGATCTGGAAACATGTATCTGATAGGCATGTTTTTGTGGATTGAAGCAGGGTCAGATGGCAGTTGTAAAATGTTCATTACTCAGAACAGATTTTTCATTAAATCTGTTTTGGTCAATAGCTTGTTAAGCAGAGTATCCTTTGTTATTTTTGCTTTTGTTATTTAAGAAAAAAGAAATTTAAAAATTTAAGTACAAAAATCAAAATTGAACCTTGCTTTGAGGCCGGGAGCTTGAGAAGCACAAATATTACTATTCAGTATAACATTTATGATCTTATATTAGTGCAGATGTTAAATGGAGTAGGAAAGTGTTTCCTGAAGTTTGATGTAGGCATCTTGTTAAAATTCAAATACTAATTATTAAGTGTGGGTAGGTTTCTGATTTCTGTTTATTGAGGCATTAGGCTAGCTCTATCAGAGAAGAATCTGCCTGCAATGCTGGAGACCCAGGTTATATCCCTGAGTCAGGAAGATCCCCTGGAGAAAGGAGTGGCAACCCACACTCCAGTATTCTTCCCTGGAGAGTTGCATGGACAGAGGAGCCTGGCGGGCTGCAGTCCATGGGGTTGGAAAGAGTCGAGCATGACTTAGTGTGTCTGACTAACACTTTCATTATTTCATTCTGGTTGTTGATGCTGCTACTGCTGTGTTGCTGTTATTGTTATTATTATTACTTAACCCGTAGTATTAACCTGTTTTCTTTACTATAAAATTATTTGTTGAAGAAATTCCACTAATTAAATTTTTGCTATCATTTAAAGTCTCATTGCCTTGAAACCATTTACAAACATTAATGTTTCCTTCCTGAAGAAGAAACTTCTGCTTCTGTTTCCTTCTGGTTTTCTTTTCCTCCCCCCCTGGGTTACTAAGGGGGTTCCCTGGTAGCTCAGTTGGTAAAGAAGCCGCCTGCAGTGCAGGAGACACCAGTTCGATTCCTGGGTCGGGAAGATCCGCTGGAGGAGGGATAGACTATCCCCTTCAGTATTTCTTGGGCTTCCCTTGTGGCTCAGCTGGTAAAGAATCCGCCTGCAGTGTGGGAGACCTGGGTTCCATCTCTGGGTTGGGAAGATCCCCAGGAGGGTTATTAAGATACTCAGACAAAGGAACTCATGTAGGCCTGAGAGTGCAGACCAGGCTTTTATTTTGGTCTTTCTCATAGCATTTCACATTTCCAGAACTTCTCAGTGTTGTTTTTGGACATAAATCACCAGAAGGAAAGTATAACCAGCCCCGTCCCCCATTTCTTTCCTCTGTAGAGCTTGTAAACACTCCTACTTCAATAGTATTGAGTATGTAGGGCTTTTATTTTTGTACAAAAAATTTTCAGGTATTTAACCGTATCTTTCCTTTATGTAGACATTGACTTGGTGAACATGAATAAAGAGCATTCTACACACAGCCATGAATATACATTTGAGTTCAGCTTATTAAACTATTCACTTCTAGTTTAGGTATGCTCATTAATGTGGCCAAGATATCACCACATTCATGATTATGAATACCCATTCAGCCATCCAGTGGTGAAATTAAAACAAAAATTTGAACATCCCCCATCAGAATCATCAATCATCTGTGAACTCACCCGCTTCCACCTCATCTACCCTATGACAGTGTTGAGATTGTGCAGCGGGAAATACCAGGCAAGATATACACACATGAAGCGTGTAAATAACAGTCTGAAAATGACCCTTATGGTAAGAACCAAGCTGTATGTTAGCTGTGGGTGGGGGCCCCAGCTTGAAAAGTCTCCCTGGAGTGAGTAGAATCAGACTCGGTTGTTTAAAAGATGGATGAGATGTGAAGAAACAGGATGTGGCACATTCTAGGCAAGGGAAGACCAGGAATAAAGACCCGAAGGCTATAGCGACCCTGGGAGTCCCACTTAGGAAAGGCCTGCTAGAAAAGCCAGCAACAGGTAAGGTGGTTGCATATTATGTAAAAACTGATGGGAGACAGCGATGGAGTAGTCCAAAAGGGCACAGCATTAAAGGATTAATCTGGCAATTAGAGATTAGATTGAAAATGGATTCAGGCAGGAGAAAATGGAATTCAGGAGATCAGTTTTGAGAGGCAGGGTGGGCAGTTTTGCCATCATCTGGTTATGGTGCATCATGAGCTTGGATAGTGGCAGTGGCAATGAAAATTCAAAGGAAAGAATTGAATGAACACAAACACTCTGTTTTGGACTTCTCTGGTGGTCCAGGGGTTAAGACTCCGCACTCCCAAAGAGAGGGGCATGAGTTTGATTCCTGGTCAGGGAACTAAGATCCTCTATGCTGCTGTTGCTGGCAAAACAACCCCCCCCAAAAAATAAGAAAAACTTGTTTGCTCTATGAAAGTGTTACTGTTTCAGTTTTATATTTAAATCAGTACAAAAGTCACATTGTAAATTTTATCTTATTTAATGTAACAATAAACATTAATATAGTACCTACTGAGCATTAAATGAGGTTGATACTAATACTCTTCCTATTTTACAACCGAAGAGACTGAGGCACGAAGAGTTTTAAGTTATTTGTTCTAGGTCATGTAGTGATACATGAAAGAACTGGAAATGGAACGCAAGCAGCCTTTAACCCTGGGCTTCCCAGGTGGCTCAGTGGTAAAATAATTCGCCTGCCAATGCAGGAGATGCAAGAGATGTGGGTTCAATCCCTGGGTTGGAAAGATCCCCCGGAGAAGGAACTGGCTACCCACTCCAGTATTCTAGCCTGGAAACTTCCATGGACAGAGGAACGTGATGGGCTGTAATCCATGGGGTCACAGAGTTGGACAAGACAGCATGCATGCAGCCTTTAGCTGTTACGTACACCGCCTCATAAGTCATGAATTAATGGGATTTACTCTATCACCAAAAAGGTAGAGAGCCTTTTCTATTAAGTCATTTGACTTACATGGAAAAGACTGAAAGTTTTAATAGATGGAGAGGGACACGTGCAGTTTGGGGCATTAGGGATTTGGAGTTCCTGTAGCACATTTAAGCTAGTGACTTAAACGTTAGCTATGTAGACAAATGTTAACACTAAAGTAGTTCTTTGGTACAGGTTGCAGAGAGAACCTGATTCCAGAATACACATAACTGATGTCACAGGGACTTGCCTTTAAGGCACTGAACTGTGCAAAAAGAGATTTACATGTTTTGCTTTATTCATTCCTTATAACAACCAGATGAGGTGGGCACAAATAGAAAGAATGGGCCTAAGAGAAAATCAGTCACCTGTCTCAACCTTCAGAGCTAGAACGTGGCAGCTGGAACAGTTCAAACTCAAGTCTGTCTGCCTCCAAAACGTCTGTGTTTAAGACCTTGTGCCCTGTGGAATGAGAAGGGTCGTTAGAAGCAGCTAACTAAAAGCACAGTTAAAATTTCTGAGGCCAAAGAAGAAAAAAGATTTCAAATGGGAGGATTTAGGATCGGTGGGAGATTAGTCCTCCAGTTTGGCAAGAGCGGGATCACTGGAAACCTTGGTGAGAGATGATGAATAATAAGACAAGGCTGGGGAGTTCAGTAGGATGGAAGGAAATAGAAGTGCTGTTTCAGGCCACACCTGAGGGAAGTGCGGCCGTGAAAGAAGGGGGCTTTTGGGGCAAAGAAAGTGGAACAGCTCTGGCCCCTCTGATATAAAAAGCTTGCAGCTTTTTAAGGGGAGGGTTTCCTTCTCTCCCATCTGACCGCCCCGGGGCCCATTGGTATTTTTCTTTTCCTGAGATAGAACTTTCTATAGCAGTTTGATGGAACGGTGATAGGAATTAGTAAATTTCTCTCTGGTCCATGTTTTTATTTATGCTTTTTGATTACTTTGAAATTTTTTACTCCTAAGGCAAGTTGACTCCCTCCTCTCCTGCCTAACCTCCTAATTACGTTATATCTAGGAGAAGATGAAAGTCTAGTTTGAGCTCCCCACCCCCATTTCTTGAATCCAAATTTTTTTGATGACCTTATATTTTTGGCATTATTATTATTGAATTTTGCATGAACTTGTAATCCATCATGAAGAAAATTTGTAACTAGTGATTATCAAATAATTTGATAATCCAGTCTTTCAATATAAATGAAAATATTAATATTATGCTTTTCACAGGTATGTGCTTTAAGGGATTAAGTTGATACTGGTCTTTAAAATGGAAGAAAACTTGAATATTGATCAAAGTATTGAATTGCAGAAGAAATAATATATTTTATGTTTGATTTCTAAGAATACATTTTGCTTAAATATCACATATTTTTCTTAAAAATCTTCTAATAATAAAATCTAGCTCTCTTTTTTTTTAGCAAGCCTTCAAAATTCAGCTCAATTGTAAACTCACTTAATTGAAAGTAAGTGGATGCTAAAGAAACAAAAATAGTATCCTGGTCACACTACTGGGAAATTCAAACTTTCCCAAGTGCTGAAGCTGCAAAGCTGCAGAAAGAGTGAGTAATATTCTGAATGAGGCTACAGTGACATTATCATGTTTGCAACATGGCTTCTGTTACTAGGAAAAATTGTGAAGCAAATCCAGACTTTACCAGAAAATACCGGTTTGGAATCTTGTATTACAGCCTCAAAAACATAAACTATCCTTGACTTTTACAAGACTTCATTTGATTTCCCGAAGTAGGGAAACATCAGCGTCTGAGAAAAAAAATGTTTTTATGAATGTTTAATGATAGCTCTAAAGAACTTTAACAAATATGGAGTGTAGGGGGAAGAGTCCCATTTTTGGAATTGAAGGGACAAATGGGGTAATATCCCAGGGCTGCAAGTGAAAAATCTTTGGAAAAATAATAAGAATATATGCCTTGCAGAGTTGTTAAGATAATCAGTCATGTTCAAAAAGCCTGAAGCACAGGGCCTGGGGGGCAAGCAAGGGGCAAAGTCTGAGGGGAAGGTAGTTCCTGCTGTCACACACTGCAGGGTCCCACTGGGTTCTTCTCTGAGTCCAGTGCTCCTAATGCCCATAGGACAACTGAGCCTGCTTTTCTCTGCTGAAGGTTTTCTTAAATCAATAGCAGGGGCAGTGACCATTTTTTCAGCCCCACCCTTTTTATATAATCAGCTCTATCATGCCTGTTACCACACCTCTCACTGTATTATCCCAGAAAGGCTTTTATGCTAGTCTGCAATATCTCTAGACACTGTATTAATTGTGTTTTGTTTTATTGTTCAAATGTGAGTTTTTTTCTCCTAATCTTAAGTATTTTCTAGGTGTTTGTGTCTTTATTGCTTGTATTGAATTGTTAGAACCTTAGGAACTGTAGAGAGACAGATGGACGGATGGATGGATAGATGAATAGATAGATACCTATTTGAAAAAAAAAATAGCTATGTGTGTGTCTGGTTTGACCTTGTGGATGTGCATTTGAAATTTGGAATAAGGATTTATAAAAAATTTTCTTGAAGTATAGTTGATTTGCAGTTTCTGCTATACAGCATAATGACTTGGCTATACATATATATTCTTTTTCATTTTCTTTTCCCTTATGGTTTATCACAGGATGTGGACTATCGTTGGTGGTGTTATACAGTAGGACCTTGTTATTTATTCTTCCTGTATATACTAACTGCATCTGCTAATCACAAACACCTAATCCTTCCCTTCCCCAGCCCCACTTCCCCTTGGCAACAACACGTCTGTTCTGTGTCTCTGAGGCTGTTTCTGTATCATACCTATGTTCGTTTGTGTCGTATTGTAGATTCTGCATGTAAGTGATATCACATGGTATTTGTCTTCCTCTTTTTGACTTACTTTGCTTAGTATGATAGTCTCTAGATCCATCCATGATGCTGCAAATCTGCAAATGTCATTATTTCATTCCTTTTTATGGCTGAGTAATATTCCATTGTGTTATATATACACCATATCTTCTTTACCCATTCATCTCTCAGTCAAGGACCATAGGGTGCATGTATTTTTTCCAGTTGAAGTTTTATCTGGGTATATCCAGCAGTAAGATTGCTTGGTCATATGGCAGCTCTATTTTTTAGTTTTAGGCTTTTGTGGAACCTCTATACTGTTTTCCATAATGGCTATACCAGTTTACACTCCCATCCACAGTTAAGAGGATTCCCTTTTCTTCACACCTTCTCCAAGATTTCTTATTTGTAGACTTTTAAATGATGGCCCTCTTGACTGGTGTGAGGCAGTACTCTTTGTAGTTTTGATTTGTTTGCTAGTGATTAGCAATGATGAGCATCTTTTCATGTACCTCTCGCCATCTGTACATCTCCTTTGGAGAACTGTCTTCAGATCTTCTGCCCATTTTTTCAGTTGGGTTTTTTTTTGTTTTTTTTTTGATATTGAGTTGTGGAATGTTTGTATATTTTGGAAATTAAGCCCTTCTCAGTTACATTATTTGCAGATATTTTCATGTCTGTAGGTTTTTTTTTCTTTTGTTTATGGTTTCCTTTGCTCTACAGAAGCTTGTAAGTTTGATCAGTTCCCATTTGCTTATTTTTGTTTTTATTTCTCTTGAGAATACACGTATTTTTTTTAAACATAGAAACACTATTTAATGATATAGTACTGCTAAGGACTACCATAAGCACTTGATCTGCGTGGTTCCATGCAGTCCTTAAAACACTCTCTGGAACCATCAGTATTATTAGGATTGCCTCTGCATTGCACATGAGAAATCTGAGACCCCAAACAGTTACATTACTTGTCCTAGGTCCATGGCCCCATCTCTATCCGCAAAGGACACCTCAGAACCCATCAGCGGTGCTTTTCCCTCCTCTTTCACAGCACATAGTATGTTCCCCTGCAGACATGAAAAAAAAAAAAGAATAGCCTTGTTAAGATAGAATTCACATGCCGTATATTTCACCCATTGAAAGTGTATAATTCAGTGGCTTTCAGTATATTCACAGAATTGTGCACCCACTTCCACAGTTTTATTTTTGTAGTTTTTATGGAGGTATAGTTAACATTTATTCATGTACTGATCTTGTTCGTAGGTATCTCTTTAATCTTTATAGCTTCTTGACATCTTGCTTCCTTTAGTGGATCTTTTCAATGAGTGGCCCTCACCGAATTGGTTTCTGCATTTCCATACACATCTGTAAGTCCCAGGAAGTTGTGCCTGAGTTTCAGCTGCTTGCTCTGTCAACAGTGTCTTATATGTAATTGTCTATCTGCCTAACTGAGCTTTAAGTTTCTGAGCAAAGAGATTATTCTTTTTTTTACATTATATACTATTCCCAAAAGGTATATAAGAGGGCCAGCAGTTACCCAAGTAAAGTAGCCTTTTCTTTCAGGTTGTGAGTCGTGTGAGTTTAGAACCATCCTTCTGGCAGAGTCTGGTTTGGGAGCATCTTCCAAGAACATGGGCTCTGTGTTCTGCCAGGAATGAAGAGGAATTTGGTTTCAGGCACTCTGTTTTAGTTGTCAAGGTGAATGTTAGTTCTAAGGGTGGGTGTTACTGCCAAATAGAAACATTTACATGCCACGTATCAACAACCAAGTGCATTTCCGAAGATAGCGTGTGCAAGTGCTTTCGTGGGTTTGGCCTGGAAACAGAGAAATTCTGCTGCCATCCCAGAGCTCCCCTCTCAGCCCCACCTCATCCCAGAATATGCCCTCACTCCTCTGGAATACAGAAATCAAAGCCGAGTGAAAGTCAACTTCTAAAATGATATTCTCATTTTTTGCATTTTTTAAAGTTCTATTGGTATGAATATTCCCCTTCAAAAACATGTATAGTATTAACCGTATTTGGGGATTTAAATGCATTGTATCTCTCTGCTTCCAGAAGACATCTCAGTTGTATCCTCTTCTGACAGTCTTTACCTTTTTCATGCTCATCTCTTTTTTATAGTAACAGCCAAGTTATTGGGTTGGCCAAAAAGTTCGTTCAGATTTTTTCATGATGAAACGTTTATTACCCACGACTTTACTCTGGCCCCTTTCTTTATAATCTATTTTTTTCTCAGCAGCCAGAATAGTGCTGTTAAAGACTAAATCAGCTCAAGTCCTCTCCCACCTAAAATCCTTCAGTGACTTCCTACTGGAAATAAGAAACTTCTGACCTGCATCCAACAGGCCACGAGGCTCATCAACTGCCTGGATCGCTCTTATCTCCTCCCATCTCCACCCGTTCACCCAGCACCAGGGACAGTGGACTCTTCTCAGGTCATTAAATGTGCCACTTCCTTTTTATCCGGGTCCTGGGTTCCAGTTGATCTCTAAGCCTGGAAAGTTCTGCACTACTGCTTTGCTCATTCATATATTTATTCATCCATCCTTCATTCACATATTATCAGCTCACACGTTGTCACTTCCGAACAGCCTCCCTGAGTGGCCCTCCCACCCCACAATATCTCATCATCATTATGTGTACTTCATGCCGTATATCCGTATCTGAATTCTCTTGTTCATTTACTGTATTCATTCCTCTCCTCGCTCCCTACTTCCTGCCTCCTAAAACATAAACTCTATTAGACCAGGACTCCCTGTGCTGTGTTTCTAGCAGCCATAAAAAAAACTTTTGGGATCATATTAGATTTCTAACAAAAACTATTTAATGTAGTAAGCAATGAGATGGAAGGAAATTGTAGTCTTGCTCCTACTGAACATCTTCAGTTTAAACGTAACCCACTGCCATTTTCTCATGAAAATAAACTTCCCATATTCTCAATCCCTTAAAGAAAAACCAGAATATTTAAAAATAGATTATTCGTGTTCTTGAAGAACTGTAATGTTCTAGTGAGCTACAACTTAGAAAAAAATTACGTTATAAGTCTTGGTTTATAATTTAAGTATGTTCAATTCAAGATTAGTTTTTCCACACAAGTAGTTATAACGAGACATTAAGATCCCAAACCAGCTACTGAAACCCTTTAACTCTTTATCCGACTATTATGGATTCTAATAGTAACTTTTCTTCATGTATAAACACATTCTGATTTCTGTCTGGGAACTTCAAGAAAATCCTTGCTGCTTCCACAGCCTCTGGTACCTGGTTTGCCGTCCTTCAGAAGTCCATAGAGGAACTTCCCTGGCGGTCCGGTGGCTAAGACTCTGTGCTCCCAAAGCAGGGGGTTCAGGTTTTATTCCTGATTGGGGAACTGGATCCCATATCAATAATGAAGAGCAAAGATCTTATGTGCTGCAAATAAGACACAGCACAGCCAAATAAATAAAAATAATTTTTTTTTAAGTCCGTAGAAGCTGACCTGAGGGTTCAGAATGGGGTAGGGAGAGGAGAGAGGAGCTCAGGGGGAGAGGAGCTCCAGGGGAGAGGCAGATTTCTTGAGCCCCGCTTCCTGAATTTGGATAAATGCTTCTGTACATGAGTTGGATAGCAAATCTGAAGGGTTTCTAGAGCTTGTGGACATCGTGTTAAGATAGAGATTTGGTTCATAAAGCAGAGTAGCTTTATTAACTTCTTATTGACAAGCAAGGTTAGAGATGAGAGAAGTACCACTGGAATACACAGAATAAGTTTTTCTGTACTCTGTAATAAAATCGCTGTATCACATAGGAATAACATTTTGTGTTGAGTGTAGACACTCAGGAGAGATAGTAACCAATTATAATAGCTGCTTCTAATAAATAGTTCACTAATAAGTGTCTGTAAGTGCCAAAGTAATTAAAATGGGCCACTAAAAATAAGGATGTAAGTATCAAGGTTGTCACATTGGATAGTGTGTTGAAATTAGGGCTTTGATGAAATAACCCAACACACTGTGATATGTCTAGATATAACGAACAATCCTGCCTTGTTTAGGTCATGTTTTTAATCATTATGAAACCACTGTTAGTTTCTGAGCTTATTGCACATACGTGATACCACATCCCCAAAGCCTTTGAATCTATGCGTAACGGAAAGCATTCATTTCTATGCCTGGTATTACAAGTGGGTTAATTTGATATAGCAATCACAAAACCCCATTCTGTTCCTCCAGAAATTTTTAAAAAATTAGAGCCTTTGCCTTTACAGAGTATGGTTTTGTACCTCGGAAATCTTTAGATAAAAATGTGAAAGTATTGGTTAAATATCTTTGCCTCTTTGAATCTGCCTAGAGAAGTGTTCAATAAATATTTGTTTTACCAGGGCAATATAAGCATGTTAAATTATATAAATAGAGGCGTATAGGTATTGCTTACACAGTTTCTTTATTCCACAGCGGTACAAAGGCCGGAGGCGTTTAAGAGATTAACCCCAGGAAGACAGAGTGGCAAGAGTTCCGCTGTCAGCTCAGGTCATGGTCATAGCTCAGGTCATGGTCACGACTGCTGTTAACTCACTGGGTGCTTGTGGCACTCCATAAACCCGGTCTTATGTTGTACAAACCGTCCATACTTGAGCAACTCGCAACTCTTAGGATTAGGGATTGCTCTTTGAAAATGTTTGTCAGGGTTAATTATTGAAGGCTCTTGTATGAATGTAGAGGAGTCAAATGAGGGCAGGTGGGTCTATCTACTGCCTCTTGTTTGAGTCTAAGTCAGAGCAGCAGAAAAAATATATTTATTCTCTAGGTAGCCAAAAGAAAAGGGCCTTTCCTGAAGTTTTTGTGGAAACCCAATTTAAATTTATCTCCTTGTGTATATATAAACCACCTTTCATTGTTCACATTTTGCAAGCGTTTAATGTCATATGTAACATTCAGCTCTTTACTACAAAAGGCAGACATAAATGAGATGTACTTTAGACACTGGAGCATTTATAGTCTTCTACACTGGGGAATAAACATGTAAATAAACGAATGCAGTAGAGTGTGGTAGGCGTATGATTGTAGTCTGTGCAGCATACAGTGGGAAACCAAAAAAGGGGAGTTATTAAATCTTTCCAGAGTGAGGAGTGGGGTCAGGAGAATCTTTATAAGATGAGAGTACTAAAGCTGTTTTGAAAGATAGAAGTCTTTACCAGGAGGAATCTACATATAATTAAAATACAGACATTAGTAAAGGCAGAGGAATGGGCTGTGTCTGGCAGGATTGCAAAAAGTATTGCTCTACATTGCATGCTATTTATTTTGCAAGGCTTTAGGGGTGGATCAACTAGTTAAGGGTTGATGGTGAGAAAAGAAGAATGACTTCTGCTGCAGACCTGGAAGACATGGAGAATAGTCTCCAGAGCAGAGCAGAACTGATACTTGGGGAAGGAGCAGGAAGCAAGAATTTTATATAGGTTTTTCTAGGATACAGTTTGTATGCCAGAGATATATGTCTGTGTCTCGTGAGAGTTTTTCTTAGAAATGTGTTGACTAGTCTAACCAGAAAAAGGCTAACACATCCAATTCTGTACCACTGCTTATAAAAAAAAAAATGAAAAGTCTCTACTCTATAAAGTATCAATAAAAGTTCATTTTATTCTTTTATTAATGCATGAGGTAATACCTCCGGAGAAGGTAATGGCAACCCATTCCAGTACTCTTACCTGGAAAATCCCATGGACGGAGGGGTCTGGTAGGCTGCAGTCCATGGGGTCACTAAGAGTCGGATACGACTGAGCAACTTCACTTTCACTTTTCACTTTCATGCATTGGAGAAGGAAATGGCAACCCACTCCAGTGTTATTGCCTGGAGAATCCCAGGGACGGGGAGCCTGGTGGGCTGCTGTCTATGGGGTCGCACAGAGTCGGATACGACTGAAGCAACTTAGCAGCAGCAGCATTATGCATGGACATAGAAAGCTACTTCATATTTTAAAGAATAATTCCTCAAAACAACCCTGATGAACTTTTTGTTGTTAGTTTTAGTTAAAAAATAGGAAAAAGCTGATCAGGTATAAAGTATTTTTCAGTGTAATTTCATATATAGTCTACAATCGTATGTTAAAGACCCATAAAGGCATAAGTCTCTCTCTCTCTCTCTATATATATATAGATATCTCACAATATTTAAAATCAGATCAGTGGTCATGTATGGATGCGAGAGTTGGATTGTGAAGAAAGCTGAGCTCCGAAGAATTGATGCTTTTGAACTGTGGTGTTGGAGAAGACTCTTGAGAGTCCTTTGGACTGCAAGGAGATCCAACCAGTCCATTATAAAGGAGATCAACCCTGGGTGTTCTTTAGAAGGAATGATGCTAAAGCTGAAACTCCAGTACTTTGGCCACCTCAGGCAAAGAGTTGACTCATTGGAAAAGACTCTGATGCTGGGAGGGATTGGGGGCAGGAGTAGAAGGGGACGACAGAGGATGAGATGGCTGGATGGCATCACTGACTCGATGGACGTGAGTCTGAGTGAACTCCGGGAGTTGGTGATGGACAGGGAGACCTGGCGTGCTGCAATTCATGGGGTTGCAAAGAGTCGGACACGACTGAGCGACTGAACTGAACTAAGTGAAACATATTTATACAGGCTTCCCAGATGAAGTTAGTGCTAAAGAACCCACATGCCAGTGCAGGAGACTTAAGAGATACTGGTTTGATCCCTGGGTCGGGAAGATTCCCTGGAGGAGGGCATAGCAACTCACACCAGTATTCTTGCCTGGAGAATCCCTCAAACAGAGGAGCCTGGTGGGCTACAGTCCGTGGGGTTGCCAAGAGTCAGACACGACTGAATTGATTTAGCACACACACACAAATGTTTCAATACAGCACTACGTTTGCCCTTTAAGTAAGTCCTAAGGACAGAATTCTCCCCCCTCCCCCCCAAAAAAAACTCCAGAGGAATTATGGTAACTTTAACGGTATAATGATAGGAAATATATCCTGTGCGTTTTTTTTTCCATGGTACTACTCTTTGTGAATTTACTATTGAATTCATATTCTTGGGGTAAAGATAGAATTCAAAGCACAGAGAAAGGCAGCAAAAATACCCCAGGAAAGGATTTGTGGTGTCGTTTAAAATTCAGTGTGTGTAACTTTTTTCTAAGTTATTAATAGGCTTGGGAACAACAATATAAGCCATTTTTCCTAAATAGAAGCTAGTCTGAGAGAATAGACTTCCGTCCGAAGTGGCCGCTGTTAGGGAGAGGGGAAGCTGAATTCAAACAGTTTTGTGAGAAACTGGAAAAGAGGAAGCAATTCAGCTTCCCAATCGGTCCCTGATATTTGATTTACTCTCTTTGGAGTTTACAAGTAGCTGCCAAGTTACGTATAACGCACACTGACTAATCCTGGGAGGCCTCTCCCAGTTGATGTCTGCGTCAGTGGTGGTCATGAGAGAGGAAGCAACTTGGGGAAAAGATTGTTTACCACTTTGGTTTGACATGAAATTAGAAGATTAAAGTGAGTGGTTTAAGACACCCTGGAATACTGTTTTGTATAAATTTAAAAGATCTACTTAGGATCTAGTCCTAAATGTTAATTAGAATCTCCTTCTTTTTTTCTTTTTTTTAAGGATTTTTCAATGTGGACCATTTTTAAACTCAGGCTCCCATTGTGGCTTACCTGCAATACGGGAGACTTGGGTTCGATCCCTGGGTTGGGACGATCCCCCAGAGAAGGGAATGACTACCCACTCCAGTGTTCTGGCCTGGAGAATTCCATGACTGTAGAGTCCATGGGGTTGCAAAGAGTCGGACACTACTGAGCAACTTGCACACTTTCACATTTTTAAAGTCTATATATTGAATTCATTACAGTTCTGCTTCTGTTTTATATTATGGCTTTTTGGCTGCCAGGCATGTGGGAAATCTTTAGCTCCCTGACCAGGGATCGAACCCATAACCCTTGCATTGGAAGGTGATGTCTTAATCGCTGGACCACCAGGGAAGTCCCCGAGATCTCATTCTTCAGAGTACCTTTTTACCATTTCATTGGGAGGGTAATTATAAAAAGTCAAAGACATAACTTTTCATAAATACCTCTTATCTTTAGAGTGATTATAAATTCTGCATGAAATTTAGCAGATAATCAGACTGGTTAACAAACCCCCAAGTAGTCACAACTGTGTCTTCAAGAAGGTTATAACCTAAGAAAAGCTGGGGCCATTTGTACAGATATGGAACCAGAGAAAGTAAGGAAAGCCTGAAATCAGCTACATGTGGTGTATGGCTCTCACACATTCTTTACACTTTTCCCTGCTTACACATGATAATTTACTTGATGGGGAGGACTCAAACCACTTTTGTTTATTTGCATCTCTTTCTGCGGAAAGACTGGAACAAATGGGAAAAGAAACCATTGACCAGCTGCGTGTGAGTAATTCTTTCCCTGGAATAAGCCTACCTCAGCTTTCCGGGGGAGGATGGCTTGGGGAAGGTGTTGTAGAAACAAGGTCACAGACCCAGACAGGTTTGAAAGGAGGCTTTTGCCTCTGTTCACCCCGTCTGCAAGCAGGCGGAAGGCAAGGGAGCACCCAGCAGCAAAAGCAGAGTAAAACCTACACATTCACTTGCAGGGTTCACACACGACTCAGGAGTAAAACCTAAGATTCTCTACCCCTACTCTCTCTCCAGAAGTCACTGTGAGAGCTACAGGAAAGATGAGTCTTATGCCTACAAGTAAACACACTTCACACGTACATCGGAAGTGAGGTCCAAGTGCACATTTTGAAAACAAGTATCGCTGAACAAGATGAGATATAAATTTGAAAGGAGATTTGCAAAGAAAAGAACTAAAGGTTTTCATTCAGATAAATAAATAAGGCATCATATTGTGGGAGTAAAACAGTTAAGGTATTTTGTTAGCTTTGTCGTTGTTCAGTCGCTCAGTTGATCTGACTCTTTGCGACCCTATGGACTGCAGCGCACCAGGCTTCCCCGTCCTTCACTGTCTCATGGAGTTTGCTCAGATTCATGTTTATTGAGTCAGTGATGGCCATCCGACCATCTCATCCTCCGCCACCCGCTTCGCTTCAATCTTTCCCAGCATCAGGGTATTTTCCAATAAATAAAGCCTTTTAAGAGCCAGTTTCTGGATTTTTTTCCAATTGTATTTATATACCTTCTGGAGAGGTGATGACATTGTTAATAATATTCTTTTTAAGCTCCTGTTATAATTCAGAAATTTTAACGATGGCTACTTCATTCTGTTCTCAAAGTAGTGAACTTGGTAGGCATTGTTGTCTTTATTTTATAGCTAAGACTTAGAGTCTCACAGAATGTAATTAAATTTGCCCAACATGCCGCAACTACAAAGCAGGACTAAGATTTGAATCCATGTGTGTCTGATTGTCTTCAATCCACTGAACTACCCACAAGCGTGTCTGCACGTGTATGTCACAGGTACGTGAATGTGTGTCAGATAGAGTGGCGCTTTTCCCTTTTCTGTGAAATTGCTGAATTCTTTAGCCAGATAGATGAAATTGAAACAGTCAGAGTTGGAAGGTGACTCTTAGTGAGAAGAAAGCCTTTTGAGTAAAGAAAGCAGCATGGATAAAACCTTGGGTTTAAGAAAGTACCGCTAAGCTAAGTCGCTTCAGTCGTGTCCGACTCTGTGTGACCCCATAGACGGCAGCCCACCAGGCTTCCCCGTCCCTGGGATTCTCCAGGCAAGAACACTGGAGTGGGTTGCCATTTCCTTCTCCAACGCATGAAAGGGAAAAGTGAAAGTGAAGTCGCTCAGTTGTGTCCGACTCTTAGCGACCCCATGGACTGCAGCCTACCAGGCTCCTCCATCCATGGGATTCTCCAGGCAAGAGTACTGGAGTGGGGTGCCATTGCCTTCTCTGAGGAAAGTACAGGATGTGTTTTTAAAATCCCTACCCAGAGTAGGACATTGTGACTGACATGCCTCATTTTTGAATGAGAGTGTCAAGGGAAAAGCTTGGAAAGTCAGATCCAGATAAGCTTATGAGAGACCTTGACATCTCAGTTTGAGAAGCTGAGGCTTTACTTTGCAGACATTGGAATTGGTCAGAGAAATTACACAATCAGAAGGTCCGTCCCAGAGCCATCTCTCGACTCAGCTTGCTTGGGCATATGGAATTACTAACTTAGGCAGTTCCTCAGCTGTTGACAGCAGCAGCAGCATCCCAATATGTCAGTTTTCTGGAGACTGTTGTTGCTGTTAAGATATGGTAATAATCTCAAGTTTCCCATTCCTTTGTAGTGTCTTATCCTTATAAGTGAGTTTGCACTGAAAAGTGGACAGAGTTTAGCAGTGACCTTTTCTGATCAGTGACTGCTCTTATAAACCCCATGCTTCTGTGTGGCCCTGCAGAGTTCTGACATCCCTGCTATGACTCTTTCAGTTCAGTCCAGTCACTCAGTCGTGTCCAACTCTTTGCAACCCCATGAACCGCAGCACGCCAGGCCTCCCTGACCATCACCAACTCCTGGAGTTCACCCAAACTCATGTCTGTTGAGTCGGTGTTGCCATCCAACCATCTCATCCTCTGTCGTCCCCTTCTCCTCCTGCCCTCAACCTTTCCCAGCTTCAGGATCTTTTCAAATGAGTCAGCTCTTCGCATCAGGTGGCCAAAGTATTGGAGTTTCAGCTTCAGCATCAGTCCTTCCAGTGAACACCCAGGACTGATTCCTCTAGGATGGACTGGTTGGATCTCCTTGCAGTCCAAGGGACTCTCAAGAATCTTCTCCAACACCACAGTTCAAAAGCATCAATTCTTCGGTGCTCAGCTTTCTTTATAGTCACTCTTTGGGGAAACTTAAAACTCTGCTTGGTGATGTTCTCATCATATCTGGATGATGTCTGGTGCTGCTTGTTTGCCAACTCGGACTCTGAGGGTGAATACCAATGTGAGAAATTTTATTGTACATTTCATCCCTAGTTGGTAATTGATGGAATATAGAATCCCAGGTACGGCAGAGCCTGGTGGGCTGCCGTCTATGGGGTTGCACAGAGTTGGACACAACTGAAGCGACTTAGCAGCAGCAGCAGCAGCAGCATTGTATTTCTTGGATTCTACCTCAGTGCATTGCCAAGAAACTGCTGGATTCCACCTGTGCAATTTGTTAAAAGAAATTAAATGATGTCTTCCAGGAAGAGTTCACATTTGCTCATTATTTCTGGCTTAAGTTTAGGAGAAAGAATAAAAATTAGTTAAGACCAGAGCACCCAAAACAGTGTTGCCGGAAATTATGACCCTGTTACTTTGACATTTTGTGTGTATGTAGCAAAGGGGTCCAATTATTGGGCTGCTAATAATATTATTTAAGAACTCATTAAATGTGCTACCATTTAATAGACTTGGTCTGATCACAAACCTTCATTAAAAGTCTTAGAAAATTGTTATTAAATCTTGTATTTTTCCATAAAAGTCACATCATTGGATAACTCGTGAGAGATGGACTTTGGCCTGTGAGTCACAGGAAAGGACAAAGATTGGGTATTGTGTTTGAAGGATGCTCAAAATTTGTAGTGTTTCATAGATGTCCCTGTAGTATTAATGCAAAAGTTTGAAAATAAATCTGGAAAATGCTTAGTGATTGGAAAGAAGAGATACCAAGAATAAGATTTGTAGATTTCATCATTAACATTTGACTACAAGTTAACTTTTACTAAGGATGAAGTCAATGGAAAAATGTCTAAAATTCACTTTTAAGAGAAAATTCCAGATTTTCTCATAGGGGTAAAGCCATTATCTCTTCCATTCGTATATTCACCTCCAAACAAAAAGCTATTTCTGGGTTTTAAAATGGAATATTTTGATTTAGGGTAATTATTTTAAAAGAAATACTTTTCTCATTTCTGAAAGCAGTTTTTCAAAACTTCATTGCTTCTCTGTGTGTCTTTCTCATTCATTTTGGAGGTGAAGATAGGAAATAATAATGAACACTCCCCTGAAAAGTAGATATTTTAATCTCTTTTAAATCCCCATTTTACAGATGTAGAGACAGACTTTCCCATAGTCACCTGCCTGAGTAGCTGAGGAAGCTGTGACTATAACTTGTATCAGGCTCATTTCAAAACCTGTTTGTTTGTTTTTTTTTTTCCTATTACACATATACCTGTCTATATATTTTTAATGACTGACTTTTAAAAACTTCTGTTCTATTTCTTGTTTAATACGTTCAAGAAAGCTATTGTTCTGGATGGGAAAACACCTCCTATGCCCAGACAGGCCTTTGGATGCACTCACCACTTACCTGTTCAGACATGATAAATTGCTCACTGCATTTGCATTTCAAGCTAGAAAATATATACCTTTTATTTTTCTAAGGGGCTTGTATATATGGATTAAGTCCATACAAGATAAGAGACAACATCCAAAAATACATAGATCTTTTTAAGTAATAAGTACATAATAAATATATAGCAAACAAGTAATTTTTAACAAGAATAGAAATGGTATTTCGAAATTCTAAAATAGTCTATCAGGGTCCTTAATATTGTGTTGAATTAAAAAGTCTTACTTTAAAAAGTGTCTTGACCATATTATATATTACTCTATTCGTAATTAGAGTCTGTAAATTAAGGAGTTTTTTTCTAATAATATTTCTATGAAAATAGCGATGCAGCAAAAAAGAATGCCATCTTTACTTTGAAAGTTCAAACTTTGAACAGTTATTGGATATGTCCTTAAAACTACTGTTTGCCTTAATTATCTCTGAATTGATTTAGTTTAACAATATGATTTTAAAGAATCATTTTTCTTTCTAAAAAATTTTTCAAATGAATCCTAATAGATTTGAAGTGATGGAGATATTACATATTCGTCTCTGGGAATCAGAAGGAAGGTCATATCTTGCTCTGTCTTCTAGAATAGCTGCATAGTAGCTCAGGCCTAGAAGAAGAGAGACAGCAAATATGTGCTGATTCTTAATTAGTTGTCTGGTATTTTCCCCTATTTTTCATATTATTTAAATAATTATAAAGTCCAATATTGAGTTGTATAGAAAACATTGGTCTGCAGATCCCTAGTTAGTACTTTGAACATTTCATTTTGATTAATGGTTTTCTTACCAACTGGCACTTTTTTATCATACACAGTTCCCTTTCATGGACTTCCCTGGTGGCTCAGACGGTAGAGTGTCTGCCTACAATGCAGGAGACCCCACAGGTTCAATCCCTGGGTCAGGAAGATCTCCTGGAGAGGGCAGTGGCACCCCACTCCAGTATTCTTGCCTGAAAAATCCCATGGACGGAGGAGCCTGGTAGGCTGCGGTCCATGGGGTCGCAAAGAATCAGACACGTCTGAACAACTTCACTTTCTTTTCTTTTTTTTCCCTTTCACAGCTTCCAGATTTAACTGGAGAAATATTCGTGCCATGTTAGTCTCAGAATTACATTTTTAGAATAAAAATATTTTCATGCACTTTAACCTCACTGGCATTATCTAAGTGGTTTTCATAAAGGTTTTATTGACCTAAACTAAGATTTCTCAACCTCTGCATTATTTTGGGCCAGAAAATTTGTTGTGAGGGACCATCCTGTGCATCGTAGAATGTTTAACACCGTCCCTGGCCCCTGCCTATTAAATGCCAGCAGCACCCTGCCACCCAGCTGGGATAACTAAAGATGTCTTCAAGGCATTATCAGATGTTTGCTGAGGACCAAAATTGCCTGCAGTGGAGAGCCAGTTCTCTAGACAGTCAGTCTATTCCTTTTATCATTTTTACCTACATGCTTTATGAAATGTATCCTGTTTTTATGTTTTCTTTCAGTTCTATTGAAATATAATTGATATACAGCACTGTATAATTGCAAAATGTGTAGCAAAACGATTTAACTTACATACGTCATGGAATGATTACTACCTTGTTTAGTGAACATCCATCATTTCATGTAGACACAAATAAAAGGAAAAATTTCCATGTGATGAGAACTCTTAGGATTTACTCACTTAATGACTTTCATGTGTAACATACAGCAGTTTTAGTTTTATTAATCATATTGTACATTGCATCCCTAGTACTTATTTATCTCATACCTGGAAGTTTGCACCTTTCAGCTGCCTTTGTGCAATTCCTCCTACTCTTATCTCTGGGAACCACAAATCTGATCTCTGTTTTTCTGTAAGTTTTTTTGTTGGTTGGCTTTTGAAGAATAATTGACCTAGAACACTGTGGCAGTTCCTGGTGTGCAATATAGTGATTTGATATTTCTGTATATTTCAGAAAGATCACCACAGTAAGTCTAGTTAACATCTGTCACTGTATGAAGGTATTACATCATTATGGACTGTATTCTCCACACATACACTACATACCTGTCACTCATGTATTTTGTAAATGGAAGGTTGTTCCTCTTAATATCTCTTACCTATTTCTTTCTTCCTCTTCTTTCCCCTTTAACAAACTCCTTTTGTTCTCTGTATCTATGACTCTGCTTATGTTTTGTTTTGATTGTTCATTTGTTTTGTTTTTTATATTCCACATACAAGGGAAATCATACAGTCTTTTTGTCTGACATATTTCACTTGTCATAATACCTTCTAGATCCATCAGGTTGTTGCAAATGGCAAGACTTCATTTCTTTTATGGCTAAGTAATATTCCTTTGTTTATTTACACCTCCTCTTCTTTATCCAGTCATCTGTTGATGGACACTTCGGTTGCATCCATATCTTGGCTATTGTAAATAATGCTGCAGTGAACATAGGGATGCATATATGTTTTCTAATTAGTGTTTTTTGTTTTCGTCAGATAAGTACCCAAGTAGAATTGCTAGATCACACATTAGTTCTGTTTGTAATCTCTTTTGGAACCTCCATACTGTTTTCCACAGTATCTGCACCAACTTGCATTCCTACCAACAGTGTGTGAAGGTTCCCTTTTCTCCACATCCTTGCCAGCATATGTTATCTGTGGTCTTTTTGATAATAGCCGTTCTGACAGGTGTGGTATGATATCTCATTATAATTTTGATTTGCATTTCTCCAGTGATTAGCAATGTTGAGCATCTTTTCATGTGCCTATTGGACATCTGTATGTCTTTAGAAAAGTGTCTATTCAGGCAGGTCCTTTGCCCATTTTTAAATGAATTGTTTGGTTTTTTGTTGCTGAGTTATCTGAAATCTTTGTATATTTGGATATTAACCACTTTTTGAATGTATCATTTGCAAATATCTTCTACCATTCAGTACACAGCCTTTTTCATTTTGTTGATAGTTTTTCTTTGCTGTGCAGAAGGTTTTTAGTTGGGTATGGTCTATCTGTTTAGTTTTGCTTTGTTTTCCATGTCTGAGGAGACAGATCTAAAAAAAAAAAAAAAAGAAATGTTGCTAAGACTAATGGCAAAGAGTATACTGCCTGTTTTCTTACAGATATTTTATGGATTTGGGTCTTACATTTAAGTCTTTAATCTGTTTTGAATTTATATTTGTGTATCATCTGAAAAAGTAGTCTGATCTTTTGCAGGGAGCTGTTCTGTTTTACCACTACCATTTGTGGAAGTGGCTGTCTTTTCCCCATTGGATATTCTTCCCTCCTTTGTCATTGGTTAATTGTCCATGTAAGTGTGAATTCAATTCAGGGCTTATTATTCTGTTCCATTAATCTGAGTGTCTGCTTTTGTACCAGTACTATGCTGTTTTGATGACTGTAGCTTTGTAGTATAAGCCTGAAGCCAATGAGTGGCTTCTCCACCTTTTTTCCCTCATGTTTTCTTGTTTTTGTGTTTTATTTTGTTTTGCTATTTGGGGTCTTTTGTGTTTCCATACAAATTTCAGAATTACTTATTCTAGTTTTGTGAAAAATGCCATGGCTATTTTGATAGGGATTTCATTGACTCTTCAGATTGCTTTGATTAGTATGTTCATTTTAGCAATATTAATTTTTCCAGTTTATGAGATTGGTATGCCTTTCCACATGTTTGTGTCATCTTTAATTTCTTTCATCATTGTCTTACAGGTTTTGAGTATAGATCTTTTACCTCCTTAGATTTATTCCTGTTTATTTTACTCTTTTTGATACAGTTGTAAAGGGGATGGTTTTAATTTCTCATTCTTTTAATTTGTGGTTAGTGTGTACAAATGCAGCAGATTTCTATATATTAATTTTGTATCCTACTACTTTACTAAATTCATTGATAAGTTCTAATCAATTTTTTGGTGGTGTCCTTAGGTCTGTATATGCTCATGTCATCTCAAATAGTGACAGTTTTACTTCTTCCTTTACAACTTGAATTCCTTTTATTTTTTCTTGTCTGACTGCTGTGGCTAGGACTTCCAATATTATGTTGAATTAAAGTGATCATTCTTATCTTATTTATGATCTCAGGATGTGCTTTCAGCTTTTTGCCCTTGCTTGTGACATTAGCTGTGAGCTTATCATATATGACCTTTATTATGTTCAGGAATGTTCCCTCTATACCCACTTTATGGATTTTTTGTGTGTGAGTAAATGTTGAATTTTGTCAAAAGCTTTTTCTGCTTTTGAGATGATCATATGACTTTTATCCTTCACTTTGCTAACATGTGTATCACGTTGATTAATATGTGGATATTGAACCATACCTGTGTCCCTGGAATGAATCCTTCTGGATTATGGTGTATGATTCTTTTAATGTATTGTTAGATTTGTTTTGCTCATATTTTGTTGAATATTTTTACATCTGTGTTTATCAGTTATATGGACCTGTGATTTTTTGTGATATCTTCATCTGGTTTTGGTATCAGAGTGATACCAAATGAGTTAAGATGCGGCCTTTACAATTTTTTGGAATATTTTGAGAAGAATAGGTGTTTACTCTTCCTTAAATGTTTGGTAGAATTCGTCTGTGAAGTGTCTAGTCCTGGACTTCCATTCACCATTTTTTAAGTTATTGATTCAATTCCATTCCTGGTTAGTCTGTTCATGTTTTCTATTTATTCCTAATTCAGTTTTAGGAAATGGTACATTTCTAGATAGACATGAGTCTGAGTAAACTCCGGGAGTTGGTGATGGACAGGGAGGCCTGGCATGCTGCAATTCATGGGGTCGCAGAGTTGGACACGACTGAGCGACTGAACTGAACTGAACTGAGGTATTTGTCCATTTGTTCTAGGTTTTCCATGTTATTAATGCGTAACAGTTCATAGTAATTTCATATGACCCTTTGTATTTCTGTGGTATGAGTTGTAACTTTCTCATTTCTCATTTTATTTATATGACCCCTCTCTCTTTTTTACCTAATGACTCTGGCAAAAGGTTTATCAATTTTCTTACTTTTATGAAAAAGCAGCCCTTAGTTTCATTGATCTCTTCTATTTTTTGAACTGTGTTTCATTTATTTTTGCTCTGATTTTTATGGTTTTGTTTTTTCTACTAACTTTGTATTAATTTGTTCTTTTTCTAGTTCCTTTAGGTGTATGGATAGGTTTTTTTTTTTTTTTCTTGTTTCACGAGACAGATTTATATTGCTATAAACTACCTTCTGAGAACTACTTTTGCTGCATCCCATGGGTTTTAGATTGTTGTGTTTTTGTTTCCGTTTGTCTGTAGGCATTATTTCTTAGTTGATTTCTTCAGTGACTTATTGGTTGTTTCAGTTCAGTTCAGTTGCTCACTGGTTGTTTAGTAGCATATTGTTTAGCTTTTTGTCATAATTGATGTCTAGTCTTACAGCATTGTAGTTGACAAAGATGCTTGATATGATTTTAGTTTTCTTAAATTTGCTGGGGCTTGTTTTGTGGCCTAGCACATGATTTATCCTAGAGGGTGTTGCATGTGACTTGAAAAGAATGTGTATTCTGCTACTTTTGAATGGAATGTTTTATATATGTCTATTAAATCCATCTAATCTAATCTGTCCAGAGGAGGAAATGGCAACCCACTCCAGTATTTTCGCCTGGAGAATTCCATGGGTGGAGGAGCCTGGTGGGCTCTAGTCCATGGGGTCACAAAGAGTTAGACACGACTGAGTGACCAACACAATCTAATGTAACACTTAAGGCCAATGTTTTCTTATTGATTTTTTGTCTGGAAGATCTGTCCATTGACATAAGTGGGTGTTAAAGTCCCTTACTATTCTTGTATTACTGTTAAGTTCTCCCTTTTTTTTGCTAATATTTGCTTTATGCATTTAAGTGCTCCTATGTTGCATGCACGTATATTTACAATTGTTGTATCTTCTTGCTGGATCAGTCTCTTTATCATTATGTAATGTCCTTCTTTGCCTCTTGTTACAGCCTTTGTTTAAAATCTGTGTTCTCTGATATAAGTACTGCTACCTTAGCTTTCTTTTCATTTCAATTTGTATGGGATATCTTTTTCCATCCCATTACTTTCAGTCTGTGTATGTCTTTAGATCTAAAGTGAGTCCTTTGGTAGGCAGTATATATATATAGGTCTTGTATGTATATATACATATAGGTCTTGTTTTCATATCCATTTAGCCACTCCATGTCTTCTGGTTGGATCATTTAGTCCATTTCCATTTAAATTATTGATAGGTATGTACTTCCTGCCCTTTTTAAATTGTTTAGGGGATGTTGTTAGAGTTCTTTTTTGCTCCTTCCGTCTTCTTTTGTTCTCTTTCCTTGTGACATGTTGACTACTTTAGTGTTATATTTGGCTTCCTTTCTCTTTTTTGTTTGTATATCTATTGTAGGTTTTTGGTTTGTAGTTACGGTGAACTGCATGAGCTTTATATATTGCAGAGTGTTTATGTATACATGATTATTTGAAGTTGGTCATTCCTTAAGTTCAAATGCTTTTTAACAATTCTATATTTTTACCGTCCCTCCATGATGTTTAATGTTTTTGATATAATATTTTATATTTTTGTATGTATTCTTTAAGTGCTTATTGTGGATATAGATATCTTTATTAATTTTGTCTTTTATTTTTCTTTATAGCATTATAAATGGTTGATCTATTTAACTGTATATTTGTCTTTACCAATGAGATTTTTATCTTTTGTAATTTTTGTGTTTCTGGTTGTGGCTTTGTCTTCTGCTTAGAGAAATCCTTCTAACACTTCTCGTAAAGCCTGTTCTGTAGTGCTAAAACTCTTTTAGCTTTTGCCTATTTCTAAAACTTTTGATCTCTCCATCAAATCTGAATGAAAGCCTTGCCAGATAGAGTATTCTTGATTGTAGATTTTCCCTTTTCATCACTTTAAATATATCATGCTACCTCTTTCTGACCTGCAGAGTTTCTGTTGAAATGTTTACTGGTACTTTTTTGGGTAAACATTGTTTGGATAAACATAACTTATTGCTTTTCCTTTGTTGCTATTAATATTCTCTCTTTATCTTTATAGTTTGCCATTTTAATTACAATGTTTCTTGGGGTGGATCTCTTTGGGTTGACCTTGTTTGAGACTTTGTGCTTTCTAGACCTGGGTATCTGGGTTCTTTTCCAGGTTAGAGAAATTTTCAGCTATTATGTCTCCAAACATGTTCTCTACCCACTTTCTTGCTCTCTTTTTCTTCTGGGACCTCTCTAATGAGAATATGAGTATGTTTAATGTTGGCCCAGAGGCTGCTTAAATGGTCCTCATTTTTATTTATTTATTTTTATCTTCTTCTGTTCAGCTTGACTGATTTCCACTATTGTGTCTCACAGTTGGATAATTTGATCCTATTATCTAATCTACTGTTCCTTCTAGTGTATTTTTCATTTCAGATATTATATTCTTCATCTCTTTTTGGTTCTTTTCCATTATTTTCTAACTCTTTATTAAACTTCTCACTGTGTTCACCCATTCTTCATCCAGGTTCTTTGAGCATCCTTCTGTCCATTGCTCTGAATTCTTTATCAGGTAGATTGCTTATCACCATTTCAATTAGTTCTTTTCCTATGATTTTATCTTGTTTCTTTGTCTGGAACACATTCTTGTATCACCTCATTTTGCTAATTCTTTGTTCTCCTTTCTATGTATTAGGTAAGTCTGCTACATTTCCTCATCTTGGAGAAGTGACTTTATGTAGGAGATGTCCTATGGGGCCCAGAATACTCAGCTCTTGTCACCAGATCTATATGCTCCAGGGATGCCCTCTATGTGAGCTTAATGGCCCCTTCAACTGTGATGGGGCTGACTACTTTGGGCACGCTGGTGGTTGTGACTGGCCCTCAGTCCAGTTGGTAGCAAAGTCCTGCCTCCTGGGGAGGTTGTCAGCTCCTGGGAAGTTGGGCTGGGTCTTGGCACAGTTAGCTGCTCAGCCTGGTGAGTCCCAATCCTGGTTACAGCCTGTTGGTGGGCATGGCTGGATCATGGGGTAGCTGTCTGTGGGGATCCTGAGCTGGCGTTAGCCTACTGATGGGCAGGCCAGATCCCAACTCAGCAGGCCACAGGACCCAGGAGTTCCTGGAGCTAATGCTGACCCACTGGTCAGTAGAGCTAAGTCCTAGGTCCTCTAGTGGGCAGGGCTGGATCTCAGAGTATGTGAGGGGCTTAGGTGGGTCTCTGGCATCTGGCCTGCTGGTAGTTGGGGCTTTATCCGCACACAGCTAGCTGGTGGGCCTTGGGGTCCTAGGATTAGTGACCACTGGCTGGTGGGCGGGGTTAGTTCCTAGGTGCTAATAAGCTAAAGGGAGGACTCAAACTGCTGCTTCCTAGTCCCAGTGTCCTCCTGGTAGGATAGGCTCCCCAAAATTGTTCTCCTCTGCTTTGTGTCCCAGGATGGGTCCTAGTTGCTCCTGCCTCTCCAGGGGGTTCTCCAAATCAGAAACCCAGAGTCTTTTCAAGTTGCCACTTCTGCTCTGGGCCTCAGATTTTTTGTATGTGCCATTTAAGAGCAGAGTCTCTGTTCCTACTGCCCTCTGGCTCTCATGAAAGCAAGCCCCAGTGGCCTTTATTCCCAACACTTTGGAGGCTCCTTTTCCTGGTGCAAGATCCGCAGGCTGGAAAGCCTGATGTGGGGCTTGGACTCCCTTCTTCTTGGACAGAACCACTGGAGTTGTGACTATCCTCCCATTTTGGGGTTCCCTACCCAGAGGTGTGGGTCTTGTCTGTAGCACATGTGTACCCCTCCTGTCTGACTCATTGTGGTTTATTCTTCATATCTTTAGTTGTAGATCTTTTTTTGTTAGTCTTCAGGACATTCTGATTGATGGCTGCTGTGTCAACAGTTGTAATTTTGGTGTACCCGTGGGAGACAGTGAACTCAGGTCTCCCTCCTCCACCATCTTGATCACTCCTCTATATCCTGTTGTTCCTCAGTTACAGAACAATTAATCTCCTTGACTTTAGAATGTTAGTTTCGACACTTCTGAGTTGTTAAATTGCTTCTGATTCCTTCCGTTTCCTATCATAAACTCTTCAAGAGCTGTTAATATGTTTTCACAGGGTTGTTTTTGTGTGAAATATTGAAAAGAGAGTGTCAGTGAACCTGGTGCTTATGACAGTCAGTTGTCTTATTCCTCTGGCTGCTGTTTGTAGAATGTCTTGGTGACGTCTCTGCCTTCTCCTTTATATGCAGCCTATAATTTTTTTCCAAACTAAGCTACCAGTTTCAACGTTTTTGTGAAAACCAGACTACACATTGTCATTATGTTTTGTTCACCTAGCTTCAAAGCATAGTACAATAACTGTTTTGATTTGGGATGAGCATCTATCCCTGTTAGCCCAGGACTGTCATGGTGTGGCACTGAAAATTCTGCATCCTGAGAGACTCTTCAGTCCTGGGGGATCCAGAACAGTTGAAAGCCCTACTTAGTGTTACCTTTTATTTCCTTGGCAATCAGAGAAATTTAGTCCCCCTCTGATGTCTCTTCTGCAGTGGAACGGGGAATTTAATGCAGTGGCCCTGAGATTCTTGGCCCACAGTTGGTATGTGTAGACTCACAGTGCTTACCAAAAGTTGAATTCAGGTCTTGGCCTCAGAGCTCCCGACACCATGTATCTGGTTTCCACACACATTTATGTTGTTTGCCTTGTATCCAGTTGTCTTTGGTTTGTAACCCTTCATTTAAAAATTGCTTCCGGTTTTATCATTTTGTAAAGGAAATCTTTGGCTTTATTAGATTTTTTACAAGACAGACTGCTAGACACATATTTGTTGTTCAGGATTTTTTCAGCTATCACATAACATGAAGTCAGCTTTCTGAAGCAGTTTATAATCTTTTGGCTGTCTTTTTAAGTGGTTTTTTGCTCCCAGGTGAATACCTCAGAGACTCTTAAACTGTCTGTCAAGACTTTACAAGTAAAATAGATAGGAATCTATGTGGTGTTGACTAAAGATTGTTAAAGTTATCTTCTATATACTTAGTATGTATTGTCTCCATAATAATACAGGAATGATCCAATGTTAGCCTAACGACTTCAAATTGAAGTTTGTATCTACAAAAGCTCCTGTTAAAATGCAAACTTGTGAGTAGTAATAATTCCATCAGCACGTAATAATTGTCTGGATCAACTGGTTATTACTCAACCCCAGGTAAAATGTGACAAGCTCTGAAAGGTCATCGAAGGGAAGGCACTAAAGCTTGGTTTGTCTGACATAGGTAAAGGCTGAATGCTAACAATTCTAGGCAGGTAAACCAGTTGTAAAAATTACTTTTAGCAGGCAGGAGAAAGGCATACTGAGAAAGGAGCTAATACTAGTATATAAAGTTGAGAAAGAAGTAGAAATGAATCTGTCTGCTAATTTGTCTGGTTCTACTGGTCTTAGCCTATTGTTTTAAGAAGTTAATAAACATTGGAGTTTAAATTTAGTTGCATACTCCAGGAAAGAAAAGGCTAAAAACTCACGGTGTTACTCAGTAGGTCAGTGAAGTTCTCATTAACTCTAACATGGCCAGTCCTAATCCCATGATGCCTTCTCTTGATTTCACAATAGTAGTGGTCATACTTACAAGGCATCAGCAGTTGATATTGTCCATGTTTTCTTCTTTCAGTAACAAAGCACAGACTCATTGAGCAGCATTGAGCACTTGTGTGGACATATTATTCTGGAGGCCTGCTCTTGGCACTGTTTTATAGGAACTTGCTGAAGGGAACTCTGAGCAGATTCTTGCTAGTAGTACCTAGCAGGTACATTTTATTTTCCCATTGAAGATGGTGTGCATTGCATGAACCAGTCTCTCCTGGTTCGTCTATGGCTTCAACTTCTCAGAGTCCTCCTCTTTTGTCCAGCTACCAACTGCTAGAGTTTTCCAGTTCACTGCTGGGCTCATTTATTTTCTGTCTCTATAGCAGTATATACCAAAATGGTACAAGAATGAGACCAGAGAGTATAATAAAAATGCAGATTCAGAGTTCTCACTTCAAACCTGCTGAGTCATAATCTCCCAGGAAATTTTTTTGCACGTTAACATGATAGAAATATTACTCGACACTCTCCATCAGTGATATCATCATTAGCCATAGCTTAAGTACCATTTTATGTTTCACGACTGACAAATTTATCAATGTATCTCCACTACAAACCAGTCTTTGAAGCTCTGGTTTTGTATGCTCTCTTGCCTTTTGAAATCTCCTCTTGGATGTCTCATAGGTATCTCAATCTTAACATGTCCAGAAAAAATGTTTAGTACTCTCTCAAACCTGTTCCTCTCACAGTCTCCCATAGCTCAACAACTGGGGCTATCTTCCCAGAGTTTCTCCAGAGCATTATTCATTGATTTCTCTGCCTTACACACAGTTTCTGATCTATCAGCAAGTTCAATTGATTTTGCCTCCAGATCGTGCCATGATTTCCTCTACTCTTTTATAGATCTGTAGAGTACCTTCTGTGCAACCCACCACCCAGACTTCTGTGACTACTGAAATTGGCTTCTAACCAGTCTGCCAACTTCACGTCTAGCTCTCTTCCAATTTGTTGTCTCTTTAGGAACCAGAAAGGGAACCCTCTTACACTGTTGGTGGGAATGCAAACTAGTACAGCCACTATGGAGAACAGTGTGGAGATTCCTTAAAAAACTGGAAATAGACATACCTTATGATCCAGCAATCCCACTGCTGGGCATACACACTGAGAAAACCAGAAGGGAAAGAGACACGAGTACCCCAATGTTCATCGCAGCACTGTTTATAATAGCCAGGACATGGAAGCAACCTAGATGTCCATCAGCAGATGAATGGATAAGCAAGCTGTGGTACATATACACAATGGAGTATTATTCAGCCATTAAAAAGAATACATTTGAATCAGTTCTAATGAGGTGGATGAAACTGGAGCCTATTATACAGAGTGAAGTAAGCCAGAAAGAAAAACACCAATACAGTATACTAACGCATATATATGGAATTTAGAAAGATGGTAACAATAACCCTGTGTACGAGACAGCAAAAGAGACACTGATGTATAGAACAGTCTTATGGACTCTGTGGGAGAGGGAGAGGGTGGGAAGATTTGGGAGAATGGCATTGAAACATGTAAAATATCATGTATGAAATGAGTTGCCAGTCCAGGTCCGATGCACGATACTGGATGCTTGGGGCTGGTGCACTGGGACGACCCAGAGGGATGGAATGGGGAGGGAGGAGGGAGGAGGGTTCAGGATGGGGAACACATGTAAACCTGTGGCGGATTCATTTTGATATTTGGCAAATCTAATACAGTTATGTAAAGTTTAAAAATAAAATAAAATTTAAAAAAAAAAAAAAAAAAAAAAAAAAAAAAAAAAAAAATGTCATGTGTATTCTTTATTCAGACTTTAATGTCTGCTTTCCTTTAATGACTTTAATCCCTTTAATGACTGCTCTTCATATTCAACTCAAAGATCTTAATGTGGCTGGTAGTTAGTCCATGACTAGCTCAGTCTGCCTAATCAGCGTAGCCCACCCCAGCACTTCGCTTCTTGCCACTGGCCTTCCTTGGTTCCCTGAAGGTCCCTTGTCTTGGAACCTTTATAGGGGTACTGGCCTCTTCCTGAAATGCTGATTTTCCTGATACTTGGCAATGATACACATTGCAGATTCCTTTGTTCACTTGAGGTCAAATGTCACCTTTTTAGGGAGCCCTTATCACTCTTATTTCACTTTAATTCTCCCTCATCCTCAGCACATGGCGTTGTCTTAGTTCATTTTTCCTTTCCTCTATAATACTGAGCATGTTGTGGTTATTTATTTATTCATTTCTCCTCCCGTCATGAGACTGTATTCTCCATGAGGACAAGAACTGTGGCCCTTTACATCACTGCTACACTCGATACCTAGAATAGTGCCTGGTTAATAATAAAAAATCAGTACATCTTTACTAAATTAATGAAGGTTTAGGTTTTGTTTGTGTTTAATGTAGGGCCAGGAAAATTTTGGTTGGGGGATAGAATTTGAGTGAGATTTTTTTTTTAATTATTGATTTTATGTTGAAAGGGGAAGCCTACAGACTAAAATCTAATGTGGCATTGCCATAATTCAACTCAGTATTATCCCATCAGTCATCTACCTTGCTTCTATGTAGTCTACATGTAAATATTTAATAACATTAACTAGCCAATGCTTACTTCCTTTATTTGTATGATTTACAGTAGGATTCTTATTCTTCATTTGCCTATACAGCAATCCAGACACAGTAACTAATTTTTTTTTCATTTATGTGGAAACTGAACAAATACAGGCATGATCTTAAATACAGGTAGAAAATGGCCATCTGCCTTCATATGCTGATTTGAGGGAGCTTATACAAGCAAAAGTAACTAAGAAGTATTCTTTGACTCTTGATTTTCATGCCTGAATTTTAATTGTTTTGAATATTGTCTTCTCAAAATTATTTATATATATATATGAGGGATCATTATACTGTTGAAGTTTAACATACCTGAGATCTATTGCATCACTTTTATTTTGACAAGTGGAACTGGATAGCATTAAAATAATTTTCTTTTCCTTTAGAATGAACTGTAGGAGAAAACTGATCTCCGTATACAGGTATACCTTAAAGATATTGCCGGTTTGGTTCCAGACCATCACAATAAAAAAAGTGAATATCACAATAAAGTGAGTCACGCAATTTTTTTTTGTTTGTTTCTCAGTGCATATTAAAAGTTATGCTTACACTATGTAGTCTATGAAGTGTGTAAGAGCATTATGTCTAAAATGCCAATATACATAGATTAATCAGAAATACTTTATTGCTAAAAAAATGCTAACCATCCACTCCAATCCTTCAATTTGTAACAACAAAAAACATGCAGTATCTTCCTTGATTTACCTTGTTTTCCTGTGCTTCACTTTATTGTTCTTCACAGATTCTGCATTTTTTTACAAATTGAGTGTTGTGGTGATCCTGCACTGAGCAAGGCCGTTGGCATTTTTTTTTCAAGCAGTATTTGTTCACTTCGTGTCTCTGTGTTACATTTTGATAATTCTTGTCATATTTCAAGCGTTTTCATTATTATTTGTTACTGTGATCAGAGACCTTTGAGGTTACTATTGCTAAAAGATTATAATTTGCTGAAGTCTCAAGTTTTTTAGACATAATGCTATTGCTCACTTACTAGACTACAGTGTAGTGTAAATATAACTTTGATATGTGCTGGGAAACCAAAAAAGTCATGTGACTCACTTTATTGTGGTCATCTAGAACCAAACCCGCAATACCTCTAAGATATGCCTGTGTATGATTGCAACTCTTGTGCCTGGAATTATATATTAAGACATGCATACATGTGCTTATGGGCTTTGGAGAAAGAAATGACTCTACTTGGCCTTTTTTCATAAATAATAACATATTTGATATTGGATATCATGTGTCAGTCACTTGTTTTTAATCGTAGTACCCATTTGCTTAGTCAACTCTTACATTAAAAGCTTTTGTTTTCTTCTTTCTTATCTAACCATTTTCACCTTGTATGCTTGGCTTATTTTTGTTTAGTGGCACAAATATTGAGTAACATTTGTTGACGTTGGCATACTTTCATGACTACCCCCCACCATGGCCTTTCTCCTCGTTACCTTATCTGACACTCTCGGCTGTATTTTTACTATTCTTGCACAACTGATTCAGGTGAAGCCATAGTTTTTAATCCCCAGTCTACTCTTTTTCTCACAGTAGAAACTGTGGTTGTATCTGGGGTAACACGAGCGAGTTAAAAGCTGAGTATCACATCTTGGATTGTGGCCTCTTATGAGTCATTTGTCTTTTGAACAAGGTGTGTCCAGTGTTGGAAAGAAATCATAGCAAGGTCTCCACTGGAGTGCCAACAAGTTTTTCAAAAGGAGTTGCCACACCCAAACCTATAAAGCATTTTTTTCAGGAGCTAAGATTAACAGTAATTAATATTTAATATATCCCCACTTATTTGTCATTAAGCTTCCATGAAAACTAACATTTTAACCATGGGTGTCAATGCTTTTCTTGATCTTTCAAAGGTATGTTTTTCTTAGATTGGTCTTTTCTCCATACAAATCTTTTTATTTTAGTATTTACTGCTGTTCCATAAAGAGTAGGCTTCCCTGGTGGCTCAGACAGTAAAGAAACTGCCTGCATTGCAGGAAACCTGGGTTCAATACCTGGGTTAGGAAGATCCTCTAGAGAAAGAAGTGGCAAGCCACTCCAGTATTCTTGCTTGGAAAATCCCATGCACAGAAGAGCCTGCTGGGCTACAGTCCATGGGGCCGCAAAGAGTCAGACATGTCTGAGCGACTACCACTAAAAGAGTAATCTTGCTTGATAAAGGCTGATGGTCAAGGTGAATTGATGCCAACATTGTGCTCTCTTGATAGGTCTTCCTTGTTCATTACACAGAGAAGTCTTATCTGGGGAGTGAGGAGGAAGAGCTGTGTGCTAAGATCTTGTACATATCATTGTTTTCAGAGCTAGAATCTCCCTTAAGTTTATATTCTTAAAGCGAGTACTTTTTTGTTAAGAGTCTATTTCAGTAGGAGGGAGATTCCTTGACAGGCTTATCTTCCAAGTTATACAGAATAAGAACTGTTAAATTTTATTTTTGCATCATTAGTTCATCCTTTTTTGGTCATGTAAATGTAAGCCAGATATCTCATACCATTATACGGTTTTCCATGAATATTTGTGTGTGCAATTTAGTTTGTAAAACCTTTCCATATATTTGTGAAAACCATATCTAATGTATGTATAGTTTAGTGAAATTGTTTTGATTTTTATATGAAGATAATTGTCATAAATCAAGAATATAAGCCTTAACAATAATTATGGGCCCACATTTTTAATAGGAAGCCTATGGGGTGGTGATGGAGAACATCTTCCTTTTTTGCACGTAAGCAGATTTTTTTAATCATTTGAAGGACTTTGCATGCATGCTCCAAACAGCTAAAAAATCCTTCACTATTCCGGGTGCTTACTCCAGAACCCAATCTAGTTTATCAGTCTTACAGTTCTCAGAACTGACATATTATCAGTTCTTAACCTCAAGGGAAATAAGAAGAGCCCATTTTTGCTCTTGACTTTATATTTTTATTAGTATGTATAGCCTTTAGCTACTTTAACTGTTGGAAATAAAGATGGGCTTAGGTATCATGCAGGCTTCCCAGGTTGCTCAGTGGTAAAGAATCCACCTGCAGTGCAGGAGACACGAGTTCTATCCCTGAGTCGGGAAGATCCCCAGAGAAGCAAATGGCAACCCACTCCAGTACTCTTGCCTGAAAAATTCCATGGGCAGAGGAGCCTGGTGGGCTACAGTCCATGGGGTCATAAAGAGTTAGACACGACTGAGCAACTGAGCACACCGAGGCAAGTGCTTATCTGTCTGTCAGTATAGGTATTGTATAATACAAATCATTTCATTTCGCACCTTGCCTTTTCTCTTTTTTCTCTTGGAATGTATGCAAGCTGCTGTGTAGTCTGGCTTTTGCATCTTACTGGCTGTGCTCTTCTGCTGCATGTGAATGGACGCCCAGTTGTTTGTTCCTTCCTCTTTAATCTGCTCCTGGATGACCTCTACCCTTTCACTCTTGCATATCAGGCTTCAGAAACCCATACATAGTGGTTAACAGACTCCAGAACTAGATCACTTGGGTTTGTGGTTCTACCACTCCTAGTTCCGCAGCTGTGGCAGTTCATAAACCTCTGTGTCTCAGTATACTCGTCTGCGAAGTGTGGTATGTTTCCTCTGAGGAAGATGTGTTATGAAGATAATACAGTGAGAACATAGAAAGGACTTAGAACAGTATCTGGCATGTAAGAGTCACTGTACAATTTTAGCCATAACATTTATTAACATGGTCTTTTTACATGCCTTCTGAGGTCTCAGGGTGATACTTTCTCATGAGTAAATAGCTAGAAGGGTAATCTCTTGGCCATAGCACAGAAATATTTTCAGCTTTTTTTTTTTTTTTTGAAAATTGTTCTCTAAAGGCATTGTACCTACTTGCACTTCTACCTGCGATGTTTTCTCTCATCTTCACCAACACTTTCAGTCTGATAAGTGACAGAGTATTTCTCTGTTATTTTAACTTGCATTTTCTGATGAAGAGTGAAGTTGAAAATCTTTTCTAATTGACCTTTCTTGGAATTGCCTATTAATATTCTTTGTTGGGAACAAGGCATATAATGCTGGATACAAGCATATGAAATGAAAATATAGGGAAACTCACTTTTTACTTCTATGAAGAAGGAGCAGGAATGGAGTGAATGAATAAGACAAATGTATCTGAACATTTTATTTTTTTAAACAACAAAAATTCAAAGAAAATTTGGAAATTTTTTATGTAATAGCTGGGTGATGAGTAGCTAGTTATGGTTTACCTTATTTGTCATTTTCTATATTTTATACATTTTAAAAGAGAAATCAATATACTTATCAAGTCTGGTCATGATGTGCTTGTGATTCAGACCTCTTTTTGATTGGACATATGTTTGTACTTTTCTTACTTTTTTGTGGGAGTCATTGGTTTTCTTAGCATCTCAAGAGTAGTTAGCCATAGATGTGTGTACAGGAGTAGTCATACCCTGTTGTGTAACACAAATTGAAAGATAATATCTTAAAATAGCCTTTATATAAAATCAATTTCATATAGATAAAAAGGACAATTAAGTGGTTTGTTGTTATTTAGTTACTACGTCATGTCCGACTCTTTTGTGACCCCGTGGACTGTAGTCCAGCAGGCTCCTCTGTCCATGGGATTTTTCAGAATACTGAAATGTGTTGACATGTCTTTTTCCAGGGAATCTTCCTGACCCAGGGATTGAACCTGGGTCTCCTGCATTGCTGGCAGATTCTTTACCACTGAGTCACCTGGGAAGCCCCAGTTAAGTGTTAGCAATAGTCTAAATATCACCAATTAAGAAACTTAGTGTGTACATGTTACTGGAAGCTAACCAATTACAGTAAAACCTTAGTTATAAAAGTATAAAATTAAAATGATAACCATTCACTTTATTTAAAAATATGGAAAATATATTTGGAAAGTAATGGGATCAGATAAGGGAAAATCTTTAACTTCTTGACAATAGAGGATAATTGTGATGTGATTAAAAATAAAATATTATATAGAATATTCTGTTTTAAATGGTTTATTGAATATGAGTTACTAAAATTAACTGTATCAGTTATTATACTTGGATATCATATAAAAGTTCTGTTGCCCTTAGGTTTAGAATGACTTCCATTTTAAACAACATCATTAAAATAGATTAAATGTTATTGCTGATACAAGGAAGTAAATCACATAAACCCACCTAGTCTCATTGTCATTTAGCGTGTTTCAAGGCTCTTGAAACTCACACTCAGCTCACAAAATCTACTTTAGCAGGATCTGTATGCCTAATATATATGAGCTGATTATCTAAGTCTTACAACTTCTTGAATAATAATTTTTAAAAGCACATATTTATTTAACAGTTTATTTATCAGCCATTTAAAATCACAATGTATATTTCCTTTGAATACCCATTATATTTCAAGAACTTTTTGTAAATCTGGTGTATTTCATGTCTTTGTGTTGGTTAAACCTACAACATGTTGTGAAAGAATCTGATTCTATTAGTTGTAGTTTTATTCAGAAGGATTAATAATAAATATTGAATTAGAAAAGTTAACTAATTTTTTTTTTTTAATTTTCTCAAGCCCTATTATGGCTCACATGGTAAAGAGTCTGTCTGCAATGAGGGAGACCCAGGTTCAGTCCCTGGGTTGGGAAGATCCCCCTGGAGAAGGGAATGGCAACCTACTCCAGTATTCTTGCCTGGAAAATCCTGTGGCTGGAGGAGCCTGGTGGGCTACAGTCCATAGGGTCACAAAAAGTCAGACACGACTGAGCAGCTAACACAAACTGTAGCAAAAAGTCATTTATTTTGAAAATAATTATTGGGTCGTTCATACTTTTCAATGTTTTTCCTGTATTTTAGATGTAGATACTTTTAAAATTCCTTAGTAGTGTAGCTTTGAAAATTGGTATGGGGAGAAATAAAGAAGAGCATTTGAGTGTAAAAATAAACTCCACTTAGAAATTTAGCATACTCTTAAAAGATCACCTAAAACTAAATTATAGTATAGTTAAACCCTAATAAAGACTCAAAATATTAATACATGTTCTCACATATTAACAGTAATAGAGCATGTGATTCAAAATAGGCCCCCAAATGCAAACAATGAAACAAAATCGAGCACAGCATCAAAAAATCCGGCAGTGATATCATTTTGCCCCACCCTGTAGCTCATGCAGTTCCCAAGGAGGAAGCAGTGCATTCCAGGGCTTCAGTTCTGCAAAGGTTTTCATCTCTCTCAGTCCTCCTTAAGCTCCCAGTTCTGTATTCCATTTCACTATTCTTTTCATACTCTTGTTTGGGTTCCTCATCATTGCCGCTACTGATCACTTTATAAACCCGCTACTGATCACTTTATAAAACATCAGGAATACCTGCACAGCTTGATGTAATTCACCTGCACCTCAAAACAAAGCAGCATCTAAAATGAATAAGCAAAATAGCTTTCCTTTGCTTAGTAACTTGAAGACCCACTTATTGGAGACGAGGGGTAAGAGTAGAAGAGAGACTGTTTTTGTTGGCTAACTGACAAAACTGAGTAGACGAATACATTTTGACTGTTCTATTCCCAGAACAGTTCTCTATTTCATCACTATTTATGCCTTTTTAAGAGTCTACAAGGCAGGTTGGTTTCTCAGACTGCAGCAGGTTCCCTGAGTGTTGGCATTGATGCACCAAGCCTAGCATGTGGCCAAGATAGGGCACCGAGTATCTACTCCAAGAATGAGTGTGGCACCTAATTCATTCTTTACCTTGACTTTCTTCAAGGTAAATTTTGATTAAATGACAGTATTAAGGAACACTGTCTTATTTTTTAAATTTGATCCTGAAGATGCTTTTATTAAATCAGTTTTAATCATTCATTCAATTCAATTCAGACACTCAGTCATGTCCAACTCTTTGCAACCCCATGGACGGCAGCACACCAGGCTTCCCTGTCCATCACCAACTCCCGGAGCTTACTCAAACTCATGTCCATCGAGTCGGTGATGCCATCCAACCATCTCATCCTCTGTCATCCCCTTTTCCTCCTGCCCTCAGTCTTTCCCTGCATCAGGGTCTTTTCCAATGAGTCAGCTCTTTGCATCAGATGGCCAAAGTATTGGAGTTTCAGCTTCAACATCAGTCCTTCCAATGAATATTCAGGACTGATCTCCTTTAGGATGGACTGGTTTGATCTCCTTGCAGTCCAGGGGACTCTCAAGAGTCTTCTCCAACACCACAGTTCAAAACCATCAATTCTTTGGCTCTCAGCTATCTTTATAGTCCAACTCTCACATCTTAACATGACTACTGGGAAAACCATAGCTTTGACTATATGGACTTTTGTTGGTAAAGTAATATCTCTGCTTTTTAATATGCTGTCTAGGTTGGTCATAACTTTTCTTCCAAGGAGCAAGCGTCTTTTAATTTCATGGCTGCAGTCATCATCTGCAGTGATTTTGGAGCCCCAAAAATAGTCTCTCACTGTTTCTATTGTTTCCCCATCTATTTGCCATGAAGTGGTGGGACCAGATGCCATCATCTTAGTTTTCTGAATGTTGAGTTTTAAGCCAACTTTTCGCTCTCCTCTTTCATTTTCATCAAGAGGCACTTTAGTTTTTCTTCACTTTTCTGCCATAAGGGTGGTGTCATCTGCATATCTGAGGTTGTTGATATTTCCCCCAGCAATCTTGATTCCAGCTTGTGCTTCATTCAGCCTGGCATTTCACATGATGTACTCTGCATATAAGTTAAATAAGCAGGAGCCTTGACATACTCCTTTACTGAATCATTCATTACATTCATGAATATTTGTTAAGTTTCTAATAAGGGCCAAGCAACCACGTTCACTGTGGTAAACAAAAAAGAGTAAGGTCTCTACTTTTTGAGTGTATATATCTTAACATTTGAGACAGACATGAAGAGGTGGATAAACACACTTTACATACTAGTAAGTGTTAGGGTGAAAATCTGTTGGAGGGATGTGGAGTCAGAGAAGGTATCCCTGGAGAGGTGACACGTGAACTGAGAAAAAATGCAAAGATTGGGGCAAGAACCTTCTTGGAAGAGAAAACAGCAAGTGCAAAGAAAGGCCTGGAAACTAGAACAAGGTTGGCAAAGTTCAGCAATAGAAATGACAGTGTGGCCCTTGCCTAGTGAACAAGATGGGAAATCTTAGAAAATGTCATCAGGGGGTGGGCGGGGCCTTGGTAGAACATATCTTTTTTTTTTTTTTTTTAACTTTTTAGTTTGTATTGGGGTATAGCTGATTAACAATGTTGTAGTAGTTTCAGGTGAACAGGGAAGGGACTCAGCCATACATACACATGTATCCATTCTCCCCCAACTCCACTCCCATCCAGGCTGCCATGTACCATTGAGCAGAGTTCCCTGTGCTGTGCAAAAGGTCCTTGTCTGCTACCCACTGTGAATAGAGCAGTGTGTACATGTGCGTCCCCAATTCCCTGACTGTTCCTTCCCCTCTCCCTCCCACCAGCGACCGTTAGTTCATTCTCTAAGTTTGTGAGTCTTTCTGTTTTGTAAGTAAGTTCATTTGTGTCATTCCCTTCTAGATTCCACATATGGAGCATATCTTAAAACTTAGCATTTCTTTTTTCTTCAGTTCAATAAACACATAGACGGTGTCTTTTCCAGCAAATTTTAGGTTAGAGGACTAGCTTATAATAATGTCATTATTTTGGCAATTTATAGTTGAAATAATTTTTGTTTTGCCAGCGTCTCCAATTTGGGAGATGTCCTGTGACATGAAGTGAGCATGTAGCCAAGATCTGTACAGACAGTTGTGAGCAAGCAGGAGGAACATATCAAAAAAAAGGATAGTGTTCACATTGCTTTAATCAAACATTTATTTATCCCTTCATTTTGTGCACAGAGTTGTTTCATCTATAGATTTGTGCCATTCATTAGAATGAGGTGTGCTCTGATCTGTCAAGGCTCAGGCATGCCTGTAGAGTTGCAGAAAACTCCTTGAAACCCAACCTCTGACACAGTTGCTATCAAATGATCAAGCTAAGTGAACTTTACTATAGCTGAAGATATAAATTGTCAGACCATACACTTTTTTAAAACTGTCATCAGTTAGTTTAAATGCAGTCTATCTGCAGTTTCTTTCTGAGATATATCAGAATCTACAGAAAGAAATTTATCTCTCTATTTACTTGAACTTGTGATCCAATTTACTCGAACTTGTGATCAAATTGTGATCAAAGCCTGAAGTGATCAAATTTAAAAAACAAATTCATTATTGCAGTGAATTATTTGTTACTCATTGCATATGCATTGGGGTTTATTCTTCAGAACTGAGCAGAAAACAGTTTGTATTGTAGTGAAAGTATCTAGCAGTTGATAACCATTCAGTGTGTTTAGTCCTTGGTTGCTGTGTTTTATTCTTACGGTCTCAATGTACATGTATTAGAAGTGAAACTAGCATTATAAAATGCATTTTCCATGTGAATGAAAAAGTAAGCACTATGTTTTCTCAAGGAAAAAATACTATTAAAAAATAGCCTTGCGCTGAGCTCTTTACTGTACCAGCATAGAGCTGAGTTAAATGCCCAAGAGGGGGATCACCTTGGTCCACCCGCAGCTCATCATGGTGCCATCTTGTTGGCAAGGACATCAGCGTAGGGATAGATGGTGAAGTACCTAAGTGCTGAAGCTCCTTTGCAGACAAAGACAAAATAATGAGTAACACTTTCTGTTCAAAGAGAACAGAAGGGTCTCTGATGACTTTAATCAGTATTCTTGGGCCAAGAAGTAGGGATCCAGCAACAGTCACCCTTTTTGGGGTCCTCAGTGGTCATTCCATTGCCTTAAGTGCTTGATATATTTTAATTTAGCTTCTGTTTCAGATTGGTCATGGAAATTCATTTTTAAAGCTTGATAAACAGATAAGTTCCAAGGCTTAGTTGGCTTAGTCAGTCTTGAGTCATTAGAGTATTCTCACTTTCATAGCAAATGTCAATAGGATTTATTATACTGAAGTACTTTCCTCCTCAATAAAATGTAGGTTAGCGTTTTCAGTGTGCCTGATTTTCAGGCATGCTTGAATAAATTTAAATGCTGGTAACTGGTGGAAAGTAACTGATTCAGAGCAACTGGGGATGGTGGTGTCACTGATTCTTGGAAATCATTTATGGTTACAGATTAGAATGGACTCTGCCGCTGCCTGTCTCTGTTATGCAAACATCAAGTCCAAGAATCACATGATATTGAAAAAAATTACTGAGCTTGTGCAAAACATTTTTTTAACTCTTTCTTTAAATAGTTTCATGATCATACTCTGTTTGCAAAGTCCATGAAACAGTTGAACTTCCTGGCTGCTGGGTTTTAACCAAAATATCTCAGATGGAGCACTTACTGGCTTCATTCACCTGCAGTGGAGGAAGACGCACAGCTCTGTTGGGTCATGACACTGCCCAGTCCTGTGGGACAGTGTATCTCACCTCCAGTCTACTTGGGATACACTTCACTCCACATACCTCTCTGTGTTTATGTTCCATATGCTACCTGACCCTTAATAGGTAAAACATCCCTTACCTGGCCAAAAGCAACAAAGTTGGAAAAAAACTTGGCTGAATCAGAAACTGGTTATTAATCTGCCTTTTCCTGTTTCCCGGGGTCCGACTTCAGGCCACGATGCTTCCTCCCTGGCCTTGACCTCAGCTCCCATTTAGCATATGAATTTGGACTTTGCCCTCTCTGCCTTGGAGAAGGAAATGGCATCCCACTCTAGTATTCTTGCCTGGAGAATCCCAGGAACAGAGGAGCCTGGTGGGCTACAGTCCATGGTGTCACAAAGAGCTGGACACAACTGAGTGACTAACACACTCTCTCCCTCATTTCATTCTCTTCCTTTTGTACCCTGCCACTAATCTTTATACTCCAGATTACTTTTGGATTTTCTTCTTTCTTTGAACAGACTTTCAGGTTTCCCGCGGCCTAATGTGCCTCTCCACTCCACCTGCTGGTCTCTCACTCTTCATTCTTCCAACTTCTCCCCCACCATTGCCCCATCTTTTCCACCTCTGAACAGTCTGAAATCAAGCGTGAGCTTCCTCCATCTCAATCTGATAGAATTTCGGCCAGCTAACCTTCCCCCACCATCTAGGGCACCTCACCCTCCTGTCTTCTGTCCACCAGGGGTGACACCCATTGCCACTGGTTCTCTAGGAGAAGGAGTTCTTACTATGGATTTGTCCTAATGGATCCCCCTGGTTTCCTTTCTTTGACTCACCTAGTCCTTGCACTTTTTCTCACCATAACTTTCATGTTGGATGCACAATAAGCATACACACATCCTTCTTTCATTTACTATTTTAGTAAGTTTTACCACCTAGCGCTCACTTTAGATCACTCTACTTATTTTGTTCGATCTTGTTAACATAATGATAAACAGAATGGAATAGATTTTACTAGCAGAAAGTCATGCTTTAGAAATGTCTATTAGATAGGCTTGTTTCCATTTACAGAGGGATTTTGTGGTTCTCTTAGTCTACATTCAGACTGCTGTTATTCTTTTCTTTGATCTGGAATTGTGCTTCTCAGACTTTAGAGTAAATATGGATTTGTATACAGAACAAGTAAACAAACATGTGTCTTGTATTTAATGGGCAAAATCACCCTCTAAAAAATCCCTTAAGCTTTGGCCCTTTAGAGAGTTATGTATTTTTGTTTTTTAGCTTAAATCATTTGCCAACATTTAAAGGGCAGGACAGATTTTCAGTGTCCAAAAAATTTTTAAATCTGGCAATACCACTGCTTTGCATTTCTCTGTGGCAGATGTTTTTTGGCACCAAGGAAGAGCTGCCCCTTGACATGGGGATGTACTCACTGGTTTGACACAATTCCCATCCTGCGGGCTTCACTCACTCACATTAGCTGCTGGGCCTTATAGTATAGAGGGGTTCATTTCTCCTTCAACAAGTTCCCCCACCATAATCTACCTTTTTCCTCAGGAGATGCAGTAATATCAAGTTTTCAGAGTCCATTCATTTTGTTATTAGGGCATTAGACGTTCTGCCAATCAGGAACTCTAATAGTTCCCATTCAGGGTTCTCTCTGGCCAGTAGGTACAAGTAGAAAAGGTGTCTGTCAGTTGGTTTCATGAGGGCTTCCCAGGTGGCTCAGTGGTAAAGGATCTTCCTGGCAGAAAGTGAAGAGGAACTAAAAAGCCTCTTGATGAAAGTGAAAGTGGAGAGTGAAAAAGTGGGCTTAAAGCTCAACATTCAGAAAACGAAGATCATGGCATCCGGTCCCATCACTTCACGGGAAATAGATGGGGAAACAGTGGAAACAGTGTCAGACTTTATTTTTCTGGGCTCCAAAATCACTACAGATGATGACTGCAGCCATGAAATTAAAAGACGCTTACTCCTTGGAAGGAAAGTTATGACCAACCTAGATAGCATATTCAAAACCAAAGACATTAGTTTGCCAACAAAGGTCCGTCTAGTCAAGGCTATGGTTTTTCCAGTGGTCATGTATGTATGTGAGAGTTGGACCGTGAAGAAGTCTGAGTGCTGAAGAAATGATGCTTTTGAACTGTGGTGTTGGAGAAGACTCTTGAGAGTCCCTTGGACTGCGAGGAGATCCAACCAGTCCATTCTGAAGATCAGCCCTGGGATTTCTTTGGAGGGAATGATGCTAAAGCTGAAACTCCAGTACTTTGGTCACCTCATGCGAAGAGTTGACTTATTGGAAAAGACTCTGATGCTGGGAGGGATTGGGGGCAGGAGGAGAAGGGGACGACAGAGGATGAGATGGCTGTATGGCATCACTGACTCGATGGACGTGAGTCTGAGTGAACTCCGGGAGTTGGTGATGGACAGGGAGGCCTGGCGTGCTGTGATTCATGGGGTCGCCAAGAGTCAGACACGACTGAGTGAGTGATCTGATCTGCCAGTAGAAGAGACACAGAAATCGTGGGTTTGAACCCTGAGTCAGGAAGAAGCCTGATGGAAGAAATGGCAACCCACTGCAGTGTTGAACCCTGGTGGAAGAAATGGCAACCCACTGCAGTGTTCTTGCCTGGAAAATCCCATGGACAGAGGAGCCTGGTGGGCCACAGTCCATGTGGGTCGCAAAAGAGTCCCATATGACTTGGCAACTGAGCACACAGTTGGTTCCATAGTGGTTTAAATAGGACAACAGCACAGTCCTGAGTCCTTTTAATGGGTTACTTGATAAGTATTCATAAATGTGGGATATTTCAAGGCAGTTGGGTTCATCTTAGTCCTGACCTCACCTGTTCAAGAAGGTGCATTTTCCAAAGATTGTGACCAGCTTCAGGCCAGTGGAAGAAGTGAATACAATCCAGTATTTATCTGAACCAAAACTCAGAATGTCAGCTGCCTTTCATGTGATATAACATGCCCAGCCCTACATCATTGCCTTCAAACCTTTGCAGTCCTAGAGTCCTGCCTGTGGGGATGAATGTGAACTTATTTGATTTTTGTTCAGACTACTTATACCCTTACCAATCTCTAATTGTAGTTGCTATGCATGTTAGCAGTTCACCTTATTTATACTTAGATGTTTAGGATGCAAATAATTTTTTTTAAGTTATTGTTTAAACTCCTTTGCTTACTCCCAAAGATAATTTAATCTATAATATGGCTGTGATATATAAATACATATAAAGATTATAAAACCAATTTTTCAATGACAAAGTATAGAAGTGAACACTGTAGTATTTAATTGGTGTTGAGTTGAGGTCAGTGTCATCCTTATTAGAAATATGTACTCTTCCAGCAATATAATGGGTTAAATGGGATTCCGTGGTCTGTTGGGGAAACCTCACCATCTCCTATCATGGTTTCTATGGAGAAGTGCATTCTGTAATAAGCATGTTCGAAAGGCTACAAAGATGCTGGGAAACTTTTTAAATTGGATAGTTGCTTTACAGAATTATGTTGTTTTCTGTCAAACATCAACATGAAGCAGCCATTGGTGTACTTATGTTCCCTCCCTCTTGAACCTCCCTCCCATCTCCCTGCCCGTCCACCCCTCTAGGTTGATACAGAGCCACTGTTTGAGTTCCCTGAGACATACAGCAAATTCCCATTGGCTAGCTATTTTACATATGGTAATATAAGTTTCCTTGTTACTCTCTCCATACATCTCACCCTCTCCTCCCCTCTCCCCATGTCCATAAGTCTATTCTCTATGTCTGTTTTCCCATTGCTGCCCTGCAGATAAATTCATCAGCACCATTGTTCTAGGTCTGTTTTCCCATTGCTGCCCTGCAGATAAATTCATCAGCACCATTGTTCTAGATTCCATACATTCAGCCGCAACCCCTGGGCAAGGTGGTAATGTGTGTGTGACTTTGGATCTTTGGAATTAAGGATTAAGGTCTTTTGGAGTCTTTGGGATTAAGACTAGAACTGTAGCACCTCCACTTATCCCAGCTTCACATGGTATGTGTGGCACATTTTGGTGCCTGTATTTCCCCTCTTCCTCTCTCTCTTTTCTTACCATTTCTCTCCTGTTTGCTCTCACACATGCAGTGTTGGTGAACATCTCTCATGCTTCAAAGGAATGTATTCGCCCATAGCCATAGGTTATTTCTGTGTGTCTTTCTACTTACTGTTCTTATCTTAAAGACAAATTTGAAAATGCCTTATTGTACTGCTTTATTTATTCGGTAATCAGGCAAATCACTGCTATTGTTATTTCCAAATGTAAATTTCTGCAATTAAGTTCAACAGCAAATTCTTCCAGCTGAGATGGGACACATGATTAAATACTGTCTGTACATGGTCAAGGTTTAGTATTCATGAAACATTAGTTAACTGAGATTTTGAATTGAATACTGGGAGGAAGTCTAGGATGGCTTGGCTGGAGAAAGCAGGGCAGAGAATGGAAGAGGATGACTTTTTAAGGGAGAAGTAGGGTCCAGATAGTGTAAGGTCCAGTTGCTTATGTGTGATGCCAAGTCGTTATAAAGTTTTGACTGTTGAGTGGAGGATTGTTGTTGTTCAGTAACTCAGGCATGTCCGACTGTTTGCAACCCCATGGACTGCAGCACGCCAGGCTTCCCTGTCCTTCCTTCACAATCTCCCAGAGCTTGCTCAAACTCATTTCCATTGAGTCAGTGATGCCATCCAACCATCTCTTCCTCTATAGTCCCCTTCTCCTCCTGCCTTCAAGCTTTTCCAGGATCAGGGTCTTTTTAAATGAGTTGGCTCTTTGCCTCAGGTGGCCAAAGTATTGGAGCTTCAGCTTCAGCATCAGTCCTTCCAATGAATATTCAGGATTGATTTCCTTTAGAATTGAGAGGTTTGATCTCCTTGTAGTCCAAGGGACTCTCAAGAGTCTTCTCCAACACCCCAATTCAAAAGCATCAGTTATTCGGTGCTCAGCCTTATTTATGGTCCAGCTCTCACATGTATACATGACTACTGAAAAAACCATAGCTTTGACTAAACCATAGCTTTGACTATATGGACCTTTGTAATATGCTCTCTAGGTTGTCATAGATTTTCTTCCAAGGAGCAAGCATCTTTTAACATCATGGCTGCAATCACCATCTGCAGTGATTTCGGAGTCCAAGAAAATAAAGTCTGTCACTGTTCCCATTGTTTCTCCATCTATTTGCCACGAAGTGATTGGACCAGGTGCCATGATCTTAATTTTTCATGGACGATAGACTGTGGTGAACAGTGGCTGGTGGGGAACAGTGAAGACAAAGAGAAGAGTTAAGCCTTTGCAGGTGTCCAGGTGAAAGATAGTGATGGCTTGAACTAAGGGATCCATGCAGGGAGAAGAGGTTTAAGATTTACACTATACTTTGAAGGTGAAACCAATAGAATTTCCTACTGGATGAGATGTTATGGGTAAGAGGAAACAGAGAGTCCAGGGAAACCCCTGGTTTGAGTCATCTAATTGTCATGATTACTTTTCTTCAGCACACCAGTTATCCAAGCTACTTCTTCCTAGGAGAGATCAACTCTGAGCCATACTCCATGAGTCAGTTGCTTCCCATCAGTTCTGCCACCACCCTCCCCTGGAAGCTTACCAATTGTACCTATTCTGTGAACTTTGTAACAGATTTTGAAATCCTTTCTCTTTCATCAAACTCTTCCGACTGACCAAAGACCAGACTATTTCCACATAGTTTATTCAGTTGGGAGGAAGAATGTCCATCACTTTCCTGTCCTCAACCTGGTGATGTATGTTGCTTCCTTGCTGCAGTGCATACTACCTGTAACTGTGAAATGCTTGTGCCTCGTTTTCTGTTCAGATACTTGCTCTACAAGTTTAAGTCCATGTTGCAATATATGTACATTTGTCTGAAGTGCCTATCTTTGGTTTTTAATACCTTGATGGCACTTCCTGCCGTATACTTGTGCAATTCAGTTTTAAATATATGTTTTAAAAATATACTATTTGACTCCGTCGTAGTAGCAGTGTTTCATTAAGAATTTTAATCACACTTTTCCAGTAGTCAGGCTCTTTCCCCCCAACCGTGTTAAAGTGGTGATACACCTGGGTTTTAAGGCAGCACTGTGCCTTCAGGTTTGAAGGACTCCTCTCTTCACCACACAGAGTTTACCATGCTCTCCATTATGCCAGTATCTTACCTTTTCCAATCTACAAGTTCACCACCAATTTCCCAATCCTGGAAAGCTACTTTTGTGTTAGAAACTGTTTGGAAAGGGATGGAAAAATATCTTGTTTTATTAAGAAAAAAAATGACACCTTGTTTAAGTCATAAATCTAGATTTTTTTTAATTGAGTTGACTTTAATAATATGTTTTTATGAACAGTGTTTAGCAAAGGCAGTTAATTTCCTTGGAGAATCATCATGAACTTTCAAAAACCAAAATTGATTTATTTGCTTTTTCTAAGATTCACCAAGTTAAGAATGGAAAAATCCTATTAGGTCATAAAAGGCTGTTCCCTTCCCCACTGCAGGGTGATGCTTGACAGCATATTTCCTAATCTTTGTTCTTTTTAATAACATTCTTCCTGTATCCATTTGAAAGTCATTACCCCCAAATATTTCCACAGAATTATAATATTGTGCACGATTTCAGGTGGAGATAAACTCCTTATGTTTGTTTTATAATATACTGCAAAGTTTTAAAAAAAATACTGAGTAATGTTTATCTCTCTCAAATGGAACAATTGTATTAGCTTTCTACAAGTTAGATAATAGCAGTATTTTCTTTTACTTGAGTAGCTTTCACTATCATTTTGGAAGAGTGATATTTTGTTTGGAACATGCTATGGACTGGATCACTCATCGTATATGCTTTATAAAGAAATTAGAATATACCCTAACCTGAGAGGCAATTAGGTCAGGATTTTTTTGTGTGTCTTTTTGGTTTCTATTTTTTAATATAAAATGGGCAGAACGGTAGACATGAATAACTCAAGTAGTAATTTGTATTACTCATATATAATGTATTATTATATATGAGTGTGTAAATAAATTATATATATTTTTATATGTATATAAATTACTCTCTGTATGCCTCCATCTGTAGAGATGCTCATACAGACCTCCCAGACCTCTCAGCAGGTGACTTGTGTTGTCATTCATGATTCCTAGAAGATGATAGTTCAGGTAGGGTTTAAGTTTTTGAAGTTAAAATGCATCTAGAAAATGCAACTAGGAAATAGTCTGTTAATTGTTAATTAGCAAATTATTAGGCATGCCATTATTAATACACAAAGCGGTGTCATTGTGGACATTTCTCTTTCAGTCTAATGGTGTGTGTGTTTTGAATTATTCTCAAAGATAGTTTGGAAGTCATCTGGCTTTAAAAAAAAATTAGCTAACTCAGAAACAAAAGAATTAGTCTGAATGTTATGTATCACTTTCGATTCTCATACTAATAACTATATTAGTAATTAAATAACCACTTAATTCAATAAATAGTTAATTTTTTTCACCAACCCAGATGAAATCTACTTATTTACTACCTTAAACTTGGCAATGGCTCCTCCGTCAGTGCTTCCCAGATGAAGCCTAAACTCCTTACCATCATGTGAGCTTCCATCTCATCTTCCATCCCTTCTCTTCCTAACATACCCTCCTGCCCCACACCCATGCTCTGGTGGTCTCATAGCTTTGCTCCTGTAGACCAGGCTACCACCTGCAACTTCTCTCCTGTCTTTGCCTAGTGAGCTCCTACTCATTTTTCATCCTTAATGTCAAATGGCTGGACAGCCTTTCTGGGTTTGATTAGGTGGGCTTATTTTGCATTCTCTAGTCTTTTCTAAGGCTGAGATGATGCTTCATTCATTTTAATATTCCTCTTTTCACCTAGCATATATCCTAGTGTCTTTATGCTATTGAGTAGCAGGGGTATTGTAAGTATTTGTGGAATTTGTCAATAAATTAATAAGTGAATGTATGGTGACCTCTTCCTGTATGGATAATAGTCAGTGCTTTAATGACTAGTGGCCAATATTTCCTATTCTGTTTTCATATTTCACATAAGTGAAGAAATCTATTATATTTTGGTGAAGAAGCCTCTTTTTATTTGCTAACCTTTACTATGAATTTACTGGTAAAATTTTGTGATAATTACCTCCAGTAAATTAGGTGAATTACCCAATCTGATATATATGCTAAACAGTGTGTGCATGCCTGTCTCTGCAGTTGTCTGGGTAAAGAATCACATCACAATATTCTAAGAACTCTCAGAAACATTTAAGAAGCATTGACTACTAAAAGTCAAACTGTACCATGAATGCACAGCTCACCAGGTCTTCGGAATCTCGTTAGGCACACTGACACATGAAATTTAAAAAATGCAAAGCTTTACGGAGTTGTTTCAGAATGCTCAGAGGATAAAATAATTGCTATAGGAATTCATAGAGTGGTGTTGGGATAGTTAAGGAAGGACTAAGGGAGCAGTAAGATTTGTGTGTGATTTTAAGGATGCATAGGATGAGAGCATCATAGGAGAGGTGCAGGCTGGAGAATATTCCCTTGATCCCTTCTCCTTATTCCACCATTTCCTCCAGATACTCAGATTTGCACAGGGTCACACTAGCCAAGTTCTGGGAAAGGATCCAGTAGGAAACGTGTAAGAAACTTCCTGGCCAATTCCAAAATTGCTTCAGTATCAAATTGCTTTGTTGCTTGGGTCTCGCATCTGTTTCCTTGTCCTTTCAGCAACCCCCGTGCTAGTTAAAGTGGGTCTCCTGGTTCCTGACTCCGCGACCTATTGACCATTCTTGAAGCGTTGCCATTGTGCCTTGGGGTTCTCATCTGTCCGCTTGATTACTTTTCTACCTTTAGACTCTGAGCTCCGGTGACCCGTGTGTTCTCATTTCTGCCTGGCTGAGGTTTCTGACTTGCTCTTCTCCCTCGGACCCTGGGCTTGTTTTATATCGTTAGCTTAACTTCTGTCTAATCACTTGCTTACTATCTGTCTGTTGATAGTTGCTGACCTGCTGCATAGGCTACATTTCCAACCAGAGACTGTTGTAGTCTCAGTTTTCTGCCCAGTTTCTTTTTCTATCGTAACAACCAGCTTGCTTGCCACAAAAGGTTCATTTGTGGGAATACTGAAAAAATATTTGTGGAAATTCTAAAAGAAAAAAGGTTAAAGTTGCACTGTGAAGGAATTTTCAAGACAGGTTGAATTGTATACTTCTGTGTCAGTGATCTTCAAAATGGAGTGTTCTTACCTCAAAAATATACAGGATGATCCATTGGGGTGTGGAAAGATATTATTATCATATTTAGTTCAGTGCATGTTTATCCTTAAAATTTTTTAATGACTATAATTACTTAAAATACAAAATAAGTATAAAATGAAAATATTTAAAATAAATAATTTAAAAAGTGGGGAGAGGCTTCCCTGGTGGCCCAGCAGTAAAGGATCCACTTACCAGTGTAGAAGACATAGGTTTGATCCCTGGGTCAGGGAGAAGGAAATGACAACCCACTCCAGTATTCTTGCTGAGAAAATACCATGGACAGAGAAGCTTGGCAAGCTACTATCCATGAGGCTGCAAAAGAGTCGGACATGAGTTAGCAACTAAACAACAACAACAAATCAAAAATACAAATATTTCAATCATAGAGTAGTCCAGGGTTCTCTGTATGCTAGATAATCAGGCATCACATGTGAAAACAGATTTCTAAACTCAGCAACCCAGAAGGGTTGCCAGTATGGACCTTATGTGTTTATTCACTTTCAGCTTTTGGGGGGATATTGCAGTTTATGTGTGCATAGATTTACAAATTGTGTTTCTAGCTTTAACCAAAATAGCACTCACAAAAGGATCAAGACCCTTAAAAAGATTCTTGCCAAGAACCTTCAGACTGAAGCTACTACTCATGACGCGATCGTATGTTAAATGATACTTCGAATACCAATCCTCCCTTAACTGCATTTAGAGCACAAGTCAGTGGTATTTGAGTCAGGTATCACAGAAACCCCATCAATGAAAGTAGATAATTTCCAAGTGGACTATAGAGAAGTACATACACACCAATATCCTGGAAGAAGAACTTCATCCTAAGTGTATATTCTACTTTGAGAAAGTAAGCACTGGGAGCGTGGTACGTGCTACAGTCTTTGTGACCCTGGGGACTCTAGCCCATCAGGCTCCTCTGTCCATAGGATTCTCTTCTTTTTTGGCTTTCCTTCCAATTTAGGTCACCATAGAGCATTGAGTAGGGTTCCTAGGGAAGGATTGTTAATAGAGAACTATAGCATCTTAAACAAATGGATTGTTAATAGAGAACTATAACATCTTAAACAAATTTGATAATGGTTTTACCAAGCAAAGTAATTATAGCTGTAAAATCCGTGTGGCTCTATTTTTAAGTGAGGTTCTTCAGGAAAAGGGGTTAAGTAGCATGATGAGAACTCTATTTTTAACTTAAGTCAGTTCTTTCATGTATTGACAGTGTGACCCTTTCAGACAGACAACTCAGCATTTACTTTTTGAACTCTTTTGTATTCTGTAAACATTAGGAAGGATCAGTTTGCCTCTTGATCCAGCAATTCTCATCCAGGCTTTATGTGCTGAATCTCTGATCAGTTACCTTTGTTTATTCAAAATCTCTTAAAAGGGATGATTTGGATCTGCTCTTGTAATATTTCCATAGAAACTAAAAAATTAATCTATAATATTATTGTACATACTGGCTTCCCTAGAAGGAGAATAAAGTTTGTTTTAGCTTGTGAGAATTTTTATTAATATAAAACATATAAATCACAGAAAAGTTGACCTTGAAACTTCTCATTTGTTATATTAGTGGTTTTAATATTATTGTAGCTGAATTTCAATAAATATTAAGTATTAAATATATAATATTCCCTCCATTTATTTATGGGTTTTTTTTGGGGGGGTGTGGGGGGCGCTTCTGCCTTCTTAGCTTTCTGAATCTCCAAAAGAAGATACAGTTTTTCAATCTGAAACAGTATCATGGACTTTTTTCTGCTTATCCTCTTAGGAAGTTAATTAAAATGGGAACTGTCTCACGTCCCACAAAAAAGCATCTTCCCATAGCTCAGGTTGAGGGCACACTATACATAAGAGAATGATTGCAGAGTCTCCTGTGGAAGCAGCCCCATAGTGATCAGAGCTCTGAGTCTGCAGTGCAGCTCCCTGGATTTATGTCTTGGCTCGGCCAATTCTGAGCTTTTTGCTGTGGGCAGCTGACTTAATGAGCCAATCTCAGGAAGTTAGTAGAAGCACAAAATGCAAAAAAAAAAAAAAAAAAAAAAAAAAAAATATATATATATATATATATATATATATATATATAATAGGATATAAATGCCCTCACAAGATGCCTAACACATGGTAAGTACTTCTTAAGTAAAAGGTGTGAGAGTTGGACTGTGAAGAAGGCTGAGCGCCGAAGAATTGATGCTTTTGAACTGTGGTGTTGGAGAAGACTCTTGAGAGTCCCTTGGACTGCAAGGAGATCCAACCAGTCCATCCTGAAGGAGATCAGCCCTGGGATTTCTTTGGAAGGAATGATGCTAAAGCTGAAACTCCAGTACTTTGGCCACCTCATGCAAAGAGTTGACTCATTGGAAAAGACTCTGATGCTGGGAGGGATTGGGGGCAGGAGGAGAAGGAGACGACAGCGGATGAGATGGCTGGATGGCATCACTGACTCGATGGACTTGAGTCTGAGTGAACTCCGGGAGTTGGTGATGGACAGGGAGGCCTGGTGTGCTGCGATTCATGGGGTCGCAAAGAGTCGGACACGACTGAGCGACTGATCTGATTGTCATTATGATTGTGGAGAGGACAGACCCTTGTTGAAAGGGGAGTTTAGGGAACTATATACTTTTATTTCCCAAAAAGACCAGTGATGTGTCTTCCCAGGTGGCTCAGTAGTAAAGAATCCACCTGTAATGCCGGAGATACAGGTTTGATTACTGGGTCAGAAAGATTCCATGGAGAAGGAGGTGACAACTCACTCCAGTGTTCTTGCCTGGGAAATCCCATGGACAGAGGAGGCTGGCAGGCTACAGTCCATGGGATCGCAAAAGTTTAGCGACTAAACAACAAATATACACACACGTGCATACACACACAAACACACACACACACACACAGATATATATCCTCACAATTATCCTAGGTACTTATTGTCATTATAAAGTCGAAAATATTGAGGCACAAGAAATTTAACTTTCCTGAGATCCAGTATCCATTAACCAGCTTAGTATATGTTTCTGCTCCAGAGCTCATGTCCAGACCTCTGTGCCCCATCACCTCTCTTAACCTTATTCTGTATTAATAAAATAGACATAGATTTCTGATCATTAAAAGCCTCACATAAAAATAATGTACCACATTTAACCAGGAATTGGTGATTTTGCTGGTTAATTTGTGCTCCAGGCAAATTATGTGCATTATAGACTGCAGAAATGTGCCTTCTCAGTGAGTTCACACTGAGGGCAGGGTAGATGCAGTGGTCTGCATTGATCTGGGTCCACCTTTAGAATGAAGTGTCATCTCTCGTGGTAGCAGCACTTACCCTAGCCATCAGAAAATTAGCACTTTCATGGATTTCACTCTTAACCTAAACATAAGCCTAAGTTTGTAGACTTTTCACTGCAGTTATCCTGGTATATCAATACTTGTCATTTTCTTAATGAGAATGTTTACTTTTATGATTTGGTAAAAGTCATCTAACTAATTGGGCTTCCCTGGTGGCTCAGTGTTAAAGAATCCACCTGCCAACGCAGGAGATATGGGTTCAATCCTTGGGTCAGGAAGATCCCCTGAAGAAGGAAATGGCAACCCACTCCAGTACTCTTGCCTGGGAAATCCCATGGACAGAGGAGCCTGGTGAACTACAGTCCCTGGGGTCACAAAAGGGTCAGACACAACTCAATGGCTAAACAACAGCATCTGAGTAGGTCTAACAGAAGTTTTACCTCTGAAAGCGGTAGCATTTAAAAATTAGTTTTGGATTTAATGACTGATATAGAATTAAAAATAACTTTATAATAGTATCCATTATAGTAAAATTTTAAGACGTGTCCTCAGATTTTTTTTCTCAATTGCAAGGAATATAAACCTGATATGGGAAACCTAGGTATCCTTCATTCAGAGTTTTTTAGCTGTGTGCCTTGTAAGCCCTATTTGTCACAATTCATGCATCTCTTTCCGTTGCTGAGTAGTTTGCTAAATATATCACAAAGGGTGAGCTTCCTTTCTGTAAAACCTCATTTTAAACTGAGTTCCATGTGAGTGTCCACAGGGAAAACCGAGGCAACCCAGAGTCACTTTCAAGTGATTTTTATTCATGTGTTCATTTTATGTGAAAAATCTTTAGAATTAGTTGTTCATAGATGTGTGATACTTTTGTCCTGCCTCAGCATGATAAACCTGTGCAGGTGAATATCATGCTGTAATGCTTTGTCACATGACCCGGATCTTGAAGCCTTCATGAGCCCCTCTTAGCAGTCACACTGACAGTGCAAATCTAGTTCCTTGTTAGGTGTGCAGTGTAGTGTGTGGAGCTATGATAACGGATCCAGGCTTAGCTGAATAATAGCCTTATTGAGGGTTTACTCTGTGCCCGCTACTGTGCTAAAGCTTTCCTGGAGGTCATCTCATTCAATCACCACAAATCTTTGAGTGAGCTCCTCTTATCGTCCCTATTTTAAGAATGATAAATCTGAGGCTCAGAGAGTTTATTCATCGTGTCTAAAGTCACACAGCTGCTAATTGGTGATACACTAATTGGTCCTTATTTCCAGACCAAGGAATTTGTATATTGCACGTAGTGAAGCATAACTGTAGTGTTTGACTAAATATTATATAGGAGAAAAATTTGTAAACGTGAGTATTTTATCTAGTAATTAGTAAAAGAGATTTTTCCCTCCATTTCTCATTGGTTTTCATTTACCAGCAGCTGCTAGATTCTTTTCATTAAGTTTTTAGGTCAAGTGGTTAACAATCTTTAAACAGACCTTTAAATCTACCAGATAAGTTTATTTATTAACAACAATAAAAACAAAACAGCCTGTTTTCCAAGAAACCTTTTCTAATTAACAGTAGTCATATGATCATGATATTTTAATTACCCTCCAAGGTCTCTTAAGAGACAAATTCTCCAACTAACTGTTGGAAAACTTATAAACAAAAATAATTTAGTGTTTGCCTGTGTGTTCTCCTCAAAACTGGATAAGTTGTGTTTTTTTTTTCAGTTATGTATATATAAACATATATACACATTTTCAGTTTTATATATATATGCACACGTATATGTATACATATATTAATGTATATGTATATGTTACTGCGTGCCTAACTCACCATCCAATGCTGACTCCTGGAATCCTTGTCTCTCTCCTCACTTCTCTGCCCTACTTAACAAACTGACACCAACCATAATTATTAAACACAGAACATGTCTGGTGTGGATATCTTGAAGAATGCAAAATGATCTGATATTTCTCTGAATTATACAATAATGACTTGGACTCCATAGGCCACAACTGGCATGTAGTTTATTCCTGTAAAAATACTCAGTGTATATTGTGCTTAAAGTTTCTCCAAAGACTCATTTTGCAGTGGCAATGCAAAATAACAACGAAATAATACCTTGGGGATTTTTTTAAAAGACATATTTTTTGGATTCTTTTCCATTATAAGTTATCATGGGATATTGAATACAGTTCCCTGTGCTGTATAATAAATCATTTTTGTTTATTTTATATATAGTGTTGTGTATTTGTTATCCCCCCTTTGGTAAGTGTTAAGTTTGTTTTCTAGTCTATTTCTGTTTTGTAAATAAGTTTGTTTGTGTTATTTTTTAGATTCCACATGTAAACGATACCGTATGTTTGTCTTTCTTTGTCTTAGTCACTTCACTTACTGTGATAATCTTCAGGTCTGTCCATGTTGCTACAAGGGCTTTCCTGATGATTCACACAGTAAAATATCTGTCTACAATAGAGGAGATTCGGATTTGTCCACTGGGTCAGGAAGATCCCCTGGAGAAGGGAAAGGCTACCCACTCCAGTATTCTTGCCTGAAGAATCCCATGGACAGAGGAGCCTGGCATGTGGTTATAGAGTCACACACAACTGAGTTACTAACACTTTCATGTTGCTACAAATGACGATATTGTATTCTTTTTTATGGCTGAGTAATATTCCTGTGTGTGTGTGTGTGTGTGTGTGTGTGTGTGTGTACGTGTACGTATGTGTACCACATATATATTCATTCATCTATTGATGGATACTTAAGTTGCTTCCAGATAAATTGAAATGTTTGTCATTTTTTTTTGCTTTCTTTGTTTTTCTTTTAACTTTGATAAATTTAAGTATAGTTAAACTCTTTTTAATATTCACTGTAATTAATTAGTGGGAATTATTCCCTAGAAAAGACTAATTATGAGGACAGTACAGTAATCTTAGAAAATATAATGTATTCAACGTAGCTTAGCATAACTTTTAAAAATTATTTGTTATAGGGTATTATTTTTAAACAGCAAATACAATTTTTAAATAATCAATATTCTGGTTTAAACAGATATTGATGTTAAAATATTACTTTGAAACTTGTGTTGAGTGAGTGTGGAGTTTGGCTTGAGAATTCAGTGTTCTTTTTCATTCTCTAACTTAATATTACTTATTAATCTCTGTTACCTTTGGTCAGATATCTGGGGAAAAGCACATGAACCGAGCATGATAAAGTCCATAACCTTGTTTGCTTGTTTTTTTCATTGTGTCTGAAGGCTAAACTCTCTTAGGAGGGCAAAAGCATTCTGCAAAAAATGAATGCTGACTGGGAGATTGATAGAAAAGTGGGTGGGAACAAAGTAAAAAAAAATACACTTTAAATTCTAAAATTAGCCACTGTTATCAGTGTGCTGCCCACCAGGGGCTGTTGGCAGGCCCACTTTTGGGAGGACCCTCCCCCTCCCACTGGGGTGCCTGGGGAGGAGGAGCCCAGCCTCCTGATCACAGGCTTTGCCCTTATAAGTATATTCTGTGGGCGTGCTTCATCCTTAGGCAGAAAAATTACCAAGATCACTTCCAAAGAGAAGATTGGTTGATTTCAGTCATAAATGCACACGTAACTGACAGTTCAGCATTTTATAATACATTCAGACTCTCCTGATTAGGCTTTTGTAAGTATGGCCATACTTAGCAGCATCATTTGTCCACATTTTCCTGCCCTCGAATGTTTCTGATGTGCCTGTATTTGGGGTTGATGAGTCATGGTTTAGATGGGCATGGGCCAGGAATATTAACCTCCTTGCATTTCCAGGAGGTTTTCTCGGGGTTTGGAGTAACAGCAGAGCTTGGAGAGCTGGAGAGACATGGATCCGGTATTTGAATGTGGGTGCTTTTGGCCTCCACACGGAGTCTTCGGTTTAGCCACTTTATTACGTTTTTATGGGATTGCTTCTAGAATCCCATTCCAGTGAGTTAATGAAAAGTCAGGATTATAATTTTATAAGGCAATGGCAATTAAGAAAAACAACAATGTAGACTTAATATAACAATTGTTATTAAATTTGAAGTGGTGCTGATTAAGGTGACTTAATAATATTTAAATCATCTATGTGATTTTAAAACATTTGAAAATATGAAAGTATTTTGAAATTGATAAGATCATTATACAGAATATAGAGAAAATGTAAATTCTCAACACTTTTATCACCAGTCCATCAATTGATTGGAATCCTTTTGTGGTGGATCCTTGGCATTTAAATATTTAAGAAGCTCTGCAGGTGGTACGTGCCTGGGGTAAAGAACTGATGTTTCATGTAGTTTTAACTACAGTGTACGTGTATTTTACATTTTATTTGTCTATACCATTTTACTTAATGTTATAGCAAATATTTTCAATGCTTCTTCATAGTCTTCAAATTTTTCACTAGAATGTCCATATATCTGTGTTTCATAATTTCTGGAAATCATTCTTATAATGTTCAGTGTTTCATGTGTAAGTCAGTAGAAAACAGTGGTGCAGCATATTTGATTTCTGTTGGATCATTTCCAGGCCAAATCGGAGAGAATGAGTAATAAACCTTGCCGCTCATCATTGCCACATCGCTCTCATAAGGGATGTAGCAATCTCAGTACTATCAGCAGTGAGTGCTTTCACCACGGATTTCCTGGAATTGGGAACTGTCATCTACTAAGCACGTGTTAAATCTTCATTATTCTGGGGACTCCAAAAATCAGAAGATGAGGAAAAGTGCTGTAAATAGCTACATTTACAAATAGAACCATGGGCAATTCCCTGGCAGTAAGGGAATGTACATCATGCTGTGTCTGTAATCAGATTGATAGAGGTACATTATTCTAATTTGAAAATGACTTTCTAAATCATTACCAATAAAAAAAGTTTTTAAATGAAAATTACCTATAGCAGCCCAGAATAGATGAAAACTAGCTACCATGGCTAATGCCAACCACAGTCACATGTTAGCAGTTGGGCTACTCAAAATAATCAAACAAGATCATAGTAAATCAAAACAAAATGAACAAGTGAAATCAGCTGTACATTCTTAAGATTTTTATCAGGCTCTGAATCTGACACATTGCTAAAGAAATTAATTTCAAACCTGATAGTCTCTTGGAGAGAACAAATTTCTTTTCTTACAATAAAAACCACCTAGAGTCTCATCTTATTACCTCTTAACTATAGAAGCATACTTCTAAGCACAAAGAAGGTTCAGATCAGATCAGATCAGTCGCTCAGTCGTGTCCTACTCTTTGCGACCCCATGAATCACAGCACGCCAGGCCTCCCTGTCCATCACCATCTCCCGGAGTTCACTCAAACTCACGTCCATCGAGTAGGTGATGCCATCCAGCCATCTCATCCTCTGTCGTCCCCTTTTCCTTCTGCCCCCAATCCCTCCCAGCATCAGAGTCTTTTCCAATGAGTCAGCTCTTCCCATGAGGTGGCCAAAGTACTGGAGTTTCAGCTTTAGCATCATTCCTTCCAAAGAACACCCAGGGCTGATCTCCTTTAGGATGGACTGGTTGGATCTCCTTGCAGTGCAGGGGACTCTCAAGAGTCTTCTCCAACACCACAGTTCAAAATCATCAATTCTTCAACGCTCAGCTTTCTTCGCAGTCCAACTCTCACATCCATACATGACCACTGGAAAAACCATAGCCTTGACTAGATGGACCTTTGTTGGCAAAGTAATGTCTCTGCTTTTCAATATGCTGTCTAGGTTGGTCGTAACTTTTCTTCCAAGAAATGCTGCTGCTGCTGCTAAGTCGCTTCAGTCGTGTCCAACTCTGTGCGACCCCATAGACGGCAGCCCACCAGGCCCCACCGTCCCTGGGATTCTCCAGGCAAGAACACTGGAGTGGGTTGCCGTTTCCTCCTCCAATGCATGAAAGTGAAGTTGCTCAGTCGTGTCCGACTTTTAGCAACCCCATGGACTGCAGCCTACCAGGCTCCTCCGTCTATGGGATTTTCCAGGCAAGAGTACTGGAGTGGGGTGCCATTGCCTCCCTTCTTCCAAGGAATAAGGGTCTTTTAATTTCATGGCTGCAGTCGCCATCTGCAGTGATTTTGGAGCCCAAAAAAATAAAGTCTGACACTGTTTCCACTGTTTCCCCATCTATTTGCCATGAAGTGATGGGACCAGATGCCATGATCTTCGTTTTCTGAATGTTGAGCTTTAAGCCAACTTTTTCACTCTCCTCTTTCACTCTCATCAAGAGGCTATTGGCTAACAAATACATAGAGGTGCAGATGTTCAGGGAATATCTCTGAACTTCTGAATTAGACTCCTTCTCTTCTTCCCCTTCCTCATCCTCTAGCATTTTTATCATTATCATCGCCATCAGAACGCCTAATAAAGAAGCATTTGTCAAGGACTGTACTGAATACTTTGTCTGCCTTGTTTTGTTTCATTTTTATCATAGCTCTTAGGGAGATGTATTTCACTGTTTCATTTTTCAGATGAAGAAACTGAGCATGGAGAGAATGAACACCCAATTCCAGGTTATAGGACTAGTAAGAACAGAAGCTGGAATTTGACTGAGACCTGTGCTGTCCCAGAATCCATCCTTCTGATCCCTGTAATCAGACGTCTAAGTAGACTTTCTGAGACTGGCTCCCACAGATGCTGTGATTTGGGTGCGAAACCATTCCAGTCTAGTGGCTATGAAAGTGAAAGTCGCTCAGTCATGTCCAGCTGTTTGCAAACCCATGGACTATACAGTCCATGGAATTCTCCAGACCAGGATACTGGAGTGGGTAGCCTTTCCCTTCTCCAGGGGATCTTCCCAACCCAGGGATCGAACCCAGACCTCCCTCATTGCAGGCAGATTCTTTACCAGCTGAGCCACAAGGGAAGTCCAAGAATACTGGAGTGGGTAGGTGATCCCTTCTCCAGTGGATCTTCCTGACCCAGGAATCGAACCAGGGTCTCCTGCATCGCAGGTGGATTCTTTACCAACTGAGCTATGAGGGAAGCCCAATAGAAGGTGCTAATTCCTGTAGGAAATTTTCCCAGAATTTGACCCACCTCTGACTCCTTGACTTTCAGGAAGCCTGCAGTGGGTTTATGATGAGCCATGTTTACTAGACTAAACAAAGGTTCAGGTTCAGAGAGAAGTTATCTAAAGTTCTGTTTATCAGAGACGAGTTCTCTTTTATTAACATTCACATCAGTAGGTTTGAATCTTGAGGCTATTTTGTCTGATTTTTCTCTCTCACATCTTCCATGTCTATGAGTCACCAAGTTCAGTAGGAGAGGTAGGTACAAAGATTAGTGTGGAAAGACTGCAGATTTTCAATGTAGCTATTTCCAATTTTGAAATCCAGCCCCACTATTGACTATTTTTGTAACTTCAGACAACTAAGTCATTTAATGTCTCTGTGCCTTGGTTTTTTGTTCTTTAAAATGTTTATAATGGTAACAGGTTTGCAGGGTTTTATGGAGACTGACACATCTGTATATAAATTTTGATATAGTTTCTGATACATGTAGGCTCTTATTCCCAGTGCTTTTAACTCCACAATGATTATTTAAGATATTATTTTACATTTCCACTTCTAATATTACTACAGCTTCCCTCTCTTCATTTCTTAGTTAGTGGAACATATACCTATACCAGCTACCAAGATCTTTTCAAATAATCTTATAACCATGTGTTACCCTGATAGCTCAGCTAGTACAGAATTTTCCTGCAATGCAGGAGACCCTGGTTCGATTGCTGGGTCAGAAAGATCCTCTGCAGAAGGGATAGGCTACCCACTCCAGTATTCTTGGGCTTCCCTGGTGGCTCAGCTGGTAAAGAATCCGCCTGCAATGTGGGAGACCTGGGTTCAATCCCTGGGTTGGGAAGATCCCATGGAGAAAGGAAAGGCTACCCACTCCAGTATTCTGGCCTGGAGAATTCCATGGACTACAGTCCATGGGGTCACAAAGAGTTGGACACAACTGAGCAACTTTCACTTTCCTCAGTTTAGGGACCTGATCAGTCTGTCCCCAGGTCAGACCATCTACCGAGTGTGTCTTTCTCTGATAGGGATTTCAGGATATATATTATCTAAAAGTACTAATTGCAACCTATTTTTTCAGCCTTAGAAAAGAAAGGCACATTTCCCAATATAGTTACTGCTCCTTAGTTTTGCGTTTTTCCATTAATTTCTATACATCTGTTTTTTTTCTTTTGTGCCATAATGCAAGCTTTTCTAAAAGTTTGCTGTCTTTGATCTTTAAAAAATATATATTGATTTTAAAGTGTCTCTTTCAGACTTTACTGATGCCGTCTACATCCCAGTTTCTATTTGTGCTTATTCTTTCCATATTTATCATTGTACAGACTTTCATTCTGTCTCCCTCAGCCTTCTCGTCTTAAGTCCTAAAGATGGAATTTGTCAGATAGTCACTGCAGCACTTCTTCCATCCTTGTCAGCATTTTATTTGATTCCAGACATTACTACACATCAGCTTTTACATGCATGAGAACTTTCTCTTTCTGGGTGGGTTGTGATGCATAAACTTCTGCTTGGGCGCTTTGTCTGTAGCAGCGTAGGGCTTTGAGGAAGCAGCCTTCAAGGACCGTACGATTTCGTATTCATCTGTTAAAGCTGGCAGAAAGTTCATTGTTCATCCATAGCGTTTGGGCTAGTTTCTCTCAAAGCTTTTTTTCTGTTTGTTTTAATTTGCCTTCTAAAGATCATGCCTCGGTTTTTTGGCTACACATAAAACATTGTAAATTACCCACTATCCCAAATATCAGATCAGAACCTCTTTTTCTACTTTTCTATTTCAGCTACGAATAGCATTCTTCCTGTCACCTATATTTAGCATGACAGGATCAGAAACGCCCGTGAAACTCATCTGGTCCAATCATTTCCTTTCTGTCTAAGCTTGCACCCTTCTTTCTATATCATCTCTTATATACTTCTTGACAGTGACTCTGTGTTCCCAAGCACCAGTGAAATAGAAAATCTTACCCAATCGTAATAGCAGTTTATTTTGATGATTATAGGGGTGGTTGTTGTTCGTTGTTGTTAGTCTCTAAGTTGTGTCTGCCTCTTTGCGACCCTGTGAATTGTAACCCACCAGGCTCCTTTGTCCATGGGATTTCCCAGGCAGGAATACTGAAGTGGGTCGCCATTTCATTTTTCAGGGGATCTTCCTGACCCAGGGGTTGAACCCACACCTCCTGCATTGCAGGTGGTTTCTTTACCACTGAGCCACCATGGATTAGATGGAATTAGAAATTTCAAAAAGAAGTATAAGAGAAAATTATGTTGGGAAACATAATTTCTCTCTCTCTCTCTCTCTCTCTCTCTCTATATATATATATATATATATATATATATTCTTTTACTATAAATTCAAATTTGAAATTAATTTTTTATCAGAATCTTATAGAGATTATAATTTTCAGTAAGAAAAAAACAGCTAGAGTTTGAAAATTGAAGTTCTTCCTTGAAAGTCATCTCTTATCTTGCTAAAATATACTACAGTTATTTAATGTACTTATCTGTGATTCAGGTGAGGTTTAGTTTAAGTTTTGAGTTTAGCTCCATTAGAGGAGACATATACAATAGCTGGAGATCACACACTACTAGAATAAATAGGAAATGTATTTTGAAAGAGGATTATTTTGCAGTACTCGAAAACTGTTTGTTTGCTTCTTGAATAAAAATGGTATTTCTTCATTTCAGAGCAGTTCTTACTTTTCATTATTCTAGATTGTGCTGTCCCCTGAAATTTATGTAATTTTATCAGAAATGGGGCTAAATTTTAATATGCTAATAGAGAATGAGTAACACTTTATAGTTTATTCCTATAAGCTAAGCTAATCAAGAAATCTGTTTTGTTAGATGAATTGAAGTTATGATCTCATTAGTATTTTTTCTTCTATTGAAGAAGTAAAATTTATTTTTCTCATAAAATAATTGTATTTCCTATAAACTGAAAAATTCAACAGAAATAGTGTAGTTGGTGTTTAAAATGTAAACATGAAATTCTTGTCTGTTAATTTAAAAAATCTAACTCAGCTCTTCTGTACTTATTAAAAGTCCTCTTATAAATGTCATTAACGAACTGCTATCTGCCAAATTCAATTGTTTTTCCATTTCTCATCTTTGATACTGTTTATAGCATCCTATACTCTGTGGAACTTTTTCTAGCATTTTAATTACTTTCAAAATTCTATTGTGAAACACGTAAACTATTAAAAATGTGAGCACTTACGTGCTGCCTTCCAGTTTGATAAATAAAATAATATCACCAGAGTTCAGGGTTCCTGTGTATTCCTCCCTGATGGTAATTTCCTCCCTGCCCAGACAGAAGTTATCAAAGATTTGGTATTTACCGTTCTTATGCACTTTTTTATACTTTTATTGAATATGTGTACTCCTACTCAGTATGTCATATGTCACATTTTTGTGTTTTAACCTTTATGTAAATGAGATCAAAGTGTGTGTGTGTGTGTGTGTGTGTGTGTTATTTAGCATCTGTTTTTGTATTTGTCACTTGGCGTTGCTTTATGAGCTTTGTCCTCTCTTTTATTTACTTAAACTTCTGTGAGACTGTTTTTGGTTCTCCCGATGACTGCCCTACTCATCTTCCTTGGTTGGACTGTCCTCCTCAATTAGTTTTGTTCTCAGGGTCCTCTAACTGTCAGCCTTCTCTTTTTTACTGCAAAGCCTGTGTCTGCATCCCCTACCTCCAGTGACTTCTGCAGAGCTCTAGTATTCTCTTGAGATCCAGGCCTTGTTTGTCTAAAAATTTACTGGATATCTGCAACAGGATATCCTCCAAGTACCATCAACTTCATCCCTCAAAAAGTGAGTTTACTCTTTTCTCCCTAGCCCTGAAATTCCCTCTAATATCTCTTGATTTGAATAAGGGTACACCATCAATCAGCCCTGTGGTTCATATGGTTTAATTGGATCCTTCTGCAATCCCTAGTGTTCCTTACTTTTCACAGCTGCTTAAATCACCAAATCCTCTAGAGGCTGAAAGTAAAAACTAAGCTACTTGAACAAGACACATATTAATTCAAGTACATAATAAGCATGCTTTAAGCCAGTTGAGTTTTGTCTTATTTTGTGTTTTTGTGTTTTTCTCATGCACCCAGTTTGAAGTGAGTGCTCGGGTCAGTGGACAGCTCTGATCCTCACAGTTCGTTAGAGACGCAGTCTACAGCAGCTCTCCCATCTTCAACACGGGACTCCCAGTGTCACCATCCAGCCAGTTGTGAGAGGGGCTGGTGGAAGCACAGGGTCAAAGATGGATTCTTGAGGAAGGGCTAAGTTGTTCACATCGCTTCCACTCATATGCTGGTGACTGCGGATGTCCATGAAACACAGTCTCTAGGTTTAACTCTGTACCGTGAAAGCCTGGGAGAATGGCCTTTGTGGATGGTTCCATGTCTGGGCCACATATAGCTTCATGAATGTTTTTTTTGGGGGAGGGTCCTCATCCCCACCTTATTTAAATGCCACTGCTGAGGTCCAAGGCTTCAGTATGTCTGAAAGTGAAGTAAAAATAAAAGTTGCTCAGTCCTGTCTGACTCTTTGCGACCCCATAGACTATACAGTCTATGGAATTCTCCAGGCCAGAATACTGGAGTGGGTAGCCTATCCCTTCTGCAGTGGATCTTCCCGACCCAGGAATTGAACCAGGGTCTCCTGCATTGCAGGTGGATTCTTTACCAACTGAGCTATCAGAGAAGCCCCAATAGTTTCAGCATCTCTAGCTTAAAATATTTCAGATAACTGTTTCCCTGCTTATGTTTATCTCTTCCAGTCCATTCCCCGTACTAATGTAAAAATTAACTTTCTAAAGTATTGGTGTGTAATGCATAGTATAATGAATATAGACAACAATGATATGCTATAATCGTCAAACTTGCTAAGAGACTAAAATTTAATTATCCCAGCCACTAAAAAGAAATTATGTAATAATATAGGTGCTAATTATCGCTACCATAGCAACAGTATTGAGTATATAAGTGTACCAAAGTAACATGTTGCATACCTTAAATTTACATAATGTTATATGTCAGATATTTTCAATAAAAAAATTAACAAACAAAAGTCCCATATCCCCCTGGAATCTCTGTACTGCTTAGTGAATAAATTCCATGATGCATGACAGATGTATAGAACAGGCCCACCCAGCCTCAGGTTACTTCTGTGACCTTGTCTCCTGGCACCCTTTTCACATACGCTATACTTGGAACACCTTTGCTAGCTCATTATCATTTAATGATATTATGCATTTTCATCACTGTATGTTTTTAATTTTGAAGTTTCCTGCAACTAGAGCTCTTTCTCCCTTTATCCTGTACAGTTCTCACCTCCTATCAGTGGCTTTCCTAGATAATCTTCCTTTGAAGTACAGTTAATTAGTGCTTTACCTGTGTTGCCAAGAATATAAACCTTCACTGCTCAGAATGTGGTCTGCAGACCAGTGGCCCTGGCATCCACTGGAGACATCCGAGAAATGTGGAATGCTGGGCCCAGCCAGACCTACTGAATCAGCATCTGCATTTGTAACTAGCAACCATGAGATCTGCTGGTGTGCAGGCATTAGAAATTATATATATATATATATATATATATATATATATATATATATTTGTTGTTGTTGTTTAGTCGCTAAGTCGTGTCCGACTCTTTTGTGACTCCATGGACTATAGCCTACCAGGTTCCTCTATCCATGGGATTTCCCAGGCAAGACTACTGGACTGGGTTGCCATTTCCTCTTTCAGGGATTGAACTTGGATCTTCTAATTTGCTGGAGGATTGTTTACCACTGAGTCACCAGGAAAGCTCCAAAACAGTGACGTGTGTGTGTGTGTATCTATCGGGTTCTTGATGCATTGACAGGAACTGTATCTAGTTCAATGTGGAGTCCTCAAAAACTTCTACAGAGCATCTGCTACATAGTGGCTCTCAGTACATTTATACCGAATTACCAGGTTTACATTTCATCTTGTCTTATAGTGTCTTTAGAAATAGTGTCTTTAGAGATATAGTGTCTTTAGAAATCATTACCTAAAATTAAAGAGTAAGGGAAGCATTGTCTAAAATTTAAATATATTCTGGAATACACACACAGACACACACACACACACACACACACATACACACATTGCATATATGCACACACAACCTGGAAGTTGAAAAGTACTGCTGCTGCTGCTGCTGCTAAGTTGCTTCAGTCGTGTCCGACTCTGTGTGACCCCATAGACGGCAGCCCACCAGGCTCTCCCGTCCCTGGATTCTCCAGGCAAGAACACTGGAGTGGGCTGCCGTTTCCTTCCCCGATGCAGGAAAGTGAAAAGTGAAAGTGAAGTCTCTCCGTCGTATCCGACTCTAGCGACCCCATGGACTGCAGCCTACCAGGCTCCTCCGTCCATGGGATTTTCCAGGTAAAAGTACTGGAGTGGGGTGCCATTGCCTTCTCCGAAGGTACTGCTAGTATTTGTCTTTTTATTTTGCTATTTATGACCAGGCACATCTCTAAATAGCTTTTGGTCATGAGTTGGTCCAGTATAGATTATACTGCTCTGAGTATATTTAAGTTGTTGACTAATATATAGATATATGAGTATTTTTTTTCTGTACATTGTGAAGGAAAGTAGAGTGATGACTATGGGCTACAAAAACATTAAAAATCATTTTTAAGGAAGGTTTGTATTTTAGCTCATTTGTTCATCCATATTCTCCTTATCGCCAAATTCAGACTTAAATTGAAGTAGGGAAACCCACTAGACCATTCAGGTATGACCTAAATCAAATCCCTTATGACTACACAGTGGAAGTGATAATTAGATTCTAGGGATTAGATCTGATAGACAGAGTGCCTGAAGAAATATGGATGGAGGTTCATGCATTGTGCAGGAGGCAGTGATCAAGACCATCCCCAAGAAAAATAAATGCAAATAGGCATTACTGAGGAGGCCTTACAAATAGCTGAGAAAAGAAGAGAAGTGAAAGGCAAAGGAGAAAAGGAAAGATAATACCCATTTGAATGCAGAGTTTTGAAGAATAGCAAGAAGAGATAAGAAAGCCTTCCTCAGAGATCAATGCAAAGAAAAAGAGGAAAACAATAGAATGGGTAAGACTAGAGATCTCTTCAAGAAAATTCGAGATAACAATGGAACATTTCATGCAAAGATGGGCTCAGTAAAAGGCAGAAATGGTATGGACCTAACAGAAGCAGAAGGTATCAAGAAGAGGAGGCAAGAATACACAGAAGAACTATACAAAAAAGATCTTCATGACCCAGATATCCATGGTGGTGTGATCACTCACCTAGAGCCAGACATCCTGGAATGCGAAGTTAAATGGGCCTTAGGAAGCATCACTACCAACAAAGCTAGTGGAGGTGATGGAATTCCAGTTGAGCTATTTCAAATCCTAAAAGATGATGCTGTGAAAGTGCTGCACTCAATATGCCAGCAAATTTGGAAAACTCAGGAGAGGCCTCAGGACTGGAAAAGGTCAGTTTTCATTTCAATACCAAAGAAGGTCTGTGCCAAAGAATGTTCAAACTTCCGCACAATTGCACTCATCTCACATACTCACAAAGTAATGCTCAAAATTCTCCAAGCCAGGCTTCAACAGTACATGAACCATGAACTTCTAGATGTTCAAGCTGGATTTAGGAAAGGCAGAGGAACCAGATCAAATTGCGAACATCCAATGGATCATAGAAAAAGCAAGAGGATTCCAGAAAAACATCTACTTCTACTTTACTGACTATGCCAAAGCCTTTGACTCTGTAGATCACAAAGAAACTGTGGAAAATTATTCGAGATATGAATACCAGACCACCTTACCTGCCTCCTGAGAAATCTGTATCAGGTCAGGAAGCAACAGTTAGAACCAGATATGGAACAACAGATCAGATCAGATCAGTCGCTCAGTCGTGTCCGACTCTTTGCGAACCCATGAACCGCAGCACGCCGGGCCTCCCTGTCCATCACCAACTCCCGGAGTTCACTCAGACTCATGTCCATCGAGTCAGTGATGCCATCCAACCATCTCATCCTCTGTTGTCCCCTTCTCTTGCCCCCAATCCCTCCCAGCATCAGAGTCTTTTCCAGTGAGTCAACTCTTCGCATGAGGTGGCCAAAGTACTGGAGTTTCAGTATCATTCCTTCCAAAGAAATCCCAGGGCTGATCTCCTTCAGAATGGACTGGTTGGATCTCCTTGCAGTCCAAGGGACTCTCAAGAGTCTTCTCCAACACCACAGTTCAAAAGCATCAATTCTTCGGCGCTCAGCCTTCTTCACAGTCCAACTCTTACATCCATACATTACCACAGGAAAAACCATAGCCTTGACTAGACGAACCTTTGTTGGCAAAGTAATGTCTCTGGTTTTGAATATGCTATCTAGGTTGGTCATAACTTTCCTTCCAAGGAGTAAGGGTCTTTTATTTCATGGCTGCAGTCACCATCTGCAGTGATTTTGGAGCCCAGAAAAATAAAGTCTGACACTGTTTCCACTGTTTCCCCATCTATTTCCCATGAAGTGGTGGGACCGGATGCCATGATCTTCATTTTCTGAATGTTGAGCTTTAAGCCAACTTTTTCACTCTCCACTTTCACCTTCATCAAGAGGTTTTTTAGTTCCTCTTCACTTTCTGCCATAAGGGTGGTGTCATCTGCATATCTGAGGTTATTGATATTTTTCCCGGCAACCTTGATTCCAGTTTGTGTTTCTTTCAGTCCAGCGTTTCTCATGATGTACTCTGCATATAAGTTAAATAAACAGGGTGAGAATATACAGCCTTGATGTACTCCTTTTCCTATTTGGAACCAGTCTTTTGTTCCATGTCCAGTTCTAACTGTTGCTTCCTGACCTGCATACAAATTTCTCAAGAGGCAGATCAGGTGGTCTGGTATTCCCATCTCTTTCAGAATTTTCCACAGTTTATTGTGATCCACACAGTCAAAGGCTTTGGCATAGTCAATAAAGCAGAAATAGATGTTTTCCAAATTGGGAAAGGAGTACGTCAAGGCTACATATTGTCACACAGTTTATTTAACTTCTATGCATAGTGCGTGCTTGTGTGCATGATAAATCGCTGTCATGGCCGACTCTTTGCGACCCCATAGCCTACCAGGCTCCTCTGTCCATGGGACTGTCCAGACAAGAATACGGGAGTGGGTTGCCTTGTCCTTCTCCATATCATGCAAAATGCCAGGCTGGATGAAGTACAAGATGGAATAAAGATTGCCAGGAGAAATGTTAATAACCTGGCTTAAATATCAATAAGCTGGTTTAAAACTCAACATTCAAAACAACGAAGATCATAGCATCCAGTCCCTTCAGTTCATTTCAGTTCAGTCTCTCGGTTGTGCCCGACTCTTTGCAACCCCATGAACCACAGCACGCCAGGCCTCCCTGTCCATCACCAACTCCCGGAGTTCACTCAAACTTACGTCCATCGAGTCGGTGATGCCATCCAACCATTTCATCCTCTGTCATCCCCTTCTCCTCCTGCCCTCAATCTTTCCCAGCATCAGGGTCTTTTCCAATGAGTCAGCTCTTTGCATCAGGTGGGCAAAGTATTGGAGTTTCAGCTTCAACATCAGTCCTTCCAATGAACACCCAGGACTGATCTCCTTTAGGATGGACTGGTTGGATCTCCTTGCAGTCCAAGGGACTCTCAAGAGTCTTCTCCAACACCACAGTTCAAAAGCATCAATTCTTCAGTACTCAGCTTTCTTTATAGTCCAACTTTCATATGCATACATGACTACTGGAAAAACCATAGCCTTGACTAGACAGACCTTTGTTGACAAAGTAATGTCTCTGCTTTTTAATATGCTGTCTGGTTTGGTCATAACTTTCCTTCCAAGGAGTAAGTGTCTTTTAATTTCATGGCTGCAGTCACCATCTGCAGTAATTTTGGAGCCCAGAAAAATAAAGTCAGCCATTGTTTCCACTGTTTCCCCATTTATTTCCCATGAAGTGATGGGACCGGATGCCATGATCTTAGTTTTCTGAAACTGAGCTTTAAGCCAACTTTTTCACTCTCCACTTTCACTTTCATCAAGAGGCTCTTTAGTTCTTCTTCACTTTCTGCCATAAGGATGGTGTCATCTGCATATCTGAGGTTATTGATATTTCTCCGGGCAATCTTGATTCCAGCTTGTGCTTCTTCCAGCCCAGCATTTCTCATGATGTACTCTGCATAGAAGCTAAATAAGCAGGGTGACAATGTACAGCCTTGACATACTCCTTTTCCTATTTGGAACCAGTCTGTTGTTCCATGTCCAGTTCTAACTGTTGCTTCCTGACCTCCACATAGATTTCTCAGGAGGCAGGTCAGATGGTCTGGTATTCCCATCTCTTTAAGAAGTCCCTTCACTTCATAGCAAATAGATGGGGAAACAATGGAAACAGTGAGAGACTTTATTTTGGGGGGCTCCAAAGTCACTGCAGATGGTGAGTACAGCCATGAAATTAAAATACGTTTCCTCCTTGGAAGAAAAGCTAAGACCAACCTAGACAGCATGTTAAAAAACAAAGACATTACTTTGCCAACAAAGGTCCATCTAGTCAAAGCTATGGTTTTTCCAGTCGTCATGTATAGATGTGAGCTGCTGCTGCTGCTGCTAAGTCGCTTCAGTCATGTCCAACTCTGTGCGACCCCATAGACGGCAGCCATGAGGCTCCCCCGTCCCTGGGATTCTCCAGGCAAGAACACTGGAGTGGGTTGCCATTTCCTTCTCCACAGATGTGAGAGTTGGACTATAAAGAAAGCTGAGCACCAAAGAATTGATGCGTTTGAATTGTGGTGTTGGAGAAGACTCTTGAGTGTCCCTTAGACAACAAGGAGATCCAACCAGTCAATCCTGAAGGAAATCAGTCCTGGATATTCATTGGAAGGACTGATGTTGAAGCTGAAGCTCCAGTATTTTGGTCACCTGATGCAAAGAACTAACTCATTTGAAAACACCCTGATGCTGGGAAAGATTGAAGGCGGGAGGAGAAAGGGACCACAGAGGATGAGATGGTTGGATGGCATCACTGACTCAATGGACATGAGTTTTAGTAAATTCTGGGAGTTGGTGATGGAGAGGGAGGCCTGGCGTACTGCGGTTCATGGGGTCACATAGAGTCGGATACGACTGAGCGACTGAACTGAATCTGTATTTAAGTTTGCATTAAATTCAACCATGGGTTTTGGATTTCCATTGGGACTGACCTGGTAAGGTTTCTTTTGGTTTTTGTTTATGTTTTATTTAATATGATATACCCCACACTGTTTGGAAAACAATTATGTTTCGTAACAGTCCTTATATAAGGACAGATCCTGGTGTGATTCTTGATGCAAGAGCTTCCTGAACTGTAGGATCTGATGTGCAGCTTTCTCACAGAAAGTGAGAAGCAGTGATGCCAATACTTACTTTCCGTGTTGGTCTAATATAATTTGATAGGTCCCTTTGGCAAACTGTGAATAAAAAACAAATATAGTGAATAAGAATGTCAGGATAATTCTTTGCATTATGGGCTTATTTGTCCAAGAACATTCTTGTGCAGTCTTCTGCACGGTTCATGATGACCAAGTGCTGAAGCCCTTTCATTGTCTGGTAGTTCTGTACATAGGTTTTTATAACTTGGCATTTAATGTGTGAATTTATGTAAATGCAGTCTTGTTTTTTGCATGTGTATTAAGTTTTTTACCCAAATAAAAAGTATCCAAATGTCAATATTGGCTAAACTTTTAATTTTTTAAATATTAGAGAATTTTTTTCAGATTTCCATGAGTCCACATTTCTGAGTGGGCAATATAATTATCCTTTGCTCGTGTGATAATTTTATTATCCTAATCAGCTTGATCTTGCACTTTTATGAACCATTCATTTAACAGAAAAGAGGAAATACTTTGGTTTCAAGTTTAATTATAATAATTTTACCTAGATTTGAAAGACACATTTCTCATGATGTGAGACCCTATATAATATAGATTACCCAACTCAATTAACACTTGCATAGCATCCACTATGGACAGGGTATGGTGCACAGGGCCAGGGATAAACAGTACCTGACTTTAAAAGGGGGAAAGCAAAACAGGTTGATTTACTACCGAGTGTCAGTGCTAAAATATGACTTCTGAACAGGTGCCATGAGAGCTCAGAGAAGCAACCACTTCATTCATCCCAAGGTGACTTCGAATAGATGATATCCCAACTGATCATGTAAAGAGATTAGCTCAGTAGACTTTTGATAGGTCAGTTGAAGGAGGAAGGGAAGAGGAGATACTGGTTGCAGTGTGTCCAGGTAGAGCAAGTAGCCTTGGTAAACACAGGCAGTTCTGATAGAATTTGTCATGCGTTGATGGAGAAAGAGATCAAAGTTCAGTTTAAGATGACTGGAGTGAGTATAAAGTAAAACTGGGCCAAAGTGGAAGATGAAACTGAACTGGTAAGCAAGAGCTTGTCATCAAGATCCAGGTGTCGAAGAAGCTTGTAATTTACCATTGATGGGGAAACAGTGAAGATTTAAGAGTAGAGAGGTGATAGGAAAGGAATCAATTATTGAAAAACTTAGTCATTTATCCAAGAATATAGCTAACTCACTTAGTGGAGCTTCTGAAAAGTTGACATCTTTTATTTTTAGTTCAGCAAATTGATAAATATCACTGGGCAAAATGTTTAATTGCTTAAAAGTGATATAATTTTACTTAGAAATTGGTAAATCTTTTAAAATCATTGATTGTAAGAATAAATACCTTTTTGCTCTCATCAGTACTTTAGAGCTAAATTGTGTATAATGATTAAATTGAAGCATGGAAAGTAGAGAAGATTCAGCAGCATGCAATTGACAACACAATTTCTGAAGAGAAATATTTCAATAACTTGCCATTTCTTCTTCTTTGATTAATTTATAATTAGGTGTGTTTCCTTGATGGTGAACAGATATGAAATCACTATCTCTGAATAGGCACATACTTGAAAATCTTTGCTATATACCGACTGAGAGAAAAACCACTGACAATTTACCGCTAATCTAGATTTGAGCACGTGAAATCTTAACACCTTAATTGAAATTGATCAGAAAATAAGTGGTTCAGAGGAGCTGAGGTACAAAGTTAGAATAGCAAGGACCATAAAGAACTCTCACATTATGTTTTTACTTTACTGACTTGGTTTTATTTTCCTTCACCACATAAATTGTTAGAAATTTTCCACTTGCTAGAAAGGGTTTCTCAAGCACTGTTAGACAGTTACTGAAAAGTTAGTCCTTTATTTTAGCTTATCTTCCTTGTGGATAAATCTGTCTGTAATCATTTTAACAGGTGAGAGAATTCAAGGAAGTGGTCATTTGCTCGGAAATGAGTTTGCAAGGCTGTGAATTTTTTTTCATTAGGAGTATGATTTCCCATTTCATTTTCGCGTGAAAGGTACTTTTCCACCTTGTCACGTCTACATTGAGCAAGTCCGCCCACTAGGAGGCGCTCTTTCCAAGCTCATTTATCAAAGCACCCAGAAGACTGTTTCCCAATAAACCTTGTTGGGGTATTCACTTTTTCTGTTTCTAAGCTAAAGATGCTAACACACAGTCCTTTTTTGCTAGTGAAAGCAGGCCTTTTTTATTGTTGTTAAAACAACAATAACAAAAACTTCCAGACATTTTGGTTGGTACCTGTTTTTCTAGGTATTGTTTTGTGGCCAGAGGTGTTTAATTTGTTAGAAAAATGCAGTCTCTTTGGTTTCACATGTTCATTAAAAGTTCTAATAATGCCTTTAAAATAGTGATTCTTTCCCCAATATTTTTCTCTTAAGTAAAATCATAAAGATCCCTAATTTTATCTCAGTTGTGAAATGTTGAGGCTATTAAGCCATAATAGAATGCAGTGTTACAAAAAGTAATCAGTGATTTGTGTTAAGGAGAGTTTTCAGTTTCCTAAAATCATCAGAGACTGTAGGGATGGTGTGTAGCATATATATGTAAACATAAATACCGTTGAGAATTACCAGACCATAGAGAACATTTTCTTAGTGGCATGTGAAAGTCAGTCTCATTGTGGCTGGTCCCCTACTGCTATAAGCAGGCCCCTGGTCATAAGGATCCACATAAAATTTAACTAAAGTCATTAGGGGTGTCAGAAAAAAAATCACACTCTGCATCTTAGAGATAGTAATTAATACAGCTATTTAATTTTCAGACAATTTCAGACTTCTGTTATTGAAGAGAATAACTGAACAATTAAAATGTATTTCAAATCGGAATTGGCTGGTTTACCTTAAAAAGCATGAATTTTCAGATTTGTTGTGTCAGAGTTAGAGACCTGGCCCCATGTATTCATTCATTCATTAAGTGCAGGCTGTCCTATCCCAGACTTTGTTAAGAGCAATCAACATAAGGACAGAAATCCCTTTACTTGTGTTTATACTTGGTTAGTGGTGGCAGCAGGGGACAAGGGTGCATACCAGATTGCAAGAAAAAAGGGTAAAGCTCTTAGAAGAGGATTGAAAGTAGCAGAAGCTGAGCTATTTTATACAGAGAGGCAAGGAGAGGTCTCTCTGAAAAGGTATCATTTGAGCAGAGATCTGAAAGAAGTGAGAAGGTCACACACAGGACTAAGGGAGAAAGTTTCAGACAAAAGGAAAAGCGGGCACAGTTCTGTGGTTTATTCTAGGAACAGTCAGAGAGCCTGGGCCTGAAATGTGGAGGAGGGTGTTGGCAGAGGAAGACAGAGAGATGAGAGCGGGCCTAGTAGAATTTTCCTACCAATGAGATGGGGATATCATGGGTGGGATTTGTGCAGAAGAATGGACTCATCTGACTCAACTTTTCACAGGGTCACTCTAATTTCCGAGGTGAATCTAGGCCACAGGGGGCTGGAATGAAAGAGAGAAAATTAGCTTAAGTGGTTTTGCAATTGTTTAGGCAAGAGATGATGGATTTTTGATGAACCTGAGGAAGTTCCTTAACTTTGTTGAGGCTATTCCCTCCTGGTAGCAGGAGATAATGAGACCAATGTATCAACTTGTTTTGAGGATTAAATGACAGAACATGCTGGCTTCATTTGGCTAAGGTCGTGTAGAACTGATTCATTCAGAAGGTCATCTCTTTGAGTTTTATATGCATAGATCTTTGAGTTTTATATGCATGGACATGTGTGCACACACCCATGTGTAATACCCTGTGTGTGTATTTCACTCCGTCAAAATCATGTCTTTGATTATTGTAGGAGTCAGTCTACTTACTGTTCTCTCGGTCTCCTTTCCTCTTCATCAAATACATTTTTCCACATTAACTATATTTCTCAACAAAGTTCTGAGTATGTGTTTCTTTGCCGGCACACTCCCAGGTCCCAAACCTGTGATGATCCCCTGTAGCTTTGTCATTGTCAACTCAGTGGACATGAATCTGATCAAACTCCAGGAGATAGTGAAGGACAGGGAAGCCTGGCGTGCTGCAGTGCACGGGGTCCCACAGAGTCAGACACCACTGAGCGACTGAACAACAACAATAAATTTAGCATAAACTCAGAACTTTTGAATTCAGTTACTTGAAGGCCTCAATATTCAGTTTCCTTCACCCACTGTTGAAGCAACGCCAGACTGCTTGCTAGTTCCTATAAATGCCCTGTTCTTCAATCTTCTTGTGTTTGATTTAGGGTCCTTCTACCTAGAATGTCCAGGGTATGAATCTCAGTTCCCCCCCCACACACATATGGAAGGAATATGACTCTTATTTGATCATAGCCGGATCGAGCCCCATCCTGCTAGGGTGTAGAAACTTAATCTGGCAATTCTGGGCTTCCTTGGCCTTTTCCTGTGGCTATACTTAGGTCCTTGGGGACTCTTGTAATTGTAAGCCACTGGGGGGAGGAAGGCAGGGACATCAGTCTGGTCCTCTGTGGAGATCCCTTGGCAATAACATGCTGCCTCGCATCTCAGATGTCTGCCACTCAGCTGCTCCAGAGTCAGAGACCAAGGCCCTCCCATCTCTTCCCTCAGGGGTGAGTAGTTCTGAGACTTTGCATCTCCCTGCAGTCCCCTGGGCCCTGAATGCTAGCAGTGGACTGTGGGGGATTAGCTGTAACTTATTCGGGCAAGTTTTGCTCTCTAGTAAAGAGAGGAGAGATTGATTATGCTCTTGAGACTTGTGGAAGTTCATAGTGTTGTATGTTCAGCAGGAAAACATGGGCATATGATTTGCTAATAGTTCTTTTGTTACTGTTTTTAGTATTAATTCTGTGGGCACCACAGAATTGACACCTTTACCCCTATACACCTGTGATGTGTGTTCACGACAGAAAGATGTACTGAACTTTTATATATGGATGTCCGGATGTCCTGTGTCTTAAAGCAGTGTTTCTCAGAAGATGGGTGGAAAGCCAAGTCTATCAGGGTTACTTGTTCAAAATGTGGTTATTCCAGAATTTTTGACTTGGAATCTTTCATGATGAAGACTGAGAGTTTGCATTTGTAATGAATTTTTAAGGTGATCCTTTTGTACCCTAAAATTTTTGAGCCATCATTATAAGTTGTGGAGAAAGACAATGACCATAAGACAGTGTTCTTCCGAATAACCTTTTTGATTTCTTCTGGGCCAAGATATTTTGGACTATGGATCACACAGAACTAATTAGTACTAGATTATTAATTAGTTTATTATCTGTTTATTTCCAACATAGATTGTACTTTTCTTTCTCTCTCACCTGAATACAAACATTTTGTCAGTATCTAAATCTAGATTTAGATCTATACTTAAGAATTTTTAATCTTTTTATGAGTTTTAAAGTACTGTCAATTTATAAATCTCTTTCCATTTTCATACTCAGTATTGTTTATTTGTGCCTCTTTTTCTTGATAAGCCTTTCTGTCGGTTCATCTATTTTATTTATTTCTTCAAAGAACCAAGCTATGGTTTTGCTTATTGTCTCTGCTTTTTTCAAGTAAATGTTTTTTATTTATTATTTATTTTTCTATTTAATATTTACTTTTTAATCTGTAGTTACTTTTGAATTAATTTATATCTTTTTAGTTTTATAAATAAGTACAATTAAGTCTATAAATTTACTTTTCATGTCACTGTAGCAGATTTACAATAAAATTTGGTAACTTTATTTAGTTCTAAACATTGTGATTTTCATTTTAACTTTAGTTTGAGAGCACAGTTTTTAAAGGTTTAAATGTTTTCTTTTCCTACTGAGTCCTCATATTGTAGTGTTGGGTCAAAAGTGGAGTGTATATGACATCATTTTGAAAAAAAATTTTGAGATTTTAGCAGGAATCTTGTACATAGTCAGTTTTTATAAATATTTTCTGTTAACTTGCCAAACTTTTTGTTTGTTCAGACTCTTTTTTATTCTTGTTATTTTTTTATCTGCTTGATCTATCAGTATCTGACAAAAATGTTTTAAAGCTTTTATTTTGACTGGGTATTTCTCACTGTCTCCTTTGAATTCCATCAAGTTTTACCAAATATGTTTTAAGATTACATCAATATTTTTCATATATTTTGATAATTTTTCTATTATAAATATCCTTTTAATGCTTTTTTCTTTTAAATTATATAGTTGTCTGATTTCCTTATTGCTAAGATAGCCTTTTATTACTGTTTTTAGCATATTTATATTGTCTTTTTCATACTTTATTTTCAGCTTTTTATGTGTTTTTGTTTTAGATGGGATTCTTGTTAAGCAATAAATAGCTTGTTTTTTTTAATGAATTCAAGTATTCTCTTTTCTAATGAGTTTGGTTTATGTATGTTTATTGTGATTACTGATATATTGGATAACTTATGGCTTTATGTTTTCTGTTTATTATTTGTTTTTTCCTTCATTTGTTCTCCTTCCCTGTGTTCTGGTGAATTGATAATGTTTTCTTTGACCTCTTATTTTTTTCCTGATAATTTGGAAATTGTGGATTGTTTTAATGTTTATTCATAAATTTTAACATGTATTATTTGTGAGAAGTTTAGCAGTATCTATAGTTATTGTCTTTGCCCTCTTTGTAATTAAAATGAGTCATCAATTTTTATTTATAGATTTTTTTCAACAAGAATTGTCATTTGGTTAGCAAATAGATAAAAATTTTGGCCCACACAGTAACTTGCTATGTTTATCTTTGTTTCTTGTATATTATACCTTCCTGCTGAGTTTAATTTTTCTTGTTCCAGAGAAGAATTTATTTTAATGAGTCTTTTGGTAAATGTGGTAGTGTCAAGTATTTCAGTCATTTTATGTCTGAAATATATTTATTTACCCTCAATTCTTGAATAATAGTTTGAGTAGGTATGAAATTTTAGGTTAAGAGTTTTATTTCCTTGGCACCTTTCTAATATCTCTTCACTGTTTCTTGCCATCTGTTGTTGCCCGTCCATCATTCTAATGTAGATAATGTAGATAACATGTACTTGCAGTTCACTTGATTTGCTCAGTTGTGTCCGACTCTTTGCAACCCCATGGACTGCAGTACGCCAGGCCTCCCTGTCCATCACCAACTCCCGGAGTTTACCCAAACTCATGTCCATTGCATGTTAGCTAATGACATGTTTTTCCTTAATTCTTAAAAATTCTCAGCAATTGCCTTATTACATATTTCTTTATCAATTTTCTTTTTCTGAAAGGTATATTAGGATACTTTCCAATGGGCTTCTCTAGTAGCTCAATTGGTAAAGATGCAGGAGACCCCAGGTTTAATCCTTGGATCGGGAAGATCCCCTGGAGAAGGGAATGGCTACCTACTCCAGGATTCTAGCCTGGAGAAGTCCATGGACAAAGGAGCCTGGCAGGCTACAGTCCCTGGGATTGCAAAGAGTTGGGCACAACTGAGCTATTAACACACGCACAGTTTCCAAAATTTTACATATTCTTTTATAATTTTTAACCTTGTCTTTCTATGCTGAATTTTGGGTGAGTTTTCCAGTATTTACTACCCTTTCATTAATTCATTCTTTGATGCCAGCCTAAAGTTATCCCACTGATTGTATCTTTAATTTCAATAACTGTGCTTTTAAATATCAAGTTACGTATTTTTCCCATTTGTCTATTCTTATTTCACTTCTGTGTATATTTTGTGGACGCTTGTTACTTTTATTGATAATTTTGTCTACACTAAATTCTGGTCATCGTTAACCTACTCTTTCAAGGTCTTTGTCAGATTGTTTCATGAAATTAATTTCACCTGGAGCACATTTATATTCAAATAGTTGATTTTATTGATTGCCTTTTATTTGCATTAGGTTTATTCATATGCTTCAAAGTGTTGGTTGGCAGGCGTATTTGGAGTAGCAGATTCTTTTTTCTTCTCTTTTTCCTTTTCTTCATCATCTTTTCATGTCTAACAGTATTGCAATTGCTTCCACCCAACACTTAGAGTCTCCATTCTGGGACTCAGACTGATAATAACAACATACTAGTCAATCTAGTCTTGGAGAAGGCAATGGCACCCCACTCCAATACTCTTGCCTGGAAAATCCCATGGATGGAGGAGCCTGGAGGCTGCAGTCCATGGGGTCGCTAAGAGTCAGACACGACTGAGCAACTTCACTTTCACTTTTCACTTTCATGCTTTGGAGAAGGAAATGGCAACCCACTCCAGTGTTCTTGCCTGGAGAATCCCAGGGACAGGGGAGCCTGGTGGGCTGCCGTCTATGGGGCCGCACAGAGTCGGACACGACTGAAGCGACTTAGCAGTAGCAGCAGCAGTCAATCTAGTCTAGGAGCTAAATAATGACTTGGCTCAGTTTCAGGTAGGGTGGCTGTATTGATGTTTTCACTTAGTAAATCTTACAACTTCATAAAACACTAACACAGGTGACAGTTGACAGAAACTGTTTCAGTCTTTTATTAGGAAGTTGAGGTAAGGGGACATCAGTACATGTGACCTGCAGTCCCCTGTCTCCCACAGGAGCTGAAATTTCTGATGTCTCAGCATACTTATAGACCCATAATCCAACAAGATCACTACTTTAGCACCTGCCCAGTCTCTTGATTTTTATTCCTTTCCAGTTCACTAAACTATTTGATTATATTTGATGCTGGCTATAATTTTTACTCTTCCTACCCTTAGAAAAAAACTCTTATCATTGGTCTGTATTTAGAGTGGACTTTTCCTCTGTGAAGCTATTGTGAATCTTAAGTTGGAAGTTCTGAACTGTTTGAGCAAGAGGAAGAAATAAATAATTTTATTTGTTATCAGTAAGTAATGTTTAATGTCCATTAAGGCAGAAGTAGTTTTTTATTTACTGACTTTTATTCTATTTGTGGAACTTATTGCTCTGAAAACTTCACTTTGATTGCCTTGAAGCTTTTCTTATTTAGATTGCCTCAATTTTGGTTCTGGTTCATTTTGACTTATAATTTGTTGCCAAAATTAATACACTACCCATAAGTATTGAAGAGTATGCTTTTGGGATGGAAAGTATAACAGCAAGGCTGGCAATGTTTCAGTGTCAAAAGAGATTATTTTATTAAAGGCTTCCCTACTGAACACTTCTAATAAAGATTTTTCTGAGTTACTCTGGATAATATTACTCTGCTTCCTCCACCAGAGCCTCTGTTTAATTCTCCACTCTTTTTCACTCAACAGGTACTTAATTGAGTACCTAGTATATGCAAGCCACTGTTCTATGCATAACATATGGACATGTGACAAATCATATAAAATCATATAAAATCTCCATCTTGTTGAAGCTTACATTTCAGCTTATTGTTAATAATAGCTTTGGTTTGGCAGCATTTTCATTAATCAGTAAACTCTAAGGAAATTGGTTATTATGTACAATATTGGTTAGAGAAAAGCAATTGGTGCTTCAAGGTTCACTTTTATTATCTTTCTACCCAGGAGTTATGTCCAGAGGAACTCAATTGATGATTCTTGTCACATGCCTGAAACAGGGACACCAGACATACTACGCCTGTCTGCCTGTGCTTGTCTCTCTCTATATTTTCTATTATAAATCTATGGTGGCAGAAGACTATCAGTTATTCTATTGCTATTGTTATCGACTTAAATGAAGGAAATCCAGGAAAAGATAATATACTTTGTCTAAA